>NC_048233.1:61975847-62150767 GCF_002007445.2 Ailuropoda melanoleuca | reverse complement strand
CTCCTCTGCTATGAGCCTGCTTCTTCCTCTCCCACTCCCCCTGCTTGTGTTCCCTCTCTCGCTGGCTGTCTCTATCTCTGTCAAATAAATAAATAATTANAAAAAAATGAATGCTACAAACTATTGAGTTGGAAAAATGACCCCCAAACCCAAATGCTTGTTGAACTATATAGTTTGTGTATAAATTAAAAGCCTGGGCAAAAACCTCTTAATTCTCATGTCATCAACATTTAACATAAACAAGATAGATATTTAATTTCAAGATGACTGACCAAAAAGTAATCAAGGTGATTGATCAAGTTGAGTTAAATGTAAATATAGATGTAGATGTTAAGTATGGTTATATAGGTACAGCAGGGGTTTAAGAACCTTGGTTGTAGTGATGGCAAAAATCAATTTTTACTCAATTTATCACTTCAGTACTTGTCTGCCCATTAATTAATGTCTTCCACACATTAATAAATTCTTAATTTGAGATCATATTAGTAAATTGTGCTTCTTATTGATGGATAATATTTGCAATATATACAGTGTAGTTCTGCTGTTTTTATCCTAGGATTATATTTATATTTACTTGACTCTTTCTACTGGTTTCATTGCCAACTCTTCTTCAATTTTCTCAATCTTACTTATTTCTGAGGTTTTAGGATTTTCATATTAGGAAACTAAGCTGTATTTATTTTTAAGTACCACAAAATATTATGGTTATGTTCTGAAATTAGATAATTGCCCCTACAGCAACTTAAAATCTGCTGGGAAGATAGGAAAACCATCAAGAATTAGCTACTGAGGGGCGCCTGGGTGGCACAGTGGTTGAGTGTCTGCCTTCGGCTCAGGGCGTGATCCCGGCGTTGTGGGATCGAGCCCCACATCAGGCTCTTCCGCTATGAAGCCTGCTTCTTCCTCTCCCACTCCCCCTGCTTGTGTTCCCTCTCTCACTGGCTGTCTCTATCTCTGTTGAATAAATAATAAATAAAATCTTAAAAAAAAAAAAAGAATTAGCTACTGATGAGATAAACACACATATACACACAGAGTACAGATAGAGCCTTCACTCACTTATTCATTCAATCAACAAGCGACTTATTGAGTGTCTACCATGTGTCCCACACTATGTTACAAGAGACATAAGACAGTTTGCAGTAGCCCTTGTAAAAGCTTAGAGTTTATCTGGGTAAACAGACAGAGAAGCAGCTGAAGTAGCTGTAGGAAGTGCTATGCCAGAGGAAATGCAGGTGCTGTGACAGTTACTAATTTATAGTTACATGACTAGAATAAGGCGGATTACCTGAATGACTGAAATCCTTGACTCAAAATGAGGCTAATCCAGAGATGCATGGAAATATTAAGCTTTAAATATTGAAGTATCAAGTTTTAATGGAAGGGAGAGATGAATGGCTAGAATAAGAGAAACTTTTCTTTTTCTTTCTTTTTTTTTTTTTTGGCATATTGTCATAAAGCTTTAGATGGTATTGAGAATCAGCCCTATTGAACAATCCTACCTCGTTTTTTAGAAATGGTTTTTCAGGGGCACCTTGGAAAGGTTGGCTCAGTCAGTTAAGGGTCTGTCTGCCTTTGACTCAGGTCAGATTCCTGGAGTCCTGGGAAGGAGTCCTGGGAAGGAGCCCTGGGAAGGAGCCCTGAGTCCATGAGTCGGGAAGTATCCCTCCGCCACCATCCCCCATTGCTTCTGCTCTCTCTCTCAAATAAATAAATAAAATCTTTAAAAAAAAAATTGAAATGGTTTTTCATTTTTGCATTTTTCCCCTCACTTTTTGTCTTCATTTGATCTATCCTCTCTTTTGTCTTTTCAGTGGTAATCATCAGTGAAAATTCATGAATTTGAGCAAGGCAGTGCACTAAGCAGGAGAGACAAAGAGGTAAATAATTTTGCTGACACCACACCTGTTGCTGTGTTTTTCTCGTTTGTTAACTTCAGTTGTGTCAGTGTTCTTTCAACCTTGTTTCATACCTTTTAGAGGTCTTTATCTTACCTAGACTTTTGTTCCTGTCTTACTACCTTCTTCACGTCTGATGTTTTAATCTTTCCATGAACCTATTAAAGATACCATCTATAATCCATTTTTTTTGTTTCTCTCTAGTAATCAAAATATACCAAACTTATTTCCCCCATTCACTTTTTTTTAAAAAAGCTTTTAAAATTTTATTTTACGACTTATTAGAGAGAGAGAGAGCGCGCGCACCGCACTCGTGCACAAGGTGGGAGGGGCAGAGGGAGTAGCATATTTCCCGCTTAGCAGGGAGCCTGTTCCAGGGCTCAATCTCAGGATCCCGGTATCGGTATCATGACCTGAGCCTCCCAGGATCCAGGGATCATGACCTCAGCCAAAGGCAGATGCATAACCGACTGAGCCACCCTGGCATCCCTTCCCCCTTCACTTCTTTACCCCTTTCTCTTTGTTCTTATGACCACTCTGGCTTTTCTGTGAGCTTTCCAATTACCTTGAAATTTGAACCTTGTGATGATCTGTTTCAACCATGTAGTAATATGCATTTATATCCTTTTTTTAAAACATTCTTCTTCTCCATTTTAGTTTTTTAAAACTGAATTTTTAAAGTTTATTTTAGTCATGTAATTGCAAGACAGGTTAATCTGAATGATCAAGGGCTGTGAATTTGTGGGTTAAAATGTGTTAAACAGTTGATAGGAAGTCTGTTTAAGTCAATTAGAGAGTATAATGAAGATGTTTCCAGAGTGTTATGGAACCTTTTGAAGTTAGCTTGGAATTTAACTCCTGTATTCAACCATGGCACCCATATGAACATGCCATTGCATTTAGGTTTTTAAATCTGTGTATATTCCAATAGATATGAATAGATCTACATATTTTTTAAAAGTTTGACTTTAATACTAAGATTCTTATGTTTTGTTGTAGGAAATACATTCATGATTCAGTTCATCATTAGCATAATGAAAAACAAGATCGCTCTCATATTTTTTTCAAAAATAAAATCCAACTGGACTATATGCCCAACAAAACATTACTAGGTTTTTTTGTTTATGTACCTCTTTCTTTTTAAAACTAGATTAGTGTCATTATTATAGATTTTTAAATTTTGTTTTAAAGAAGATTTTATTTATTTATTTGTCAGAGTGAGAGAGAGTACAGGCAGGGGATCAGCAGACAGAGGGAGAAGAAGGCTCTTTGCTGAGCAAGGAGCCTAATGCAGGACTGGATCCCAGGACCCTGGGATCATGACCTGAGCCAAACGCAGACGTTTAACTGACTGAGCAACCCAGGTGTCCCTACAGATTTTTTTAATACTAAGTATCTCATATAGAAAGGTAGCACTGATAAAGACATATAAAATTTGATGTGATCATTTAAAGAAATGATTTGTTTCCCCTCCAAAATTATATGATATAATATTATGAAACATTTTAGTATTGGTTAATATCTTCAAAATTTCAAATTAGTTAATGTTATGCAGAGTTTAATAATGCTATGGTCAATTTTAATAGTTGAATATAATTTTTGTATAACGGTAGCATTAAGACGAATGAAACATTGCAACTTCAAGAGTTCAAAATCCATGGAGATGAGGATAAAAATCAAATTTTGAAATATATTCTTTACTTAGCATTAGGGTTACTATAGTACTATTTTTTTACTTGTGTCAGTTTACTAGTAAGAAACACATTTAGCATTTCAGCTTCTTCTTGCAACCTTTCAGTTGAATTATTTAGAGACTGATGAAAAACAAATCTTATATGCTTAAAGGGACTTCTGCAATGATGGATTAGATGCCAAAATAATGAAACCACACGGCTTAAAAAATATACTGAAGATAGATGTTTTCTGATGAATTTCCAAAATATCATATTTTTAAAATATTTTAAGCAATTCATAGTAATACTTGTTAATCTACTGTAGAAGCACCATGAGTACAGTCTTTTGTAGCTCATTAGCAATTTCTTTAATGAGTTTTTTTGTGTGGTAGATAAAGTAACAGACAAATGACAGATTGTTTGCCTTTAATGATTTCCCTGTTTCAAGCCCATTACAAAGCAATTAGAAATCTGACAGCATTTTCACTCTGCATTACTGATCATCTAAAGTGATGAGGAACAAGAGGTGATGAATATTAATTGTATATTTTCATATGATTATCATAAAATTATTACCTTGTCTGATGTGCTGCAGGTGAAGCAGGAGCATTAGAGAAAGACAGTCAGATATATTAATTTGAAAGACTATGTGATTTTTGTCTTTGAAGTATAAAAACTGATCTGCAGAGTTAGTCTCTATGAATATTAACTTAATTTTTAGTTTTTATTTTGATTTGGGGTAACGTAAACCACTTTTCTTATTTCAGTACAAGAAAAGAAAATATTATTCCATAGTACAATTTACACATATCATTTAAATTCAGCATTTTAAAAATCTAATTTAAAAAATGAGATGGTGTTGGTGCCTGGCTGGCTCAGTTGGTAGAGCATGTGACTCTTTTTTTTTTTTTTACATTTTATTTATTTCTGTGACAGGGAGACAGCCAGCGAGAGAGGGAACACAGTAGGGGGAGTGGGAGAGGAAGAAGCAGGCCCCCAGCGGAGGAGCCTGATGTGGGACTTGATCCCAGAACGCTGGGATCACTCCCTGAGCGAAAGGCAGACGCTTAATGGCTGCGCTACGCAGGCGCCCCTAGAGCATGTGACTCTTGATCTCAGGGTTGTGAGTTTGATCCCCATGTTGGGTGTAGAGATTACTTACAAATAAAACCTTTGAGATAGTGGATTTGTTGATATGCATATATATAATATTCAGATATATCAATACAGTGAAGGATCTACTTAGAAATAGATCTTATGTTAGTCCTAGGTTAAAGTCAGGTAATCCTGCAAAAGAAGTAAAATAAAAAGTGTAACAAGATGTAAAAGAAGATTTTTCTAGGTCCTGTGTAACAATTCTTTGGCTCCAGTCCATGGTAAATGCTGTTTCCCCAGTGTCTTGCTTCAGCTGTTGTTAGGACTAACATACTATTATTACTTGGTTCCCAACCTTGGACTTTGGAGCAAAGATTGGTCCAGAAACTAGATAATAATCTTTAGTACAAGGAGAGTTGGCATGCTTACACCATTTGAAATGATTAGAAATATATTTGGATTAATTTTACCAAAGTAAATTAATTTGTATTTTGATATCTCTCTCATCGTAGGCTTTAGTTGTTTATCAATACTTAATGAATGGAGTTGAATTTCATTGCACTAGCAATACTGTGTCTTGTTTCAGTCCTGTTTTTTTTTTTTTACCTTTTTGCTGTGGTTTGCTCCATGACATACATCTGTTAGAGAGCCATGCTTTCCTGGAGCCATCTTTATTTATGAAGGTCATAATCTATATGATAATATGATTATAAATCAATATATGAGTTTTTATATGCGTCTTATAACTCATTCTCCTTATTTTATATTTGATTATATATATTTATATAGTATGTATATATATAATGTGTATATAGATATGTATATGTATGTATATGTATTTTCCCATTTTATATATATCAACTAAAAGTGCCAAGCCTTCACAAATGAACTTTTTGTGTTCTGGAAATTTGAGTAGAGCCATCTGAAATTCATTACATATTTACTCAGTGAAAATTCAGATAGCATAATGATAAAAGCAAATTATCAGTAAAAAAGGTTGAGATCCTTATATTTAGTAGCCCAATTTCATATTTTTACTGGCTAAGCTTTCCAAATGTGTTATTCTTTATGTCTGATGACCTCCCAGTTTATTTTTTCTACAGGGACTTCGTCATCTATAAGGCAGTTCCAACTAGTACACTTTATAGAATCAGAATGTTGATTCCCAATGCCCTCAACTGCTTTCTGCTCATATTCCTTATCTTAGTGTTAGTCTAGACTTCAAGTTGATTATTTCTACAGCACAGCCAATTCTCCTTTTCCTTTCTACTTTTTCCCCCTTTCCTTCTACTTCTAACATACTACCAACCAACATAGCTATTTGACTTTGGGCCAAAGTTTCCACTTCTAATTGGTTTAGATATCTTACGTATTTTTCCTATTGACACCTGAGTTCATAGGAAACTGGGCTGTCCAACTGTGACACTCTTAGCAAATCAATAGCTGAGGAAACAGACACTCCTAAATTGTAAATTATAAATATTTCATCTTCTCTGATAAAAAGGAGACTTTGGAATACATTGTGCCTTTTCTAAAATTTCTTTCTTAGTGCAAGATGCAGAAACTAAATACAAAAATGAGGTCTAATGTTTATAATTAACAAGCACTTTCACACCTTATATGTTTCCTCATTTGATCTGTATAACAATTCTGTAAGATATGTAAGGCAGATGCTATTGTCATACACATAAGGAAATAAGACTGATGAGGGACAGAGATAAGATTCAAACTCAAGTTAGCTGAGTCCACATCTTTTGCATTTTCTGGCACACTGCCTTAGCTCCCATATGTGAATGCTCTTCTACTAAATGGCTAAAACTATACAGATAGAAGAACTTTAGAGTTCCCCTGTGCTATCATTCTTCCTTGTCTTTTTTTTAGAGAAAATGACTGAGAAAGTTAAGGATTTACCCCAGGTCTGGCCCAAAACTAAGAACACAACTCTAGAATTTCTTGGGTTGGTTCCAGAGGTCTTTCCATTCCAGTACACTGCCTTCATGTTTTCTGAATCTACATGATTATTTTCTTTATTTTTTCTTCAGGTATTAAAATGAATTATTGATTATAGTCCTGGCTTAGTAAATATAAGTATTCCCCTCTGTTCTCAGTATTTGTTAGTAATAAAATGAAGTCAGTTTTATCTGGCAAAACTTTTTCATAATGTAGAAACATTCTGGAATATTGTAAGGTGAGAGTGGAAGAGAGAGACATGACTGTTTTGTGTTGGGAGAGTGGAAGAGAGGAAGGTTGGAGTTGTTACTTGCCCCCATTAACTTCTTTTTTTTAAAAAAATTTATTTATTTTAGAGAGCGGGGAGGGGCAGAAGGGGAGGGAAAAAATCCTCAAGGAGACTCCCTGCTGAGCTTGAGGTGGGTCTCAATTCCAGACCCCAAGACCATGCCCCAAACTGAAATCAAGAGTCCAGTGCTCAACCAACTGAGACACCAAGCGCCCCACCCCATTTCCTTCTTGATTACCCTGCACAGATAATGTCCAAGGCACACTCTTTCCTCTCTAACTTGGGAGCATCTCTGATTGATTGTTTTCATGGTATTTAAGGTTAGAAAAATAGTTAAGGTCAAATAAACAATTCAGGAACCAAATTTTTTTCTTCCTAAGGTATATAAATGTAAATAGTAACAGAAGCTGAGAAAACAGGTGTGTTAATTACATAACGAGGAACAGCAGTTCTCCTGGTGCAATAGGCAGCTTAGTTCAACATAGCAGTTGACTATGATTCTGATTCTGTAATAGAGACCAGATTTTTTACTTCCTTTTTCAGTTGGTGCCTCTTTCCACCATAGTTATGCTTCTGATCCACTTGTGTAATTAGTTGGTTGGTCGTATGGCCCAGAGACTTCTCTCCTTGAAAATTAGGTTCATTTCTTGACTCCACACACTTAATCTTCTTCATCTCTCTCCCTTTTTTCTAAACAAATAACAGATATTCTTGGGGCGTCTGGGTGGCTCAGTCGTTAAGCGTCTGCCTTCGGCTCAGGGCGTGATCCCAGGGTCCTGGGATCCAGCCCCTCATCAGGCTCCCTGCCCCACCGAGGGCGCTGGGAGCCTGCTTCTTCCTCTCCCACTCCCCCTGCTTGTGTTCCCTCTCTCACTGGCTCTCTCTCTCTCTCTGTCAAATAAATAAATAAAATCTTAAAAAAAAAAAATAACAGCTATTCTTCACACTATTCAAGTTTTGAATGTTTTTATGAGCACTTCTATTTAAATACCATTCCATTACTTGCCATTTTCTCTAGTCATAGAAAATGCTTTTAATTTTATTCACAAAGCATTCCCTTTTTCCTTCTCAAAATTTCTACCTAAAATGGATTTATATCTTGTCCCAGTGCAGCATCACTTAGTTGAAGCAACAAGCCATTTAAGATCCCTAGGGAAAAAAAGGGTCAACAAATTGGAAAGAAAACTAAGGAAATAAACTTTTAAATTTTGAGACATCTCAGGGATCTGATATGGTGGAGCTAAACATAAAAGAGGTCAAGATTCTTGACTAGTCATCAATAAGGAGTTCTGAAACAGATCCTCAGGAGAGAGGAAGTGTGTCAATAGCCATTCGTTTAGCAATGAAGACAAGTTTTTATATTCTTTTCTTCTTAACCATTTTTCCTTATCCTGAATTGGAGAATAGACTAAAAAGGCTTACACCCTGAAGTAGACAACACTATTTACTTCTTACTTGACAGTATGACCTGTCCATTCTATCAGAAAAAAAAAAAAGATACTAAGTTCATTTGGCATATTTGGCCTTTCAGATATTATGTTGTTTGTTTTCCAGTATTTTATGCCCTTCTAGTTGTTACTAATTGATTAATTTGTTATTGCATGTTCCCAGGTTAAACTAAGCTGTCTAATTGCCAAAAATCATGTTCCCCTTGTTTTAAAGATGGATATGTTTTCCCTTTTCCAGTCTCCAGGGATATTTTCCCACCATTTTAAGACAGTAAAAGGAGAGGGATGTAGTTTAAAAGATTGGGAGGAAAGAAGACTGACAAGATTTTTTTTTTCTTTTGCACTAGTCACATCATCTGTATAACTTACTCTATTCCAATAGTCATAAATATTTGACTATATCTTAATTCATTTTTCGGACTTCTTAAAGTTTAAATTTACTATATCCCCAATGAAAAAACTCTAGTTCTCTTTAATAAGTGGGATCATATCTATGCTTGATGAGGATGTTACTCTTACAGGCTAGCTCAGTTGTCCTTAGCCATTACAATGCATGGCTTCTCCATCAAGGAGTGAGCACAAGGTAGGCCCTACAACACTGCTTTATCACCTCTTATTTGGCACTCTGCCTAGATGGCCTAGATGGTGATATTTTAAAATTTTGAATTCTCACTCTAGGAGAATGTTACATGATAGTTGTTAATGAAACAAATTGGAAGTCCAAATTAATGTAATTGGATTTGAAGGATTTGTGTCCCAGTAACTATTGAGCAATCTTCCTGTTCTGTTTTGGTAACAGAACAGTGACTTTCAACAACTTTCAATAAATTTCAAACTTGACATCATGGCTTATCACACAGCCCCTCTCCAACCCTATAAAATGTAGGATAAGTCCTTTTTAGCTGTAAGTATAAAACTCAGAACACTTTATCAATATCCTTTTTGTGACTAGTAGGATATCTGTAAACAGGAAGATTGTATTTTAATGAAGGGAGAAGAGAAAGGAAAGAACTCTTTGAACTCCAATTTAGCCCATTGGAATAAATATTTTCAGGACATTTATTGAAGTAGTAGCTCATGGGTTAGTATTGAACTTCTTGGGCTTCTTTGTGATCAACAGAGCTTTCAGCTTTCCATGGTCAAGTGCTACATTTAATTCATGGCAATAATAAACTTACGCAGAAAAAAGGAATTTCATGCTTGGAGGAAAAGAAGTTTATGCAATTTTACTCTTACCTGAAGAACTGACCATTAAAGTAATCTAAAATGAAAGGAGTTTTTTTTTCCTGTCTTCATTTTGGAAAATTGACATAAAAACCTAAAGATTTCCCATATAGCATTTTAAAGCTTTTTTGAGCCTGCTCTATTGCTGCATGATAATCTTTTATTTCTAAAGAATTGGATGTTTCTCTCTTTAAAAGGGATATATACCTATAAAAGGGATATATACCTATAAAATATGCATATTTATGAAAAAAGTGTATACATTTGAAAAATGGAATGTATTTTTATGCTCCTATTTATTTGTTACTATGGCAACCACCACACTGCCTAGTATTTATGTTGTCTAAGATTCAGAGCACCTTTTAAAAAAAAAATAAATATGCCAGAACCATGTACTGTATTTATTTTGAAGCTTAGAAAAATATTTATTCTAATGCATTTTTTTAAAGAAAAATAGCAATAAATAATGTAAACTTCAGCCTGGTTTAAATGGTACCTTTTCCAGTGTATGTTTTTAAAATCAAAATAATTACATTTTTTCCTTGTTATAAAAATCAGAATAAAGAATAGAAAATGATTTTTTAAAAAAGATTTTATTTATTTATTTGACAGCGAGATAGAGCCAGAGAGCACAAGCAGGGGGAATGGCAGATGGAGAGGGAGAAGCAGGCCCCCGGCAGAGCAGGGAGCCCAATGCAATGTGGGTCTCCATTCAGGGCTCCATTCCATGCCTCTGGGATCATGACCTGAGCCAAAGGTAGATGCTTAACTGACTGAGCCACCCAGGTGCCCCTAGAAATAATGAATTTTTAAAACTCATGAGTCAATCTTAAAAGGTAGTCTCTTGGTTTTTCTTAATTTTTTGACTTAATATTTTGATTCATAACAAATTTCTGAAAATATAAACAAGAACACTTAGATAAGATAGTTAATGTTAGCTGCATAAATCAGAAAATATAAATGGTTTGCATTTCTGATTACAGATGGTTCTTTGATACTATGAATAAAAGATTTATATTTTGCATGTGAAATGAAAGGCATGGTTGTTATTTTTTCTTAGTTTATTTAAATTATTTTCTGACATGTGTGATACATAAATATAATTTCTTAATGTTAAACATCAGAATGGAAGTTATGAAGCATAAAATCAGACATGTTTCATGTCACATATTACCTGTTAAGAAAAACTGCAATACAGCATTTAAGTACAACAGAATAGTGAGCATATTGTCTCCGATACTTGTAAACAGGATGGATCTGCAGTTTCACAGTTTATGCTGACAGTATCTTTGTGGGAAATGTAATTATCAAATGAATTATAACATGTCCTAGTATTAAGATTATTAATAGTAATTTTAATTGCCTTTTTCAAGATAATTGGATATGTTCTCATAAGTATATGAGAAAGGGGGTATTGGGCTAATTAGATATTTTGAACTCAGTTATCTTTAAAATATCTAGAAGTTTAACATATATATTCTATATTTTAGGAATTTCTTCTTTTAAATGAATGGTTTCTAAGTAGAATTAAAATAATTTATAGTCCGTAAAAATCTCTCTGATTACCCCTTGATATTCCTCTTTGACTATTAATATGATGAAAAATTTAAATAATGATAGTTTTAAAAATTAAATTTTCACTATCAGTTAGAAAGTAATTCTACAATTGGTCGGGTTAAGAGATAATATTAATTCTAGTATTGGGTACCCTATATGGGTTTTCATATGCTATTTTTTGGTAACTTCAGAAATTGGTACACTTCTAAAAAGAAATCCAATTTGGAAACACACATCAACAGCCTTAAAATTGTTCATACTTTGATCTGGGAATTTAACTTGAAAACTTCTTTTAGTTTAGGAACTTTTCTGTAGTATGGTCAAAGGTGCATGGGAACCACAGCTTTATTTACAATAGGAAGCATTTGGAGCAACTAGCTAGAATATTTAAAAAATAATAAAAAATTATGTTCTCAACAAGTATTTAATAACAAAAATAGTCTCATTCATTGAATACAACTGTACATAAGCTATATATTTAATATGGTAACACTTTTATTTAAAGAAAAGGCTATAGGGGCTCCTGGGTGGCTTAGTTGGTTAAGGGTCTGCCTTCGGCTCAGGTCATGATCCCAGGGTTCAGGGATCGAGCCCTGCATCAGGCTCCCTGCTCAGCGGGGAGCCTGCTTCTCCCTCTTCCTCTATCTGATGATCCCCCTGCTTGTGTGCTCTCTCTCCCCGTCTGTCAAATAAATAAAATCTTTAAAAAAATAAAAAATAAAGAAAAGGCTATATCTCAGGGCGCGTAGGTGGCTTAGTTGGTTAAGCATCCAACTCTTGATTTCAGCCCAGGTCAGGATCTTATGGGTCATGAGATTGAGCCCCGTGTTGGGCTCCACACTCAGTGGGGAGTCGGCTTCAAGATTCTCTCCCTCTGCCCCTCCTGTGCTCGTGCTCGCTCAGGTGCTCTCTCTCTCAAATAAATAAATCTTAAAAAAAGAAAAAGAAAAGAAAAGTTGTATCTCTGTAAAATCATAGATGAAAGCCTGAAAACAAATATTCAAAAATTATAATAGTGGCTAACTCCAAGGATAAGAGATTGTAAGAGACTTTTCTTTTTTCAGACTTTTCTTTCTAATCTTAATATGGCTATTTCTGTAATAACTCCCAATTATCATCATTCAAATTGTTTTTAATAGGACAAGTTAATAAAAATTGTGTTTATATTCATTAGTGAAAATTTAGCTAATAGAGAAATAATGCTGTCTTGTTCAACATTGAATTCATTGTCTATTTTAAAGTCCGGAAATAGCTGGTACTTAACAAATATTTAATGGTTTGAATGGAATAATGCTGGGAACAGGAATTAGCAAAGTGGTTTTAGGGAAAACACATTTGCAGGACCACAGAGATGCCTTCTTTATGTTTAAGTAAACTTGATTTGTTTATCATAACAATGGGTGACAGGATAATAAAGTGATAGAATATGCAAGAACTGTTCCGCTAACTATAGGTCTGATAGCATAGAATAAGGCAAAAGCTGGATGGCTGGGTTTATGCTGTACCTTTAGTTTGTATAGTTGTATAATTATTGCTATTAGAACAAAACATTACAGCAGGAAAAATAACTTACTTGAGAGTCTGGGACTCAAGTACTTACCCTCTAACTTTTTTTCCAATTGAACAATTATTTTTATAAAACAAATTTTGATAAAACAGGTTTCCTCTGAAATACAACTATCATAAAATTAGAAGAATAGATTGTTCCACAGTAAGCTCTATTTCTATTACTGAAAATTTCATTTTAAAAATAATAATTAGCAATCTAGGTGATTAATACATATTTTATATGCTTATACAACACCAAAAAGGTACATTTCATGAAGAAATTAAGTGTCTTCCTTCAGTGAATTGAATAATCAGCCTTTTGGGCAAACTGTGTGGGAGATGAGCCTTTATAAAATGAGATATCTGAAAGGGTAGCCTTCTACATGTCTCCTAATAAGGTCATGATCTTGACAGTATTTTATATACCTGAGGGCAACCTGAGAGCAACCACAAGGTATGATGGCTTCCACTGTTGTACAGAGACATTGTTTCAGCATTGGGGCAAAGTTAATGGTTAAATAAATGAGGCCAAATCAGGTGACAAGAAGTAAGGTATTCCACTGTTGCAATGCTACAGTAGTCCTCAGTGGACAGATGTACACTCTGACTAGGTGAAATATAGCCAAGAGCTCTACCTAAGGATTTCCAAATATGCATTGCTTGGGACTGGTCTTTGGAGGTTAAATCTGAAGCTTGGTCCATTAAATATGTACAGGCTATCTGTGCTGGAAACTAGAGAACAATGACCTGAAGACTTTTTCAAAATTAAGGCTTTAATATTTTAGAGCAGTTTAAGATTCATGGCAAAATTGAAGGAAAGGTATAGAGATTTCCCATAAAACTGCTACCCCCACACATACACAGTCACCCCCATTCTCAATATCCCCCACCAGAGGTATATTCATTACAATTGATAAACCTACATTTGACACATCATAATCAGCCAGAGTCCATAGTTTACATAGGGTTTACTCAGCATTGCACATTCTAAGGGTTTGGACAAATGTATCCATCATTATGGTTTCATATAGGGTATTTTCACTACTATAAAAATCTTCTGTGCTCTATTTATTCCTTTCTCCCCATGCCCCTAATGACCACTGATCATTTTAATGTCTCCACAGTTTTGCCTTTTCTAGAAAGTCATGTAGTTAGAATCATAGAGTACATAGCCTTTTCAGATTGACTTTTTTCACTTAATAGTAAAGTCCCTCCATGTGTTTTCATACCATAGTAGCTATTTTATTTTATTTTATTTTTTATTACTTCTTTTTTAATTTACAATTTAAAAAAAATTTTAAATTCAATTTAGTTAATATATAGTGTATTATTAGTTTCAGGGGTAGCATTTAGTGATTCATCAGTTGCATATAATACCCAGTACTCATTATATCATTTCATGGTTAGTTTTTCATTTACCCACTGAATTCAGAACATCTTGGTTGCTTTCAGACTTTAGCAATTATGAGTAAAGCTGCTATCAACATCCATGTGCAGGTTTTTTGTGGACCTAAGTTTTCATTTCCTTTGATAAATACCAGGAAGCACGATTGCTGAATCATGTGGTAAAAGTGTGTTTGCTTTTCTAAGAAACCACCGAACTCTCTTCCAAAGTGGCTGTATCATTTTGCATTCTCACCAGCAATGAACGAGAGTTCCTCTTCCTCCAAGTTCTTGTCAATATTTGGTATTGTCAGTATTGTGGATTTTGGTCACTCTGCTAGGTATGTAGCAGTACCTCAGTGTTGGTGTAGTTTGCATTTCCCTGATGACATATGATGTGGAACATCTTTTCATATGCTTATTTGCCATCTGTATATCTTATTTGGTCAGGTTCAAAGTCTTGGACCCCTTTTAATCGTTGTTTTCTTATTGCTGAGTTTTAAGAGTGCTTTTTATATTTTGGGTAACAGTCCTTTATCAGATGTACCTTTTGTAAATATTCTCTCCCAATTCGTGGCTTGTCTTCTCATTCTCTTGATACTGTCTTTCAGAGAGCAGAAGTTTTAAATTTTTTTTTAAGATTTTATTTTTAGGGGCGCCTGGGTGGCACAGCGGTTAAGCGTCTGCCTTCAGCTCAGGGCGTGATCCCGGCATTGTGGGATCGAGCCCCACATCAGGCTCTTCCGCTATGAGCCTGCTTCTTCCTCTCCCACTCCCCCTGCTTGTGTTCCCTCTCTCACTGGCTGTCTCTGTCTCTGTCAAATAAATAAAATCTTTAAAAACAAAAAAAAGATTTTATTTTTAAGTAACCTCTAGGGCTTGAACTCACGACCCTGAGATCAAGAGTCACATGCTCTACCAACTGAGCCAGCCAGGTGCCCCAAAAGTTTTTAATTTTAATGAAGTAGTCTACTCTATTATTTCTTTCATGGATTGTGTCTTTGGTGCTATAGCCAAGAAGTCATTGCCACACCCAAAGTCGTCTATGTTTTCCCCTATTTCATATTCTAGGAGTTTTATCGTTTTGTGTTTTACATTTAGTTTGATTCATTTTGAGCTAATTTTTGTGAAGGATATGAGGTCTGTGTTTTGATTCTTTTTTTTTTGCATGTGCATGTCAGTTGCTCTAGTACTTGTTGAAAAGATTCTCTTTATGCCATTGTATTGACTTTGTTCCTTTGTCAAAGGTAAGGGTGGGCCTATTCTTATGTAGCTCTATTTCTGGGCTTTTTAGGTATTTCTCATATNCTCTATTTCTGGGCTTTTTAGGTATTTCTCATATAGATCTTGTACATATTTAATTAGATTTATACTTCAATATGTCATTTTTGAGTGCTAATGTAAGTACTAATGTTTTTTAAATTCAAGTATAGGGGCGCCTGGGTGGCACAGTGGTTAAGCGTCTGCCTTCGGCTCAGGGCGTGNATTCAAGTATAATTAATATACAGTTAGATTAGTTTCAGATTTACATTATAATGGTTTAATAATTGTATATATTTCTCAGTGCTCATCAAGTTACGTGTACTCTTAATCCTTTTTATTTCTTTAACCCATACTTCCACCTACCTCACTCTGGCAACCACCAGTTTGTTCTCTGTATTTAAGAGTCTGTATTTTTGTCTGTCTCTTTTTTCTTTGTTCTTTTGTTTTGTTTTCCTTTTTTTTTTTCTTTTAAGTAGTCTCTATGTTCAACATGGGCTTGAACTCATGACCCCGAGATCAAGAGTCACATGCTCCACCAACTAAGCCATCCAGGCCTCCCTATTTTGTTTATTAAATTCCATTTATGAGTGAAATCAGATTTTCTTCTTTCTCTGACTGACTTATTTCACTTAGCATTATATCCTCTAGGTCCATCCATGTTGTTGCAAATGGCAAGGTTTCATTCATTTTTATGGCTGAATAATATTCCTTTATATGTGTATAAAGTAATATCCATTCTGTATTCTTAATCCATTAATTTACGGATAGATTTTTATCCATTTGTCTATGGATGAACACTTGGGTTACTTCCATACCTTGGCTATTGTAAGTAATGCCGTAATAAACATAGGGCTTCATTTTTTTTCCTTTCAAATTAGTATTTTCTTTGGGTAAATATCCAGTAGTGGAATAACTAAATATGAAGCCTTTTAAGATGATGGTATTTCCATACTTTTTGTCTTCTTGTCTTTTATCCTTCTGCCACATGCATGCTTTCCTTTGTTCCTTCTATCTCCAGCCCACTAGAAAGCACCATATAATGTGAGTTTGAATATTCAATTCTGCTATACAAGATAAGAAGACAAATGGGATGATGACACTCACAAGAAATGTTGAGCATCTGGGTGGCTCAGTCGGTTAATTGTCAGCCTTCAGTTAGGTCATGATCCTAGGATCCTGGGATCAAACGCTGCATCAGTCTCTCTGCTTAGCAGGAAGTCTGCTTCTCCTCTCCCTCTGCCCCTCCCCCCTCTAGTGTGCGCGCTCTCTCTCAAATAAATAAAATCTTAAAAAAAATACTTTGGTTTGTATTTCTAACATAATATATTTTTTTAAATTGCAAGCATTAAGTGGTTATTTTGCCATTATTTTTTAAGATTTTATGTATTTATTTATTCATTTATTTCTTTGAGGGAGGGTGAGAAAGCACAAGCGGAGCCTGACATGGGCTCAATCCCACAACCCTGAGATCACGACCGCAGCTGTAATCAAGAGTCAGATGCCTAACCAACTGAGCCACATAGGCACCCCTATTTGCCATAATACCATTGCCCATAGTATCCAAAACTGAGTGTTGTACCCAATAGTGAATAACTGATGAAGACAAATATGCACAATACATTTTTAACAGGTAATATATATTATAACAATACCATTTATTCATACCCAATTAAATAATTGCCTTAGTATTTATAATACCCAATTTGTGTTCAAATGTCAACAGTTGCCTCAACGTTTGTCTTATTAAAGTTAGTTTGTTCAAATCAGAATCTCAACAAGGTTTACGAATTGTTTCGTTGATATAATTCTTAGTCTCTTTTCACTTGTAACATGTCTCCATCTTTATTTTTTATGTCATGTCATTTAACATATTTTTCTACCTCCTGTATTTCTCACAAACTAGAAGTTAGATCTAGAGACTTGGGCACATTTTTTTTGGCAGGTGATGACAGTGGCACTTAAGCATGTGCTTGCATACATCTTTTTTCTCATAGTTTTATTTTGAAGTACAGCTATTTCTTTCTTCTTTTTCTTTTTTTAAAGAATTTTTTTATTTATTTGAAAGACAGAGAGAGCTCACAAGCATTGTGAGGGGCAGAGGGAGAAGCAGGCTCCCCATTGAGCAGGGAGCCTGATTCAGGGCTTGATCCCAGAACCTTGGGATCATAACCTGAGCTGAAGGCAGACACTTAACCGACTGAGCCACCCAGGTGACCCTCTCCTCCAGCTTTTATTTCCACTACATTTCTTCTACAGAATTTTATATTTTATGCTTGAAAGTGTTTTTTAGGCTTTCTTTAAGAAGGCATATATGGAAGGCAAGAATCTGGACATTGATTTGCTTAAAACTATTAATGCCCCTTGGAAAGCCCCAAGTACTGTTTTGTTATTGGTAGTTAGTACCCCAACTTGAAGACCATTAAATCTTTTCTCTTCTGTAGCTGACACATTTTACCTACTGTGTGTGAGCGCATCAACTTGATGAAGTGTCTACTATTCTTAACCCTTTATTACAAATGAAACTGATGCAGAAAGATGTTATGTAACATGTCCAAAGTGTCACAGCTAGTAAGTGGGCAGTGGGGATATAAACCCAGACACTCTGGCTCCAGAATCCAGGCCTATAATCACTGTGTACTTGAATGCCTTTTTTTAAAAAAAGTTGGCAGAGGGGCACCTGGGTGGCACAGCGGTTAAGCGTCTGCCTTCGGCTCAGGGCGTGATCCCAGCGTTGTGGGATCGAGTCCCACATCAGGCTCCTCCGCTATGAGCCTGCTTCTTCCTCTCCCACCTCCCCCTGCTTGTGTTCCCTCTCTCGCTGGCTGTCTCTATCTCTATCAAATAAATAAAATCTTTAAAAAAAAAAAAAAGTTGGCAGAGCAGATCTAGGGGTGGGCATGAGTGAGAGCTTATATTCATGTAAAATGACTAAGAGATGGAAAGTAAAAAAATAGTGGTTTTCAGTGTGTCAGTATAATAAACTGTGTGTGTTAATAAAACATAAGGCAGTGTCTTTACCCATACTTTGCAAAAATACCATACTAGTGTCAATCAAATTAAAATTAACACATTTTTATTTCTTTAATTTCTAATTAACAATTAGTTTTCATTTAATTAGTAATGTGCATGAATGTTATCTGCAGACTTATTGTATTCTGCATATTCTGCTTAACCTGTTAATATGTTCTACTTTTAGTGAGGATAACACTGTTTTTACAGTAATTTTATAGAAGAAATATTACATTTAATAATGGTAATGATTTCACACTTATATAATTCATTCCACCAAAAGGCATCCTGAAACTGTTTTACGTGGAAAATAAAACTATACCCATCACTAAAATGATTGCCTCTTTTAATGAAGATTAGGATTGTAATAATGCATAAGTAAAAAGTAAAACTATTTCTATATTTCAGGAGTTATTTTTGAATAGTTTGGTGCAAATATTCTTAGTTTTTAATAATTGGACTGTAAATAAACACACCAGGGCAGTCAAACGATTTCATTCTGCAAGGTGATTTACTTTGTATACAGTCACATAATTTTGCCTTGCTGTACGCAGCTGGAGTTTTTCACTTATAAGCATTCCTCAATTAGGAAGACTCAACCTATGAATGAATTAACAAGTGTGGTTGTTATGGAAGCCTTAGAGGAGAACCTCGTCCCCCCTGCTGTGAGAAGCTTAAAGGGAGAGGAACAGTGTGAAGGCCAACAGCCCTTTGGTCTTCAGTTGGACTACCAGAGGAGTGCTGGGCAGAGAATAGCACCTTTTCTTTTTAAACTGTGGAGAAAGAGATACCTTTTCTTATTTTGATATAGATTTGGATTTACCTAACATTTCATGAACGTCTACCATGTGCCAGGCACTATGCCAAATGCTTTCACGTTCACCATTTTATTTGTTTAGTCCTCATAACCATGCAGATAACCAGTTTTGCAAATGTGAGGATTAAAGCTTAGAAAGGCTATAATACTCAAGGTCAC
Source organism: Ailuropoda melanoleuca (assembly GCF_002007445.2). Lineage (NCBI taxonomy): Eukaryota > Metazoa > Chordata > Mammalia > Carnivora > Ursidae > Ailuropoda > Ailuropoda melanoleuca. The sequence continues at coordinate 62,131,454 of NC_048233.1, read as the reverse complement.
ATAGCTAGAAAGTAGAAGAGAAAGACATGATCTTATGTATTATAGGTATGTATTTCTCCATAATACTTGTGAGTTTAAGTTATATTATAGTTCTTTCATTCTTCCATATGCTCAATTAACAATAAGTCTAGCAACTTGCTAACTAGCTAACTTGCTTTTCTAGAAAGCAATTTAGTTCAAGGAATATCAGGAGTTTCGGGATTAGATTCAACTGCAGACAACAAAGACCCTTTTTCAAGTCTTTGCCAAGATTTTATCACCTCAATGAAGGCTATGCTGACAAACCTATTTAAAACTGCATTCCCGGGGTGCTTGGGTGGCTCAGTCAGTTAAGCGTCAGACTCTTGGTTTCAGCTCAGGTCGTGATGTCAGGATCAGAGCATCGAGCCCTGCATCTGCTTGTCCCACTCCCTCTGCTCTTCTCTCTTTCTCTCTATCTCTCTCAAATAGATAAATAAATAAAATCTTAAAAAAAAAAATAAGCTCTACACCCAACATGAAGCTCGAACTCACAACCCAGAGATCAAGAATGGCATGCTCTACCGACTGAGCAAGCCAGGTGCTCCAGGATTATACCATTCAAAGACTTAGATTCATATTTTTGTTTTCCTTTAGGCTTTCATCTCTGGGTGGTTTTTTTGTTTGTTTGTTTGTTTTAATCGTGAGATCTCACATTTAGCAACTACTGCATAGTCTAGAACATGATGAGAAATAAATTGTCATTAATTCCCAGCCTCAATTTATAACCCTGGAAGGTTTTATCTTTTAAATTAAATAACATTCTTCCTCATTTTTAGCTGAAAATGGCAAAAAGAGAAACAAATGATCATGAAGCATCACTTCCTCAGTCTTCTTTATCACCCTTGACTAAAGCCATGGAGGTATCACAGCAGAGCAACGGTGAAGGCACCATCAATGGAGATGCCATTCACCCAATTTACAAACGAATTTCAAAAGATTTACCAAGGTAAGAATATTATTTCAGCAGCTTAAATTGAATCCTGAAAGAGATAAAGTGCTTACAGAAAGTTGTCTATGTAAATGCTCAATATTTTGTGGAGATGATGTCAGTAATAACTTGGAGATATGATGAGCTATGAAAGTTGTTGCCTGGACTGGAGCCCTTCAATTTCTTTTATTCTATGGGAAGAAAAAAGGTAGATGATGCAATAGACAAATTATTCCTGGAGTTTGACTTGGTCAGTAGCGTAATGATAAAAATGATAATGGCAGAGCAGATAATATTTGCTCTATGCCAGTCACTATGCTTAACGCTTAACCGGCATCGTATCTATTTAGTTCCCCAGACAACCTTGGGAGGAATATAAGGCAGGTAGTGTTTAAACATTTCCATTTTACCAATGAAGAAACAAAGACCTAGATAGGTTAACTAACTTGACCAAGGTCACAGAGCTTATAGGTAGAGAAAGTATGGTTTGAACCCATGCGGATCTAACTTCACAGCCAGAACTTTTAACTACTATATTCTGCCACACTTCTCAGAAATGCAAAGCAGAGGTGACAGAGGTATTTTTCCTGTGTTTTTTTCTCCATTAGAAAGTGAAAGATTGGGGGCGCCTGGGTGGCTCAGTCCTTAAGCGTCTGCCTTCGGCTCAGGGTGTGATCCCGGCGTTATGGAATCGAGCCCCACATCAGGCTCCTCCGCTGGGAGCCTGCTTCTTCCTCTCCCACTCCCTCTGCCCGTGTTCCCTCTCTTGCTGGCTATCTCTCTCTCTGTCAAATAAATAAATAAAACCTTAAAAAAAGAAGTGAAAGAATGAAAAAGTATCTGCCAGGTGTGTGTGCGTGTGTTTTAAAGATTTATTTATTTATTTTAGAGAGAGAGCACACTGGGAGGGGTGGAGGTGGTGGGTGAAGGCCAGAGGGAGAGGGAAAGAATCCCAAGCAGGCTCCATGCCCAGCACAGAGCCTGATGCAGGGCTCAATTTCACAACCCTAAGATCATGACCTGAGCTGAAACCAAGAGTTGGACACTTAACTGACTGTGGTGCAACCTGGGCGCCCTTATCAGGTTTTGATAAACTATTGACTGGCTAAATGTGATGTCATAATCTTAACATTAAATAGAAAACATATACTATAAGAGCAAAAGAAAATATTCATAAATTAAGAATTGTGTTAATCTCTTATAAAAATGCCAGGTTACATTTATATCTTTAAACAGTTTTTGTGTGTGTGTGTGTGTGTTGGTAAATTTAGGTGAAAGTGAAATCTAGACTTTTAGCTAATTTTTGTTTTGCTTTATTCCTCTGACCTCTGAGTCCATATTAGCAGTGTCTGAGTTTATTTACACAGTGTACTAGCTATATGCCTAGGTAATTTTTTAGAACATCATTACCCAGTATAGTTACACGGTAGAGATATAAGTTATTCATGAGAGTGTTCTTTCCCATAAGACAATGGGAAATAATTTCTAAATTGGATTTTTAAGTATTCCTTTCTACAAATGCCATTTCTAATATAATGTCTCTTTACACATTTTTTATTCCCTTTAGAATTTATTTTTACCAATTTTCCTTTTTAAAACAGTACTACATTCACTTTTTATTCCAACTATCTTTCATTGTATTTTTAGATTCTTTATTTTTTTGTTAGAGTTGACTATACTTTCATTTATACAGTTTCTTTCTGTTTTCTTCTCATTTTCTTTCTTTGGTTCTGATTCATTTTTACTCTGGCTTTATTTGTCCTTTCCTTAATATCAGTCTTTCTTTTCAGGTGACACCTTCCTACTGCCTGTTTTTTTATAGTTTATTTCAATGTGCTACTCATAATTCGTTGTCTGAATCCTGGCTTCTTTTTTGTCACTATTACCTGTTACCATCAACTTTGATTATGATGTACCTAGAAAATAAAGTAGGTTTTTTCTTGGTAATCGAATGGAAAGTCAAAGACAATGCCCAGAGATTTTATACTTTCATGAAAAAGAAAATGATGAGTTTCAACCTGAAGGGGGTCAAGTTCATAAAGGCTAATGTAATCTAAGATCCATTGGCATTAATATGATTATCAGAGAGAGGCAATTTTCTCTATGAGTAAAGACATTTTCCCCCGATTGAGGTTAAAACTTTTCTTGTCTCATTCTTGTTTTCCTTGCCACCTTTCTTCCAATGTCTTTGTGATCTTTTTATGAGAAATAATTATTAAAATATAGTCAATTGTTATTCCTTTATGTATATCACAAGAGATTACGTTTCTTTTCACTAAACACACTGTATGTTTTACAAAATATGCCCACATGTATTAAATCCATTCATTGAAAGCCATACAGTGACTGGTCACTTTATTCTCATATTATTACCCGATGCTATTAATTTATTCTATATTGTATTCACGTTATCCACTCTTCTCCTCTCTCTTGTGTTCTTTCAATGTTTTTCCTTTGTCACTCTGCTGTATTTGTTTGTAACAGTGAAAACTACTGTGCCAGGATCCTTCCCCCAGCAAGAAAACTAATCACCAAAAGTGTAGATAAGTTCAACATATTGTGCCAAAGAAGGTCTGATCCTCCCATTTTATGACCTACCACTCGGAGGTCACATGACTGCGAATATCTAGCCTAATGCCTATGGCTACTTCCCGGAAAGCAGCACAATAAGAAATGTTTCCTGCTTAGCTGTAGTCTGCTGTATTCCCAGGTGACCTGGAGCAGGGCACCAGCCTTTGAGACATGGATGGCAGAATTAATTATTTATTGATAACAGGTATCTATGGACAGTTCTATTTATAGAAAGTATTTCCGAATGCTGAGTAGAAGATTTCAAAATTACAATTGCATTTTAAAATTAGGAGAATGTTGTAAAAAAATTAGTATCTCTTTCTACCCCACACATGAAATATTTTAATGATTTTTAGCTGATGATCATCTAAGGATGTAATTTCACAGTTTTTATAATAGAAAGTTACAGTATTTTTTAATCCAGCTTGCAGATGAGTGTGTTGCCAATTCTTTCAGTTCCCTGTGGGAGAAATTATTTTTAGTGCATTAAATAAGGACTTAAATCAGTTTTAAAAGTAAATTACCAACAATTTTTTGTTGTCTATTATACTGGTTGCTTTTTCATAGACAAATCTTGCTTTCAGGGAGACTAATAGCACCTAAACCATTCATTCACTTTTTTATGTCACTTTAGTTATCTTGGATATTTTTTTACTTCTTTTTTTTTAGGTAATCTCAGTGCCTAACATGGGACTTGAACTCTCGAGCCCGAGATCAAGAGTCTCGTGCTGTGCTGACTGAGCCGGCCAGGTGCCCTGGATCTTGGATATTTTTAATTGGAATGAATCTTAGATTATTTTTTTAAANAACTCTCGAGCCCGAGATCAAGAGTCTCGTGCTGTGCTGACTGAGCCGGCCAGGTGCCCTGGATCTTGGATAGTTTTAATTGGAATGAATCTTAGATTATTTTTTTAAATAGGGGCGCCTGGGTGGCACAGCGGTTAAGCTCTGCCTTCGGCTCAGGGCGTGATCCTGGCGTTGTGGGATCGAGCCCCACATCAGGCTCCTCCGCTACGAGCCTGCTTCTTCCTCTCCCACTCCGCCTGCTTGTGTTCCCTCTCTCGCTGGCTGTCTCTATCTCTGTCGAATAAATAAATAAAATCTTAAAAAAAAAAGATTATTTTTTAAATAGAAAAATTTGATCATATTTTCTTTTCCAAGGACAGTTTAAGTTTAGCAATTTCATCATTCCAAAGATGAGCTGTCCATTCCCAGCATGGAGTAGGCAACAGAAGGGAATGAGGGAAAACAGCAGCAGTGAAAGAAGCAAGGAAACACCTTCAGTGCTCTACCTTCATTTCTCAAGAAATTAAACTTGGCGTAGTTCATAACTTTTTTCAAATTTTTTTCAAAAACAAAATCTCTACAGATCTAAAGATTAATATATTATTTCCTTTTAAAATGCCAAAAGACTATATTTTTTCCTTTTGAAGATTGACATTTCCTTTGGAAATGTTGTATATGATATCTATAACCTCCTCCAGTTTTAGATTTAAGAGTACCTTGTTTTTATTCCTTCGTACTTTTGCATAAGCAAAAATATTCTTCTCTTCCTTCGGGTGGGATGATCCTATACTCAGAGGGGTCCTTTATCCAGAGAAATTGCTCTTCTTGTCTAGAATTTCCTTCTGTAAAAGTAAACCTATTTAATTTAACAAACATTGACTATCTCTTATAGGGTATATGTGTAGTTTGAACATAATAAATTGTTTATTATTCAATCCTCTAGTTGCAAATAAAAATTTGAGATAGTGTTATAAAATAACTGGAAATTGCTCTACAATTGGGATACCTGTACCTAAATTTCTAGGCCAATCTAAAATTTAATTTCTTCTGCTGTTGGAAATAAAATCTGGGGGGAATTGTTCACTTTTATTATCACTTCCATTATTTACTTTCTATGATGTTTAAATCACATTTTTTCTAGTAATTGTAGAAAGTTATTTATATCTTTAGGTTATTCATTTCATCAAGTTGGAAAAAGGTTATGATGAAGTTTAATGAAATTTTTGTGCTTTATGTACTCCAGGGATTTTATAACAGGTTTCATTCACCAAACATATGTGGGGTTATTTCTTTTATCAGTTGCATTTCAGTAATTTAAGCTGGTGATTTATTATTGAATGTACTTAGGGTCATTTTCCCTTATGTTTACATTTTCTTATTTGTATTTATTCCAATTAGAAAGTTTAATTACCATTAAAATGGTAATAGGATAAAAATAATTTTTACAAATGATAATATTAAAAAAAAAACATAACCCTTCATGAAGGTTTAAATGCCATAAGAATATAAAGCAAGAAAGATATGCTTGTCAAATATAAGGTATAAATAAATAATTTAGATGAAAATGGTTGACTACATTTAACAAAGAGACTACCAAATAATGAGGGGCTAAAGAATGGTTGTTAGATTTGATGTACTTCATTGTATATTGTAAGTAATTGCTATCCATAAAAAATCTATGGCTTCTGTATAAGAAAAAGAGACATTTTGACAGCCAACACTGGTATGAAGCGACAGCAAGTAAAAATCCTTGGCAACTGTCATTATCTTGCAGTTGAATTCATATCTAAACTGTGTGATGACTTAGACCTGTGTGTTTGTTATTGAGCCATGATTGTCAAAGTAGCCACACTTCCTACTTATGAACAGAATTATTAGCCACATGCAGATTTCTGGCATAGAAATCTAAATTCACAAAGTATGCTTTGTGTTTCAAAGAGCAGGGAAATAAAAAAACTCTTATGTCATTTTTATGCTTATGCTGAAGTTTCTGGTGAAATGTTCCTGATTAAGTAAAAGTAAAATGTTTAGAAAATACCATTTTAGATTATACTTTAGTCCATTATAAAGTCAGTAAAGGGGCGCCTGGGTGGCACAGCAGTTAAGTGTCTGCCTTTGGCTCAGGGCGTGATCCTGGCATTGTGGGATCGAGCCCCACATCAGGCTCCTCCGCCGTGAGCCTGCTTCTTCCTCTCCCACTCCCCCTGCTTGTGTTCCCTCTCTCGCTGGCTGTCTCTATCTCTGTCAAATAAATAAATAAATAAAATCTTTTTAAAAAAAAATAAAAATAAATAAATAAAATCAGTAAAGATTTTTAATGAAACAAGAAGTAAAGCCAGTGTGATTCAAGAGCTGATTGTATGTTAGGCTACTATTAACACAAAGTAACAGAAAACTCAACTGAAAGTAACTGAAAATTAGGAAAATGAGGAAGAAGTCATTATCTTACATTACAAGAACGTCAGATGCAGAGCAATTCTAGGGTTAAATTCAGTGCTTCAGCAGTGTTTTCAAGGAGCCTGGCTCTTGGATCTTTGCCTCTGCCATCCTCAGAATATTGGCTAGATCCTTGGGTATGACACCTCCTGCATGCAGGATGGCTCATTACATGTTCATTCAACAGTGTCCAACTAAATAAAATGGATATTTGATCACTTATCTCTCTCTCTTTTTTAAAGATTTTTTAAAAGTAATCTCTACACCTGATATGGGGCTCGAACTCACAACCCGCATATCAAGAGTCACATGCTCTCCTGACTGAGCCAGTCAGGTAGTCCTATATTTCTTTTTATTAGGGCAAAAAACCTTTCCCCAGACAACTTTGCCTTATGTCTCATTGGCCAAAATTGGATCACAAGCTGACTACTTAACCTGTAAAGGACAAGGGAAATATAATTACCACTGTTGGTGTTAGACACTGAGGATTTGCCCCCTGGAGCTGATCAGGGGATAACTACCATGGGCGTATAAAGAGGATGAATCCCTAACTATAACTGAAGCTATTCTTTTAAGGAAAAATCATTGGAATAACTATTGAATAAATAATATTACCTGACAGAACTCTTGGCCTTGGCTTTATTATATTTTACTTCTAAAATTGTGTTTGTCAGTGGCATTTTTGTGACACATTTTGGCATGATGTCATAATTATCAAAGAATAAGTCCTGCGTATCAATCACTGGTTGAATTCTAGTAGACATGTAAAAGATAACAAAATAAAGATCTTACCCTTGCAGAGTGGGATATGAAATCATGTGAAATCACATAACAAATCACAAAGCAAACATTTCAATATGCAAACTAGTACACCAGTTCAAACAGGACCTGGGGGGATAATTTAGAATAAGGAATGACTAGGATTTAGTAGGGTTAAACACCTCTCATGTGTCTTGTCAGTTTGAGCAGCTTTGTTGAGGCCTCTTCTATTCCCCTAACCCTGAATTTCTCCCTCATAGTAACCAGGACTTTCCTTCACGGTACTAGTCACAGTTAGTAATTGTAAATTTATATGCGTTGACTATTTGTATAACCTTTCTCTCTTACACTGTACAATTATTGTTATTATAGAAGGAGTTCTAGAAAATGTAAGCACTGAGTTTAGATTAATATTGATTAAATACCTGCGTATTGAAAGATGTACAGTAATGGGTATAGATCAGCTGAGTGAAACCCATTGACAAAAGACTGGTAAGAATTAATGAAGGCAATGTGGCGTAATTATAGCTGAAGGATATTACAGAGGAGCAATAAGCAGCACCAACTGGTAGAAGTCCTTGAATTGGAGATTGACAAGTATGATTTTATAAGTTTTCCTCAAATTTCTATAAAAAGCCACTAAGACACACTAATGCAATTAAAGCAGAGAAATGGGAAGAAAAATTGCTCTTGTCAAAACTAGAGTTATACCCTTAAATCTTATCATGGTCTATCATTTTCTGTACTCCTCTCTCTTTTTTTTTTTTTTAAGATTTTATTCATTTATTTGACAGAGAGAGAGACAGCCAACAAGAGAGGGAACACAAGCAGGGGGAGTGGGAGAGGAAGAAGCAGGCTCCCAGCGGAGGAGCCTGATGCGGGGCTCGATCCCAGAACACGGGATCACGCCCTGAGCTGAAGGCAGACGGTTAACGACTGAGCCACCCAGGCGCCCCTGTACTCTTCTCTGAGCATATTTTCTTAGACTTTTGGACCTCAGATCTTTACTTTGTTGTTACTTGTGAAGTAGAAATTATAAACCAGATTTAATAAAAATTACAAAAAGTAAAGGATAATTAAATTGTAGCCGAGAATATCAAGGGGGCTATAAATTCTACAATGTATAAGATCTATCCTTGACAATCTTTTTGATTATGATAAAAAGCTGACGTGTAGACGAGGTATAGTAGTGTTGAGATTAATCTACTAATATACCTTTGAGCTTTGTAGTTCTGTAACTTAACCATATCCATTATATCATGTAAAGAAATTGTTTAAAAGATTCATTTACCAGGGCTCCTGGGTGGCTCAGTCGGTTAAGTGTCTGCCTTCAACTCAGATTATGGTCTCGGGGTTCTGGGAGTGAGCCTCGTGTTGGGCTCCCCTGCTCAGCGGGGCATCTGCTTCTCCTTCTCCCTTTGCTCCTTCCTGCTCCCTCTCTGACCTTGTGCGTGCGTGTGCGCGCTCGCTCTCTCTCCTCAGCTCTCAAATAAGTAAATAAAATCTTTTTTTTTGAAAAAGATTCATTTACCTAAAGTGTTACAATATTTAATTAACTGATAGTTTTTATCCATGCTACTTTAAGGTTAAATTTGACATGTTTTATTTCATCTTCATCTAAGCACACATAAAATCCTTAAAAATATACATAGTTTAATATATGTAGACACATCTCTTCACATTGTTTTGTTCTTTTTTATGACCTAATTTCTAAAGAATTATTCAACTGCTAAAAGAAATAATGTTTTCCAATAACTGAAAATAAACTAATTCAGAAGTAATGTTGCTGATGTTGTTTAAAGGAAACATACCAGAACATTTACATCCAAGTGAATATCTCCTCCTTTCCTCCTTTAAAATACTCTTTAGGAAGTAATTTATTCTAATAAAAATGCCATTTCTCAAAGCATTTTTTTAGTTCCTCTCAGGATTTGTTATCAAAATCTGTGGATTCTCTTTAAATATCCTCAGTACTGAATGATGACAAAATTCAATCTTAAGTACTTGTATTTAAATTTTCCAGAAAATAAAAGATCAGAATCCATATTTGGTCTAAAAAAATGGATAATGAAAACTGCATAATTATATAGCTAGTGTGGTAAGCAGAAATTTAACATGGCCCCCAAGATCCCACTTCCTGGTGTATATAGATGGTGTAATTCCCTCCTCTTGAGTGTGGGTAGGATTGTGAATATGATAGGATGTCACTCCTATGATGAGGTTACATAATAAGGTAAAAGAGATTTTTTGCAGTTGTAGTTAAAGTACAGAATTAGTTGTCTTTGAGTTAAAAGGAAATTATCCTAGTTGAATCAGATCAACTCTTAAATGAGAATTTAGAGGTCAGAAACAGAAAAGTCAGAAAGGTGAGTTTCTATTGCCATCAAGGAAGATGATTGTCACTATGAATTCTACAGCTATAAGGAACAAAATTCTGACAAAACCTGAATAACCTTGGAAAAAGACTATGAGCATCAGATGAGATTATAGCCCTGCTGACACCTTGGTTTCAGTTTTGTGAGATCCTGAGCAGAGGGTCCTGCTAAGCTTTGCCCAGACTCTTGACCCAGGGAAACCATGCAATAATAAATAGGTATTGTTGTAAGCCACTAAATTTGTGGTAATTTGTTGCCCAACAATAGGAAACTAATTGAGATAGATAGATGATAGATAGATAGATAGATAGATAGATAGATAGATAACAGATAGATATTAGTTATCTTTCAAGTAGTGTGATTAATATTCTTGTACCAATCTAATATAGTAGAATTTAGGTTTTAGGCTGGGGGAAAAAAATGCTTTTTACCAGTGGTAAAAGAGTAAAGAATACAGTGATGAATTGGAATATTTGACAGGAATTGATAGCATTTTAGCATTTTAGATGGAGGACATAATCAATGAAGTATAATGATTCCAGCTATCAAATCTACCAGGGCAAATGTGAATGCACAGGAAGGTAATTCATTCCTATATACAAGGGTAGCATAGAGAGTGGCACCTGGGTGGCTCAGTCGGTTAAGTGTCTACCCTTGGCTCTGGTCATGATCCCAGAGTCCTACAATCGAGCCCAGCATCGGGCTCCCTGCTGAGCAGGGAGCCTGCTTCTCCCTTTCCCTCTGCCAATAGCTCTCCCTGCTTGTGCTCTCTGTGTTAAATCAATAAATAAAATCTTAAAAACAAAACACAAGGGTAGCATAGAAATCTTACCAAAGAAGGAACAATTTGAAATTTGTATATTTGTGGATTGTTTACAGGTATAATGAAAGATTTATAGTAGAGACACATCATAGACTTCCAGGACAAGGTAATAAGACTGACATAGAAATGTTAAAAAGAAAATATGTGTTATAAAATTAGCTCAGGTTACAGAAGGTGGTAGATAGCCTCAATAGTAAGTGAGGACAAAGTAAGGTTATTTTTTATGACAAAGGATGATTTCCTAAAGCATTGGTGTAGTAATACCATGTGGATTCCTACACCACAATAGTGAGGACAAAGTAAGGTTATTTTTTATGATAAAGGATGATTTCCTAAATGTAAAATGTAAAAATACCATGTGGTATTCCTACACCAATCCATAGAGACTAAAGATAAGCCAATAAACAAAAATGACCCTAGTGTAAAACTAAATTCAGTATCATTTGGGAAAAACAAAGTCCAAGGAAACCACATTCAGCTTATCAAATTTTATTAAAAAACAGTTGAAACAAAATCTATATTTTAAAAGAAATGATAATGTAAATTTATGTTATTATTATTTGTAAGAAGCAGAGGGAGGAAAGGATGCAAAGCCTCAAGTCCATGCAAGGCAGAATTTTGGAGCTGAGTTCCCTGCGTAAAATCAGGACCCATGAAAGATAGATACACCCATCCATGAAAAATGGAATAAGGAAGTATAGACCACCAGCCCAAGGAAGCAGCAATAAAAGGGTATGATATGTTCTAAGGTTCTTGCGTTGTCTGGAAAGTAATTAATTAGTACTTTATATTAATCTTTAATAAGACAAGGACTCATACTGTAATATCTAGTGTTTCCGTTAAAAGTAAAGTTAAATAATGTAGGGCATTCAACCTAATAGAAAGGAAAATGAAATAATAAAAAATATGTTATTTAATCTGAGAGAAAACAAGAAAGGAATGAAAAGGAACATAGAATACATGGGAAAAATAGAAAACAAGTTGTGAGATTATAGGCAAAATTCTCAGTTAAAAGGCAAAGACTGTCTTGGTGAAGGAGATAACTATGTGAATATAGAGTACAATTCTTAGAAGACAAAAACTTGGGGATAAGATAGCTATGTGAAGATGTATATAAATCTAGAGGTGGAAGGAAGTTCACTTTAATAAATCTGAATGTCATGGGATTTCTAAGAAATTTTTGCAGAGGAGGCAAAAGGATCTTTCAAAGAAAAAAGGTGAGGAGAATAAGAGAAAGAAAGACAAATAAGGAGACTACAATTATGGTGACTTAAATACAGTCTACATGTTAGAGTTCTATTTAGCTAAAGAGCACCACTGGTTCACTGCTGCTAGTGTAGGTCTACTTCCTTTGCCCACCTCTCCAATCACACGATACAGTGTCTCTGCTTATCTTGGTATAGGAGACAGGCCATGCAAGTCCCCTGCCAAGTATGGTTTCCTCTTTGGGCAAGGATCTGAGAGTCCATGATACTCGAAGCCCTCTGCATCTTATCGTCCTGCTCTCCTGTCTATAGTTTTTGGGCCACTGAGGAGTATTTTCCCATCCATAGGCTTGCCAGTGGTTTATAAGATTGCCTAGCTTAAGAATTCTATCCAACAGGGTGTTCTAAACTGGGTAGTGATGCAGTTAAACTTTTGGGGGCATTGAATGTGAGCCATAGAGAGTCTCCAGAAAGTAGTGTGGTACAGAAATGAGGAGACACATAGAGGAATTAGCAGAACCCATGAGGAGTGAGGAGAGGAACAGAGGTAGGTTAGGCAATAATGATGTAAGAAGAGGAAGCAGTTAGGCACAGAAGGATAGATGAGGTTGTGGAGTCAAAAAATGTGGCACTCTATTAGAATGGTAGTTTTTGTTGTTGTTTTGTAATTTTTAAGTAAGCTTGATGCCCAGCATGGGGCTTGAACTCATGACCTGGGGATCAGGAGTCACTGAGCCAGACAGGGGTCCTTGTTTTTTAGTTTTTTAAGTTGTGTATAGTCAACACATAATGTTATGTTAGTTGCAGGTGTACAACATAGTGATTGGATAAGTTTATACATTATGTTATGCTCACCTCAAGTGTAGCCACCATCTGTTCCCATACAATGCTATTATAATAATCACTTCTACAGGAGTTGTTTTAAGTCACTAGTATATTCTGAAGAGCAATGAATGGTCTTCTAATTCTCTTTGTGCCTTGCTGGAGTAGTTTCATTTTCTTTTTTAAGTTTCTGTGTGTACTAGTAACAAGCTCAGTCACCTGAAACCCAAATGTGTTAGAGCTGAATGGTCCCAACACCCTCATTTCCAGCATTAATTTAACAAACCATGTGTATGGGTTTAATTCCCTTTGTAGGACAAGTTAGCTTTGCCAAACAGTTCAGTGATTATCTTCTCACACCCAAAGACTAGGCAACACATCAACTGTTATAAGAAAGAAGAGTTTAATAGTGTGTAAGAACTAGTGCAAACCTGTCATCAACATTGATAAAACAAATCAAAACTGAAGACTACAGATGGTGGGCCAAACGTGACATTTTCACATGAAAAATTACCTTTTCTCCCCCTTTTTAATATAAATTACTAGAGAAAAGCTGACAATAAATAAATATGCTAAAATCATATAATTTAGTTTAATTTAATTCTTTTAACCATTTACAAGGTAAATCTCATATTATTTATTGTCCTAACCCTACCAGAATCATGTGGAGTTGGGAGGGAGAAGGATGTGAATTTCCCTAAAGGATGCCAGTGCTCTTACCAGAAGACAGGGGGAAGCTATGCCAGCAGACAAAAACAGTTAATAACTTTTACATGACTAGATTGAGGAAGGCAAGATGTAAGTCAAATTACTTGATAAAATTTTACAATTTAGTAAAATCTGTAAAGATCATATAGCAACCTGCAAAATGGTTATAAGACAGTATTTAAGTAAAAAAAGGCAAGATACTGAATTAAAGGTATGACACATGATGCAGCGTCATCGAGTGAAATGGTCAAGAAAGAATTCTTGGTGCCAAGAGTTTATGGTGCGAAGAGATGTTTTTATTAGAGCACTGGGACAGGACCTGTAGGGCAGAAAGAGCTGCACTGTGATTGTAAGTGACTGATTATATAGGGTTTTCTATCTTATGGAGGTGAAGGTGATGGTAGGGCTCCAGGAAATTGAGTCCATAGGTTCTTGCAGGTCTGGCTGTTATTAAGATTGTGTTTTTCTTGTAGGTCTGGCTGTTATTAAGATTGTGTTTTTCTTGCAAGTAAAACATTAAGACAGTTACAAACAATAGTGGAGTTTCCTGTCCTGCATGACTGAGATCTTTATCAGTTGACAATTTGTTTCTCCCTGCCTTTGTTCTCAGGCCATCACTAGTGCCTGAGGGATGTTATACATATCCCACCCTAAGGGGGTGATTTTTGTGGGGTGTCAGCTCCAGTGTTGCCCTCAGCTTGCCTTTTGCCCTCTCATCAATACAGCTGAAACTTTGAAATTTAGAAAAAATAAAAACCTTTCACTTTCTGGTGGTATGATAATGGATTATTATATAAAATCGTTAGTGTATTTATAAAAATATTTGACAATAAACAAAATGCGTTCATTAAAAAGGAAAGTCACAGGGCACCTCGCTTGCTCAGTCAGAAGAGCGTGTGACTCTTGATCTCAGGGCTGAGTTCAAGCCCCACATTGGGTGTAGAGATTACTTTAAAAAAATAAAATCAGGGCACCTTGGTGGCTTAGTCGGTTAAGTGTTCTGCCTTCAGCTCAGGTCATGATCCTAGGGTCCTGGGATCCAGCCGGTGTCTGGCTTCCTGCTCCGCAGGGGAGCCTGCTTCTCTCTCTGCCCCTCCCCCACTCATGCGCGCACCCACGTGCTCTCTCTTTCTCTCTCAAATAAATAAAATCTTTAAAAAAAAAATTAAAAATAAATAAATAAATAAAATCTTAAAAAAAAAAACAACACCCAATCTGCATTATGTAGAGAATTCCTTTTATTTCTTTACATGAGAATTTGCTTTCCAAGTGACTCTTTATGGGCACTGGGAACTGTTCATGAGATCTGCAAATCTTTCCTACCTGTTTCCTGCTTTTCCCCTAAGTTGAAGAGATTGGTGACCATTTGCAGTTCCATTGCTGTTGCTGCAGAAACACTGCCACTGAAAGATGACCGCTGCCACATGCCATCACTCACCATTGTTGTCAAAATCCGAGGTAGCTGAGGTGGTCTGAAGGGAGGTCACGCCTCTGCCAGAGCTAAAGTCCAATGATCAATTCTGAAGGCTGTTTGCCAAAGTTCTGAACGTGGGTAGATCCTCAGAGTGAAAGAAAGACCACTCCTCTCCCTAGAGCTATGGACAATTCAGGACAGACTTGGATAGAAACATGTGATAACAACATATACAACTGCTTGGATCCCAGGGCTTTATTTAGCTTTATTGAGCCACTGTGTCAACTCTCATCCACACACCCACACCAGTTTTCCCTGTGGCACGTGATTGCCTTCCATTCTTTCAGAAAATATAATCAACCATTTTACACATTTGTGAACATAGAGAAGACAGGCCAGAAGAAATATTTGTGACTACAATGACATTGGTGGAGCAGAAAAATTGGGGGGAGGGGCTGTATGTGCCAAGCTTTCCATGCTAAGCATATGCTGTTTTATAATTGCATGGGTGGGTGGGGTTATATTACATTATGTATAAGAACTATTGAGGAACTAGTAAATTGGACAGAAGCAGATTTGGTTTGTATAAAAATACAAATACATGGGATACCTAAATAATACATGGAAGATTATTATCCTCTATGCCTAATCATCACATAGCTCAACATTCTTAAATATGTTAAAGCTTGTTTTATTTTATCATAGCAGCAAATTATATATTCCAGCTTCCTAACTTGGTATTTACCTAGATTTACATATTGTCACAGGTCATATGGTCCCCTGTTCAAACATCTTAGTTCATCTAAATGCTACTCCTCCAGCTTAACTACCAGGTAGGGTGATCAGCCATCCCAATTTGTCTGAGACTGAGGGACTGAGGATGTTCCAGGGGTGTGTGACTTTCAATGCCAAAGCCAGGGCAGTCCTGAGCAAACCAGGATGAGTTGGTCACCCTAATCCCAGTCTGCTGTGAAGCCTTTATCAACTTTATTCCAAACAATGTAAGTTTCCCTCAAGGAATTTGTTTTGTATTTATAGTTAATATGTACCTGTAGTTCTAAGTGGCTTACTTAACATATATTCTCTCTTTATTAAGAGATAGTTTGCAGTTTTATTGAGGGTAGAAGCCACATCTCTTTAACTTTTATATTTACTGATACTGAGCATAGTGCTAGTTTTTAATAAATGAGCCTAAGAATTTAAAAATTTTACTTACATTGTTTCAAGCATTACACAGGGTTTCTTCTTTAATAGAGTAAAGCAATTCAATTTAATGATTATGAATGTGGGCTTTATTTTAGTACAGGCTTAGGTTCAGTTTCCCACCCTGTCAGCTTACTGATTATGTGAGCTTTGGCAAGTTAATTGGCCTCTCTGAACCACAATTTCTTAAATCTGTAAAATGGGGATACAAATAGTACCCACTTCCCAGGGATGTTGTAAGGATTAACCAAAATAATGGCTAAGTGGATAGTATTTTGTCTAGCATATAGCACACAACCAGTTATGGGGTAGTTGTTAATAAGTAATTAAAAATCAATTCACTGTATTCTTCCATGGATTGTTTCTTTCAGAGAGTTTATGTCATCCCAGGCAAAAGCAGTTATTAAAACTACTGAAGATTATTTGCTGCCTCAGTTTGGCCCCAACAGACTTTTGCATTCAGCGGCAGTATCAGAAGGGTCAGGACTTCAAGATTGCTCCACACATCAAACAGCATCAGATCATAGCCATGATGAAATATCAGACCCATATAGCTACAAATCAAACAGTAAAAACAATTCTTGTTTTATATCAGCATCCAAGAGAAACAGACCTGTCAGTGCTCCAGTGGGTCAACTGAGGTAATCAAAGCTGTTCTCTGTTCTTTTAACCGGCTGCTGAAGCTTCTTCCTTTGAGCAGAATTTATAATGATTCAATTGACTATTTCAGACATTAAAATGTAACACATCTCCAGGGTTTTGTTTCTGTTTTTGTTTTGTTTATTTTTTTTTCTTTGAAAGCACCTGAGTAGAATGTTGCTAATTACACTTGTGGAAAACATGAGGTACACTTCAGTGTGGATAATATGAAACTCAGAAAAAAATGCTTGAAGGCAAATCAGGCTAGAACTACAAAATATGTTTACCAGATATTTATTTAAAATAGAAATGCATGCTTTTGATATTTAATCAATATTTTGTAATAAAATCAAATTGAAATGAACTTATAAAACAATTTTGTGTATATATTTTCACATCAAGATTGTTATCATAAACTGTTAACCTAAGAATTTATGGATAGAAGAAAATGTTGTCAAAAGCAAAAATCAAACCAAGAAACTGATATTCCCATTATTTTCATATGTTTGATTAGGTGGGTGTATTGTGATTTTAATTTACCTAAAATTCTTATTTCAAAGTGTTTACTTGGCTTCTGTGGCATTAAGAATTAACAGGGTTAGTTAGAGAACTTTGAAATAAAAAATACAGCATGCTAGTCATTTGCCTCTACTTTTGCTGAGAAAATAATAAGAATCGAAACTGATTTTGAATGAAGACAAAACTTAGAAATCTTCCCTTTCTACCTCCAAACAAATTTGAGATGAATGCAGTTACAACTAACTTTAGAATAAGAAACTTAGAGTAAGAAGCTATTAGAATTTCAAATCTTTTTTAAAAATCAAAGAACTTTTGTAAACATAAAAACTTAAGGGAAGATCTTAGCCATTTACTATTCCGTGATGTTAGGACTATGTTACTGTTTTTTGTTTTCTCACAGAACATAGCTTGTATGCATATAATTTTTTTTAAATGAGTGTTGTGGTGTTTTGTAAGTTAATTGATAAAAATCATTTATTCTAAGATAGGTGTTTTACATGAACAGTTATAACACTTATCCTGTGTTAAATTTTTAAAAATATTTAAGTAGATATGGACAATCTTAGCCTATAAAAAGTTTATTTGAGGAATGCTTGGGAACAATCATTAGGGCTTATATCTATAAAAAATGTCTAGGATAATATTTATTTAAATGATTTTACTAATTAACATGCACCAATTTTGTGGGTTTTTTTTCTTCAGAGTTGCAGAGTTCTCTTCTTTAAAATTTCAGCCAGCCCAGAATTGGCATAGATTGTATCAAAGACACAAACGTCATCCCAGAGTGATTACAGTAACAGCTTACAAAAATGGATCTAGAACAGTCTTTGCCAAAGTTACAGTACCAACCATCACCTTGGTAAATAGTGTTCAAAAGTTTTCAGTGCTTTATTTCTTCCCTTACCCTTTTATAATTTAAGAAATGAAAAAGATGATATTTATTGTGTTAAAATTTTCTTTTTAGTAATGAATCTGCAAATTGCTTATATATACATAGATCTCACAGGTTTTTTATTCCTTTCTTTTTTATGAATATATAAATGGTTTATTGAATTAAACAGATACTAGCTTTTTATCTTGTGGAGTTGTTAAACTGACAGAGCAAGGACTAAAATTAGACAATCATTAAATAGTCTGAGTGTTTTACCTTTTATTTTTTATTTTCAAGTGCTAGAAAATATATTGGTGGAGTTACTTGAGTTACTTAACTTGGCCAGTGACTCAATGGGTGTCTGTTTTCATTGTTAGCACCTTTTGTTTCATGGCAATGTGTTGCTTTCTTTGTCCTAAATCACTTTCTCTTACCTCTTGCTTGCTTTCTTCTAGTTGCTGGAGGAGTGCACAGAAAAGCTGAATCTGAACATGGCCGCACGACGAGTGTTCTTGGCAGACGGCAGTGAAGCCCTCAAACCTGAAGATATACCCCGTGAAGCCGACGTTTATGTTTCAACAGGAGAGCCCTTTTTAGAACCATTCAAAAAAATTAAAGGTAAAAAAGAAAAAAAAATACCTACCCCCACCCACAGTAAATTGCTTAAGGGGTGCAATTAAAAAATGATTTTCATCCTGTCTTTTTTGCATGGTTTAACAAAACTAATGTTTACGCATTTACAGCTCAGTAAGAGGATAATGTGCTTAATGAAAGAAAAATCCACTGACAGCCACGTTTATTGCCCTTCATTAGCATTGGTGCTTAATTTAATATAGATCTGAATAGACATTAGGGAGCCTGCAGGAGGTTAAATGGTGAAAATATAATAAATTAAATCAGAGATTATTGAATTTACTGTTTAGTTTCTTTGACACCCAACAGACATAATTCATTAGATTTATTCTCTCAGAAAATAGTTCAAAGCTTCAAGTAGCATTTATTCATTTACACTCTTGGTCTTTTTCAGAAAGCATTAACATAACTATGAAAATGTGGTCAGAATGAACATATAATTCTTACATACATGTGATTTTCCTAACAAAATTTTTCATAAAGTAAATGCTGCAGCTTGACTTTTTAAACCTTGAAGTGTGTGTGTGTGTATGTAATTTATATTTATATGTATAGATAATACTATATACACAAAATATAAACATATGTATTTTAGACATAGTTGCTGGTAAGGTCTTTCTTTTAAAAGTCCTTTGTTTATAACATTTCAGAAATGTGATTTTCTAAAATAAAACAAACATTTTTCTTTCTTCAGTAGGAAAGAATGCATTTTAAGAATGAAATAAAAGTACTATTCTTACAAGCATGTCATACCATAGTCTGTTATCAAGTGCTATATATGGTAATCACATTTAAATGACATAAGAACTTTGGCATAAAAATTCAGTGTATCTAACTGCTGTATTCCCCTATACTTTTAATACCTTATTAGAAGTATTTTTTTTCTGCAACTGCTACAAAGCTGGTGAACCAAGGACAAGTCTAGACAGTAATTGCATAAGTGGAAGATAAGTAATTCTGGAGTTCATTACAGATTAGGTGATGAAAATTCTTCCTCTATTAATGTTATTATATAAGATGATAGTAGCATTTCTATCTCTTTGAAAATACGTGATCATCAGGAAATAATTTCCTGAATTCAGTAGAAAGTTCAAGGTAATTTGGTTCAAGGTAAGGAAACTTGTTGCTACAATACTCACCAAAAATTACCTATGTAAGAGTATAGACTCATATATTTTTCAAATCTTTATGTAACTTTAAACTATGGCTGCTTTTATTTTGTATTCATTGAATCATTTGTATTAATCATCTTCTATAAGCACATGTGTCTTTGTGGGTAAATGTTTCTGTGACTATTTTATATTTAAATGTATGTGTAATGAATGCTTCCTTAAGATCCTTGATTATTTTTATTAATAAGAAATACTTGCCTTTCATATGATAATGGTATTGTAGAAGAGATGTATAAAATTATTTATAGTTAACTTCCTAGAAATTTTTCTGGACATGCATCTCTAAAATAACAGTGTTACACACATGACTAGCTTGGTGGATGATTTTTAAATATACAAACTAATTTCCTCCTACTTTTTGTTTTCTGTTTTATCCTTTTTAAAACCAAGTCCAGAACAAAAAACTTCTCTGCTTTGTCTGCATATCTTTGGCTGTGTTTCACTGTGACATGCACTGCTGTTCTTTTAGCACCAAAATGTTGGCACACACTCCCGAAAATTTCACACCATCTCTTGCTGGATCAGCAAGCTTAACCCACCAAAACCTGGTGTTGTGCAATGGTTTTTGACTGATAATCAATCTTTATGCTGCTCGACAGTTGTTGCTGGGACACAGAGTAGAGCAGGTGGCAGATGTGCCTTGTCTTTTGAGAAAAGAAATTGTAGGTGAGCTTGGACACAGACTAGCATATCACATGTCCATTCAAAAGACCTAGGATAAGTATAATGGGGAAAAAGTCACTTGTCTAAGTTAAGCCTGTAAGCCTAAAGACTGATATTTGGTTTCTTCGAGAACCTTAAGAATATAAATGTAAATAAATATTATCTATACATAGTATAGTCTTTAACTTGAATTAAATATTTTGAGAGAAGTGTGGGGAAATTTCATATATATACATATATAATTTCATATATATATATTCATATATATATTAAATATTTTAAGAGAAGTGTGGGGAAATTAGATATATATATAATTTCATATATATATATATATATATATATATATCCCACATATTCACATGTACCTTTTCAGATCAGATTAAAATTACCTTTCTTGCATGTGTTTTATAGATAATCAGTAATTTGCCAATTTACTCTGAGTATACCATAAAAAGAAGACATGTATGAATAGCTTCGAAGATGGTAGATAAATTTACAGTAAGGAGGCATTCTAAAGGTAAATAAGGGGGAAACAGCTGGCAGAATTGGGTGTTACTATTGTATCTTTCTACATGAATATTTTATCTGCAATTAAGCAACAGGCATTAGAGTAAGTAATTGGTCATTACTTTAATATAAAGATTTTCATTTGTTCAGCAAACGTTCATTGAGAGCCTACTATGTGCCAGGTACTAGGCCAGTTCAGAGATGAAAAAAGGGGCTTATAGTCTAACTTCTTTTTTGTCATTATTCCTTCATCTCTGATATTAAATTCAGTTTAATTCAATTCAATCTAAATGTAAACCAAAAAGTCTTTTATTAAGTATCTACTATGTATGCAGTCCTGGCTTAGGGATAGAAGTCCTGGTCTTCAGGAGCTTAAACTTAGTAAATGAATTATAAATCCTTAAAACTGAGAACCCTATTTAACAATGTAAATCCAATGGGTCCTCCAAAGGAAAATTTACATTATATCTGCTACAGGAAGGCCAAATAAGTCTATGTATATTTTGGCAATTATATTTTCATACTTCATTGTTTTCTTATTCTTTGGAAAAGCAGTGTAGGTAGTGAAAATTGCCTCAGAACTACTTCCAGATTTACTAGGGTACAAAAGGACCTAAGGAACATTTCTGATTTTTAACTACTTTACTACCCCTTTTGAGGACCACTGTTGACAGTCAGTGCCACTGGATTTAATAGAAAGCCAGAGAGCTATTCATTACATACCTCGAAACACAAAGCTTTCTTATAGAGGTCAAGCCAAGGTCAAGACTGACACGAAGCATTCCCTGTTGAAATGCAGTATTAGAATAATTCTTACATTTTGAAGTTAAATGCCTAAGCAGAAGATTATGTATGGGAAAAATAGAATCTTTTTTATAAAGACTGTTGATGAAGATGAACGGTCTGATTAGGTCATATAATTCTGGCATTTGAAGATTCTGAAATCTATTAATGATTCTGCTAGAATTGTAAAGAAGTAGTTAATGAATTGTTTGAAGAGGCATTTTAAAAGTTTTCAGATCCTTGGGCATGCACTTTAAGTTTTATTCACCATTTCCTGAATCTTCTTTAATGGTGGCACAGTGAAAATTCTTACCTCAGATTCATGGGGTTTATAAGAGGTCAGCTCCTTTATAACTGCTAGAAGCTATAGGCAGTGCCAACCTAGCATAAGATATGCCCTGCAATTGCTTAAATGTCTTAAAGAAGATGAGAGAAAAAAACTGTTTGGACCTAACTCATTAGGTCCAAATTCTATTGTATGGAGTTCTGATTGTTTAAAAATTTTTTTAGTTTTATATTTTCGTTCTTTTCTGTATATTCTATTCTTTTTGGCTTTTAGAGCTGTCATTTACAGTGATTCATTTCAGTCCTGAGTTTTGTTAACCAGAAGTGAAACTGAGTACTATGAATAAGATTTTACATCTTTAATATACTGTATTGCGAAGATGTAGTCACAGAAAAAAACATCCACGAAAGGTGTTCTTGATACTACACCTAAGATCTAAATTTAAACCTAGAGATTTTCTGCTAACTGCCATGTGATCTACAAAATGAAATAATTTGCTGTGACAGCTTGTGATTGACAAGAATATGTGTGAGCACATTTAAAATAGGCCATCTTTTCATGTAGAAGTAAATGTCAGTGAAATGATGGATTCTCATCATTTTAATTATTGATGATTTGGAAATATTTCAATTCCACGACACACAAGACACATTCTAAATAGCAGCATAACACTTTTTCTCCTATCTGCGTCAATAATGAAATGTTCTGTCATATTTTGTTTTTCAAAAAATGCATTAGTTTAATGAACCTGGATTCATGCATTATATTTTGTTCCATTATGTGTCTCCTGAATTTGTTGATTTTTAAATGGCTGTGTTAAAAGCACAAGTTTCAAGAAATAACCCACTACCCACCTCAAATCACATCTTGCTATTCCTGCTGCTAGATCTCAAGACAATGCTATAGTTCTGACTATATCGAGGACTGCTTTAGTCCACTAAAGCTAATATTGGGCTTTGTGATGATCACCTATGGGGTGAGCATTACTTAATTTGAGCAACTACTATAGGAATTAGGGTGGGTTTTCCCAAATTCCTTGTTATTGTATTGTTTTAATAGTATTTATGTTAGGCAAGATTATTTGTCAGTCCATTTTATCTCCCACTTAGCTGCATATATTCAAAAACAAGAATATGATATTAGATGATAAAAACTCACTTTCTTCTGAAATAGCACGTGATTCTTTGCAGGGGGGTGGGGTAGGGAGGAAAAGGCAGAGGGAAAGGGAGAAAGAATCCCAAGCATTTTGAAGTTGCATCAAACAACAATGCAGGACTCAATCTCACAACTCTGAGATCATGACCTGAGCTGAAATCAAGAGTTGGGTGCTTAACTGACTGAGCCATTTAGGAGTCCCAGCACCGATTCTTTTATCTATTTTTACAAGTGAGGATAAAACTTAGGCATATATTTTATTTATTTCCCTATCACAAATGTTTAAAACCTGTAAATAAGTATGTAGAGTATCTTTAGTATATAAAGAGTAGATTTAAAGGATGTTGCAAGTGGTGGACCCTCCAAAAACTGTCCTTAGCTAATAAGAAAATCAAGAGCATGCATGTGGCAGCATCTCTTTATACTGTAAATTACAAAATAATTGAGAATCATCTAAATCCTTGACATATTCATGAATTGTTGAATTGCATATATATATAGAGAGGCTACACTTGTTCAGTGAAGGGACCTGCAAACCTATAACTGTCCTGATAATTTGGATACTTTCTGCATGTCACACCTGAGTTCTATGCTTTAAGTGTATTGTATTTACTACTCAGAATTGCTAAGTTAGTGCTACAACTCCATAATCTCTTACATGCAATTCCAAAATCGAAAATTGAAGATAAACATTTTTTTCAACTCATATGGTAGCAGAACCTTACTTAGTATAACTAATCAATTATTTTATCGAAAAGTACTATGTTTGATGATGGGCTGCTACCCTAAACCTTGCTATGCATTACTTAATATATGATTCATGCATTATTAGGATATAAGCACTGTGTTAACACTTTGAATCCAAAAATTCTATTTATGGAATTACATCTGACCTTAGGGAGTTTGGTTAAGGTCTTTCTGTTGTAGCTGCAAAGAAACCAGGTAAATTTTAATTCTCATAGAGTATTAACTCAGAAGTGTTACAAATACTGTCTTTATCACCTTGAGTTGTTTGCTACATGGGTAAAAGTAGACAGAGAGAATATCTTCCTTGCTAGAGCTGAGAGAGTATATGAGAGGTAAAAAAAAAAATGTAGTTCTCCATCTAAAGAGGCAGAGGAATAGTTAAAGAAAAACCATTCATTCATTTAATCATAATATTTATTGAGTCCCTATAGTGTACCAGGCATTGCTCCAATCTTAAGATTATGGCATGAACAAGAGCAAGGTCTCATGGAGCTTAATGAGGTAGAAGGAGAAAGACAATAAATATATAAAGAAGTAAACAAGGTATTTATTGACAGTGGTGTTATAAAGGAAATCAAAAGGGTGGTATCATAAGAACAAATAATGTCGTGGAAACAAAAGGAGATAATTTGTCAAATGAAACAGGCATTTGTAGCAAACTCTAAATCAAATCTTTTAGGCAGGTACTCTTTCAGGGGTTTACCTTTTAGACCATTAGTCTTTGAAGCTTTCAGACATCTATTAGGAAAGACTTGAGAAATGCATTATTATTTAGTGGCAAGAACACTAGACTTGAAGTCAGATGATCTTGCAAGATTCTAGTTTTATACGACCTTGAGTGGATTGGTCTGTGCTTCAGTGACCTTACCTGTAAAATTGAGGTAATTATATCTCAAAGGATTCTTGGATATTGTCTTTGTTCCTAAAAAAAGATAAATTATTTGAAAATTAAATGTAAATGTCTAGACTGAACAGAACACTGGGAATAGCATTTCTTAAACATAACTAAGATTCTAATTGCTATTAAAATCCCAAGGCTATTATTAATCAGAATCTTGTGTGCATTCCTCCTTCCCCAGAATAGTTAGCTAGGTTCAGGAAAACAACAACAAAAACATTTATATCTGCTTTCTTCATTACTGCCAGGGAAGGAAGCTACAGTGTGAGTCTGGTCAAGTCACTTAACCTCTCTAAGCCTCAGTTTTCTTATTCATAAATTGAACCCAATAGTAGACACCTCACAGAGTTATGAGCAGTACATAAAATGATATATGTAAAAGCCTACCATATATAATAGGTGTCTAAAACATTGTATTTCCATGTAATCATTTATTTTCCTTCTTTTGCTCTATCTCTTGTTAGACGCATTTCTACCAGCTTTTCATGCAGGTTGTCACAAGTCCCTGATTTTACCACCAAAGGTATTTGCTAGGTCTGAGATCTTAAAATACACACAACCAAATTAAAATCCCTGCTGAGCACTGGTGTACATAGCGTGATATGGGACTCTGAGTTAGAGCCTTTGAACTCTCACAATATTGTGCTTTTTGCCTTGAGAATTTGTTCAGGGTGTAAGTCAAACTCAAGTCCTTTTTTAAAAGGAGCCCCAAGTGGCCTTGCTCTGCTCTATTCCAAGAGTCATATTTTAAAATACGTTTATGACCCAAGGCTAGCCTTCACTTTAAGCTGCCATAACTTATTTCAAGAAAGTTCATAGAAAAGTTCAGGGAAAGGGTGACAACATTTTGATTGGCACGATAGATGGGATGTTTGTAATTTTAATCAAATTTAAATTGAAGACATACTTCAAATGATATGTCAGACTAGTGTTACTGAGTTAAAATCTAATGACAGCCACTGTCATTATTAGTTAAATATAGCCATCATGCCTATAGCAATACATGATGACACTTAAGAACATGCAGAAACAACACAAGTATTTAGAGAAAAGGGAGGGACTAGAAACTCAGTTGAACACAGGAATGTGACCTGGATTATTCTATTTACCAAACATAGAAGCAATTGTATTTTGAACAGATGATATAATTGAGTATAGCAGTATGTTTTCTTACTGTCAGAGCATTTATATTTTATAAACTTATCTTGCACCCATGAAATGATGTGCTTGTTCATATTTAATGTCATTATCTATACCTACTTGACAATCAGAGCATTAAACTATTTTCAAGTTTATTGCCCAACTACAAGAGAATGAATTTTTAAAAATAAGATTTTTTTAATAAGCTCAAGGATTTGAAGTTGCAAATGTGCTGCTTTTATTTTGGTGATAGAAGGTAGTATTCTTTTGTCTGGCACATGCAAAATGGAAAATTACAATGTGGGAGCACCCAGATTTATTTAATTTTATGACAGGCATTGGCTTTTTTTAAGTAAACTGAGAAAATATAATGATATTATAGGTAGACCTTCTAACATAGAAGCAGGCTAGAAAGTGCTTTATCTTTTTCATGATTCAGTTATAAATAAAACTGTGAAAATAAAATAAGATGTGGATTCTTCAAAATAAAATAGAACCTATGGTTGGGGCATAACATTTTCTGAGTGCTACAGGAGAGTAAATGTATGTATAGTCAAGGGGACTTGGCAACTACCAAGCATATGGGTTATGGCCCTTTGGGGAGGTATTATATTGAGCCTTAGAACTTTAGAACTTCACTGGAGTGCAACCTCCACCACTCTCCTGGTGGTCTCTTAACTTATTAGAGAAAAGTGCCTGGGGAGAGGAAGGCAGAGACTGGTCTGATTGTGACTGCTTTGGAACCCACTAGCTGTGACTAGCAAATTTAAAGATGAGGTGAGACTAGGACCCCTTCTTTGGCAGTCTGGTGTGTAGGAACTGAGACTTTGCTTCTACTGTCAACAAGGTAGAGGTTCAAGAACTCTCCAAAGGGGAACTCCAAGGATCCTGTTGTTGAAATCATATACAGATAGGCATTATATTTGGTCCTACTCTGGGAAAGCACCCACTGGTAAGGATAAGCTCCCATTGCATTCTCAATGTCCCCTTTGGTAATCATCAGATTTGTAATTACTGGTCAAATAAGTGTCTGTTGTTCCCTCTAGACCAAATTAGCTTAGGGCAGAAACCTTGGCTTCCTTATTCACGGTCATTTTCTGGTATAGGGTCTGGCGCTTAATAGATGCTCAGTAAATGCCATTCAGTGGATGAATAAGGACCAAATGAAATAGATACCATGGTGAACCATCCATATTTCAAGGAGGGGGCTGCTGGGAGGGCTGGAAATAGGCCTCATCAGAGCAGCAGGCTCAGCTTTAAACACTGAGTGGATGTTTAGGAAGAGTATATTAAAAACCCCTACCCCAAATTCATATGTAGATTTGTGAATGTTCCTGTTTGGCAGGGGGCCAGAGTAGGCCAGCCCAAGAATAATTACATTGCAGAGACGCTAATGGTTATGCTAATGATTGTCTGAGACCAGACAATGGTCAGAAGTGGACTGCTGGGATAAAAGATTCTCCCAGGGACCTGTAGATCTGAGATTTTCAGCCTCCTACATCCTCTCAGGAATGCTCCTTCTTGACCATTATCTCCCCTCAATCATTCTTTTGGTGATGGTAGTGTTGGGGGGTGCTCTCTTCTTTCATTTAATGCTTCTCTTTGCATTTCTCATAGTACCTTGCATATAGTCAGTGCTTGTTAACTATTATTGAAAGTAAGGAAGCTTTGAAAGAGGTGGTGTGACCTTTGAAAGGCTTCAGGGCCACTGCCCACTCTTGTGCACAGCTGAAGGACTGTGGAGCTAGACTTACTTTTTTCTGGTTCCACCATGGGGGCTAGGTGGAGAGGCTGTTTTTTAATTCTTACAAAGGTACCAGATAGCCTCAGCCCTGGGAGGGATGCCTGGGTTTTGAGATGAGAAAATTAGCAAAAGAGAAGTATAGAAAGTATTTGCTAGCTTTGGTTAATATGTTTTCTGAGAAGCACAAAGTGGGTTTGGATGGCACTAAGTTTTTTGTTTTAATACTCGGTCTGGTTCCCTGCCCCACTTACCCAGCTTTCCCCTTACCATTTGATTACTTCTCCTTCTACCCACTTCCAGCCTCGCTTAATCCTCTTCCTCTCCAGGCCTAAAACCTAGTCAGGTCTTTGCTGAGTATCTTCTCCATGCTGGAATGGAAGAGTCAAGATTCTGTTTTTCTGGGGCACCTGGCTGGCTCAGTCAGTAGAGCGTGTGATTCTTGATTTTAGAGTCGGGAGTTCGAGCCCCACGTTGGGGGTAGAGTTTACTTAACAACAACAACAACAAAATCTCTTCCTGTCTGGAGAAAAAAAAAAAGATTCTGTTTTTCTTCTTGTCTCTGGATATAATAATGTTTACCCTGACTGACAGCCCTTATCACATTTCTTCATGTAAAGGCATATGGTCCAAGAGCTGTGATACAGAGAAGAATCACCTTGTGTTGCTAAGTATGAGGGTTCCCTGGTTCTCCAGCGAGAACCCATGGCCCATGGCCCACACTTTGAGATATGCTGCTTTGGAGCTTTCCTTTTCCTCACTATCCCAATAGCTTTGTTCCAAAGAGATGTAGATTTTGCCTTATATTTAAGGAAGATTTTTCCAATAGTCCTACCTGTCCAAAAGATGGAATGGCCTGCTTTGGGAAGTGTGGGTATTCTAAGCATTGTGCACAGGCTCTGATCTGACTACTTCCCACTTTCCTTGCTCCATCTCTGGCCACTGTGTGTTTAGTCTCCTCCCAATGGTCTGTCATATTGTTGCATAACTCTGGATCTTTATCTATATCATTTCCTCTATCTGGATTATGTTCTCACTCTTTTGCCCACTCTGTGTTTCCTTTAAGTCCTACCTTATGTCCTTCCCTCAGGGAGCCTTTCTTGGCTACCATAAGGTGTAGCAGGTGTCCCTGCTCCCTAGATACCTTGTGGATATCTCTGACCAAGTACCTGCCATATTTTGTGTTTGTTTTCCTTTATAGTCTTCCCCAACAGACTGAGAATTCTTTGAGTTCCCCACTCTGTAGGCAGAGAACATGTGATAGGTACTCAGTGCATGTTTGTTGAATGAATAATTGAGTAAATGAAGCAGGTGGTTAGAGTCAATAATTTTTATTTTCTTTCAACCCCAACGTTTTACAATTCTGAAGCCAATGCATTGTAATGCACTAAGCCTGTGACTTTTTTGCTTCTTCCTACCCTGAGCTGTCTTTCATTATACATATTTTGGTTTCTGAGTAAATTCAATGAGGATATGGTAATGAAAAACCTAATTAATCATGAATATAAAAATGTAATTTTTCCCCAAAATACAGAGAAAACATAAGTTTATATCTACTTAATGAAAATATTACCTAGTATCTACCTAATGAAATAATAGTCATGCTCTTATCTGACATGTTTGACAAATATTCTACAAATATTTATTGAACATTTACTATGTGATAAACCCTATTTAAGGTGCTGGCTATGAATCAGGGATTAAATCCTTACATTAAAGATGTAGGA
Source organism: Ailuropoda melanoleuca (assembly GCF_002007445.2). NCBI lineage: Eukaryota > Metazoa > Chordata > Mammalia > Carnivora > Ursidae > Ailuropoda > Ailuropoda melanoleuca. The sequence continues at coordinate 62,101,922 of NC_048233.1, read as the reverse complement.
TCAACTTTTATTATTTTGTTAAATATCTAACAAACACCACTTGTTTACCGTGTGCTAGATAATAGAGGCATGCAGATTTAAACACATTCCATGCCCTTGAAATGCTCAAAGTCTAACAAGGACACACACATAGAAAAATGGAGATGCTTAATAAGAGAAGGGCCCAAAGATGAAGCTGCAAAGCCTGAAAGAAAGACAGATTAAAGAAAGCTTCCTGAGGAGGTGGCACTCAGTTGAGAAGAAAGAGAGAGAGCCCACCAAAGGGGCATGGTCAAAGTTTGGAGTCAGAAAAGGACATGGTGTATGCTAATGGCTTATTCACAGCTCCCTGAATCTCTGCTGAGGGGGATTATCTAAAGTCTTTTATTGCAATGATTCTCAACTGGAGGTAATTTTGACTCCTGGAGAACATTTGGTAATGTCTGGAGACATTTCTGGTTATCCCAACTGGGAAGGTGCTGCTGGCATCCAATGGGCAGAGATCAAGGATGCTACCAAACATTCCATAATGCACAAGACAGCCCTTACAACAAAAACAAAGAAATGTCAATATTTGCCAAGGTTGAAAAACCTTTTTCAGACTGTTCTGATTGACAACAGACATGAAGATTTGTAAACCTTTTCATAAGGATGTTTTGACCAAATTATAGGCACTGAGGGCAGCTGCTTTTTAGATGGTGCTAGGATGGGACTATGGTAGAATATGGGAAAATAAGAAGTGTGGGAAATCCAGTCATTTTAAGCTAGTAGAATTCTTTTATTACTTTTTACAGTGTCATGGTTAAGAGAGCAGGCTCTGGAATCATTCAACCTGGGTCTGATTTCTGATCCACTTAATGGAGGGATGATAGAGATCAAGTGGCTTAATTTCTCCAGCTCTCATTTTCCTTGTCTGTAAAATGGAAATGATAATGTTACCTACCTCCTAAGGTTGTGAAGATAAAATGAGTTGATGTATATAAAGCACTTAACACATTGCTCTCTATATGCTAAGTTCTTGATGAAAATCATGAGGATAATAATAATGTCACCATTTAGTGTGTTTCATATTTGCACAAAAGTGTTTTATCTGTAGAAATTCTTTCCATCCATACAACAAATAAGGGAATGAGTATTACTGTTCCCATTTCTCAGATAAGAAAACTAAGGCAAATGAGACTGATTTTTTTCCAAGGTTACAGAGTTAGTAAGAGTCAAAGTTAAGATTCAAATCTAGGGAGTTTGGCTTCAGAACCCATGCTTATAAATACTAGTCTACGCTGCTTATCTAATATCTTATTACTACATTTTAGTCATCATTAGTACTGTTTTAGGTTTCTTTGCCGGTTTATTTAAACATCTTTATTTATATAAAAAATTTCATATATTTCCAATAGTCGTCCCATGTTTATCAGTGTCAACAAAGATCTAGAAAATAGGAAGAATATCTTTAAAGAAACTGTAAATATTTTATGTTAAAAATGATATTTTAAAATTTACTATATATGCTTTTCGTAGGCCCATCAGGAGTTCTTTCCGAAAACTGATTTGAAACTTCACAAATATGATCTCTTTTTGTTTTAGACTATGTTTTTAGGTGAGGAAAGTGTCCTTAGATGTTCGCAGGTAATAGACTTGTGAATATATTTCTTTTATCAGAATAAGTTATATTGGAATAAAAGGTAGCCTTATTCATTAATTCATGCAGCACTTATTGAGCACCTGCTCCATATGCACTAGAATTGTGTATTTACCTACGTAAGCAGACAATGATGCTGATAGCATGGGGGGAGAGTGTCAGTGGTAGATAGCTACACAAGAGCAGAAGGGAAGGGTGTCCACGCTAGAAAAGAGTTTTTAAAAGACATGACCCCCCCCAAATTAATCTTGAGGAATATGTAGCATTTACCTTAAATATACTTGGAGTTTATTCCAGTGTACTCCACTGCTAGACCTTCACTTGCCAACTAGTTTTCCTTGGAAGATTTCTTCTTTTCTTGAAGAAATTCTCTACTGTTGTGGTCACCAATGAGCATCAAGGTAGTAGATCAGTCATATTTAGGTTCATACTGGGGGGATGTAAAGAATGAAAATGATAGTGGGGCGCCTGGGTGGCTCAGTCGTTAAGCATCTGCCTTTGGCTCAGGGCGTGATCCTGGCATTCTGGGATCGAGTCCCACATCAGGCTCCTCCACTAGCGCCTGCTTCTTCCTCTCCCACTCCCCTGCTGTGTTCCCTCTCTCGCTGGCTGTCTCTCTGTCAAATAAATAAAATCTTTAAAAAAAAAAAAAGAATGAAAATGATAGCAATAAAGTATATTTTGCGTAACTGGTATGTTATATAAAGTGACATAAAATTAAATTTTATCAATTGAACATTTAAATCACAGGAAGAATTAACATCTAGTAATTATACTATACGCAGTGAACTTACATATATCCTGGAGGAAAGTAATAATAAATATAGACTTGATTCTTATCTTCTATGGGGTTAAACATGGAAACAGAAATAGGATCTATGTTTATAAAATATTTGCATAATTCCAGATTGTTTATGCTCTTTCCTTAATATGTAATACAGGATCTGAAATGTGGTATGTTCTCAAACATTATTGAATGAATGAATATATGGGTAAGTGGTATAGACTGCATGTGCTCTAAGGATTTGGAGAGATGACAGATCATTGTGGGCTGGGGCACTAAAGTTAGAGCTTAACCTGGACCTTGAGAAGGATTTGAGTCTGAATAGGTGAAGAATGGACTTAAAAATGCCCTTGGTATATACTCAAAGGATAATGAACAGATTGGCTTAGGTAAAAAAAGTGCTTTAAACTAGGGAAGATAAAGACGTGTAAGTTTGGATAGTGTCAGATTATCAGTAAACTCTTCTATTAAACATAAATTTAAGTGAGGGAATGGGTCTTTTTCATATTCCTTGCATAGGGTCTGACACATAAGATGGATCCAATAAGTATTTGCTGACTACCTGACGGACTGGGTGATTGACTAATGGAAACTTCAAAAGTTAGTTCCAAGAACTTTCTCTTTAGGCAATGATAAAATTGATGTTTTAGGAAAATTCATCTATAATTGGAGTATAGGATGTCAGATATAATGGAGGAAAATAAAATACAATTAGGAAGGGCTTGTAGATGATTGGAGACTGAGAGGGAAATGGACAGGTGGTTTTGGCTGGGAATGGAAAGGAATAATGCTTTTAAGAGTTACTGAGAAAAGATAGCCAAGAATTAGGTTTCCTTCTTTGACTCTGTCTCAGGTCCGGTTCCCTAGAAACAGAGACTGACATGGGGATTTTTGTACAAGGGACTTCGTGAGGGAAGCAACAGAATAGAGGAAGAGGTTTAACGATGCCCTGTATTCAGCTGAAGTCTAGCCTCAGTTTGGAGTGGGAAGCATACCAAAGAGTTGCCCCTCCTTAAGGCCAGGGGACTAGCCATTATGTCCGCTAGTCGGTCAGTCATTGGCTGTGGGCTGGACCCCTAGGTAGGAGGTAAGAGACCATCACCTGACATTTCCTGGCTAGGGGGCTGGTTCCTTTCAGCCAAGAGCAGTTCTCTGGAGAAGGAAGCAGTTGTGAGGCCATCACTCACAGCAGGTGGAGTTTGGGTGCACTAGCCTGATAAAAGGAATTTGGTTGGGGAGACTACCAGTGTCATCTACTCCCTGCTGTAGTCTGTTCTTCATACAGTGCCCTGCTGAGAACCTTCCAGTAGCTTCCCTTTACATCCAGAGTAAAATCCAAACCCTTTATCCTCTTCTATGCAGTCTGGCCTCTTTCTACCTCTGTGGCTTGTACATTCTCTCTCTATCCAAACCTTTTTTTTTCTTTCTCAAACATGCCAAGCTCATTCTCATCTCAGAGACTTTGTGCTTGATTTTTATTCTGCCTAGAATGCTCTTTCCTCCCAGATTTTCACGACTAACTTCATTGTGCAAGCCTCTCTACTCAGATGTCTACTTTCCCTCTTCAGGGAGACCTTCCACTGTCTATCTTTCCCTAAGAGGCTGTAATCTGCACAAGTTATTCTATCCTTTTCATAACTATCATCCTGGTACATTGATGAATGGACACCCAAAAAATGTCATTGAATGACTAAGCAATTGGTTGGAGAGAAATTTGGAGGTAAGGGTTCAAGATCTCCCTGAGATAATGGACAACTGTGAAAGAAGTAGAAACACTGATAAGAATAAGAAATGTGAAGAGTATGTCCAATTTGTGTGAAAAGATGTGAAATTCTGTTTGAGGTAACAGCATAAAATATATGGTAGAGTCAAATAGTGTCGGGGTGCCTGGCTAGCTCAGTCAGTGGAACATGCAACTCTTAATCTCTGGGTTGTGAATTTGAGCCCCACAGTGGGTGTAGAGATTACTTAAATAAATAAAATCTCTCTCTCTCTCTTTTTTTTAAAAAGGAGTACAGTTTCTAGAACTAAATTCATATCCTGGTGCAACCACCCGCCAAGATCTTGCTCAAGTTATTTAACTTCTCTGTGCCTCAGGGTTTTTTTTCTTTTTTTTTTTTTTTAATATTTTATTTATTTGACAGAGAAGGACAGCCAGCGAGAGGGGGAACACAAGCATGGGGAGTGGGAGAGGAAGAAGCAGGCTCCCAGCAGAAGAGCCCAATGTGGGGCTCGATCCCAGAACGCTGGGATCACACCCTGAGCCGAAGGCAGACGCTTAACGACTGCGCCACCCAAGCGCCCCTGTGCCTCAGTTTCTTCACCTGTAAATGAAGATAATGATATTTTCTACCTCATAAGCTTGTTGAGAGGACTTCATGAGTTAATATATATAAATCATATAAAACAGTGTCCGGCTAATAGCATTATTTTAGTGGTATTAAAGGAGTCTACATAGAGAAGAGAGAAACCAGGCTGGGACTCGGTTAAGATGAGTGATGAATCTATGGGACAGAATCGAAGGAGGTGCTTAACTGAGGTTTGTGCACTTGTACAACTGAGTGTGTGCCTTTCAGTTTTGCACTGTTGACTCTTCACTTGTCTTACCCTAATCCTGACCCTAGTCTCAGTCAGCAAAGGGGAAAACCCTTTATTGGTAAGATTCTCTAAATCTGGGCACCTGTAATGCCTCCTCCCTGTGGCCTTGGGGGGGAGCAGTTTCTTTTTTTATTTCTTTAAGATTTTATTTTTAAGTAATCTCTACACCCAACATGGGGCTCAAACTCACAACCCTGAGATCAAGAGTCTCATGCTCTACTGACTAAGCCAGCCAGGCGCTCCAATGTGTGAGTGGTTTCTTGCTGTTTCCAATCTCTGGGTTGCCTCGCTGTCCTTTGGTTTCTTCGCCATCTTTACATAACCAATTCCCTATAGTCAGTCTCCTCTGCTCAAATACTCTGAGTAGTGGATTCTGTTTCTCTGGTTGGACCCTGACTGATAAAACAATTAAAATACTCTAATGCTTCATAATAAGCATAGAATTTCTGGGGTGTGGGGGAAGAAGCCAGTTATTTATGGGGTCCCTTCAATGCTTTAGGTACTTCAACATATAAAATATGTAATCTTCATCAGGTAGTGGAGTGGTGCCCACTAGCTACTTTATAGGAAAGAAATCAGAGAATTATAACTCTTAATGGTTTGAGGTTCATCCACATTGTAGCATATATCAGTATTTCATTCTTTCCTTGCCCGATAATATTCCATTGTGTGTATATACTACATTTTGTTTAACCATTCATCGCATGTGTATTTATTTGGGTGCCTGTTTTCTGTTCTTTTGGGCATATATGAACTCATTAATGTCTAGCTTATTTTTCTAATTCATATGAATTTTAGATTACAAAATGACAAAGCAGTAATTTCTGTAAAAATATTTTTCTCTTTTTAAAGACTTACTCATATCTATAATCTAGTTTTAGTTTATTCTGCAAGTTTTGCTCATATTTCTACCTACTGTATATGTATGTTTGCATGTATATGTGTGTGAGTATGTACACAAGAGAGAAAGAGAGAGAAAGACAATGTTTTTGTTTTTTTAACATTTAATGTAGCCATTCTGGGACTTGAGTCCCCAGAACAATTTGCTTGTGTTTCATATCAATATTTGCAGATTTTATGTAAAGCACCATTTTAGGTCAAAGAGGCCATGCATCTTTCAAGGTAAGTGCTAATAGAGAAGGGTTATTTAGAAATTTGGGCAAACAAATGCAGCTATTTTCAATTGTATGCAAATAAAATTTTATTTCTCTCATTAGGACAAGTATAGAGCCGATGAGGGAGGGATCACTGTAATTCTGTAATTGTAAAATCACATAAATTTTCTAATTTATGTGAAAAGAAAATATAATCTAAAATAAATTGAATGCACAAATAAAAAAGTAACCCAGGTGTAAATTATTTATTTATGAAATGAAACCTTTTGGAAGGAGAGAAATGCTGATAGCAACCTTACTATGCAATGTACTGTAGTTCTGTTCTTAACCTTACATTTTTAAAGTCATACATAGTAATTTAGTTTGACTCCCATTAATATGAGTGGGAGTTTTAAAACTTAAATTCCTGCACACATCTTCGAAAATGTATAGGTCAAAGTAAACTGTTAATGCAGAGCTGTTTTTCACTTTTAGTGAAATATTTTGAATCTCTCACCAAAGGTGTCCTACAAGGCACTTTCAATCTAGTCATAGGAGAAGAATTATGTATAAGGTTACTATTTGGAGGTCATCATCTTTAAAACAACATGGGTAATAAATCATATTAAGGAGAAAAAAGCATTTTCCCAACCCTAAAGAACACAGAAGTTCAGGACCCATATTGTTTTATAGTAAGCAAAGGACCTTGGACCCTTTCAATGGACCCTTTCAGCCCAGGGCATCTGATCAGTGATAGAGGCATGCTAAGGTGAATTTTAATTAGGACTAAATTGTGGTATTACTCTTTCATACCCTGAACATCTGTTCCCTTCAGAAATGATGATTTATGCAGGCTATCAGAGCAGACAGCTTGCTACAGCTTATGTCACGGTTAGTGGGAAGCTGGTGGTAGCATTTCAGAAAACCAGCATCTAAATGGAGACTGGCCAGTGTACATGATACAGGTAAGAGGGGGAGGGGAAGTATGATGTGTCCGTTTCTAGTTTTGAAGCCAAATATTGACTTGACTTAAAAAAATTCTCTTCTAGACCATCTGTTGTTAATGAAGAAAGTAACATGGACAATGAATGGGCTGATGCTTCCTACTGATGTTAAAAGACAGAAAACCAAGCCTGTTCTTTCTGTTAGAATGAAGGAACTTACTGAGAAGACCTCAGTCCGAATTCTCTTCTTTAAGAATGGCATGGGGCAAGATGGACATGAGATTACAGTGGGAAAGGAAACAATGAAAAAGGTAATATTGTATGAAATATTAAAGTATAAATTAAATTTCAAAGTTTTCGTGGCTTTTGAAATGTGTTATTTTTTTCTTTTAAATATCAATGTCAACTAATAAAGTGAAGTATTAAGAAGGTATTATAAAAAATGCAAAAACTTCAGCTGTTTAGAACAACATAAATTACCTTAGTAAAGCAATGAGGTTTCTTTGGCTAATACATAGTTGGTTATTTACCTAGTTAAAAGTTATGCTTATACTTAGAGAACATTCTAGTTGGTTATAATATTTTATAAAATATTTAGATTGAAGCCAACCTAATCTAACTTCAAATCTAAAATCTCCTTTCCTTTTTAAAATGATAAGACTTAGGGGTGTCTGTGTGGCTTACTCAGTTAAGCATCTACCTCGGGCTCAGGTCATGATCTCAGGGTCCTGAGATCAGAGTCCTGCATCAGGCTCCCTGCTCGGTGTGGAGCCTGCTTCTCCCCCCTCTCTCTGGCCCTCCCCGCCACTGTGTTCTCTCTCTCTCTCTCTCAAATAAATAAAATCTGAAAAAAAGATAAAAATAATAAGACCTAGAAGAACCTCTTCTTCTGGCATGAGTAAGTAAAGTCCAAAATAACTAAGATTCCTTTTAAAAGAATCCGTATGCATTTTTAAAAGCAAATCTAGATGGGTCTAAGAAAAATCATGGAACAATCAAGCAAACTTTAAGAAACAAATTTTGTCATATAAATGCAGTTTTTTTAGGGGGTGCATGTATTTCCCAGATCATCTTTGATCTGATAAAAATATGGAGGAACTAATGGGAGTTTGAAGAAAAAAAATTTTTTTTTTTTACAGATAAGGGTTTTTCAACCAATCTTAAAGCAGCCTAATACTAACAACTAAAATGTATTAAATATGTGTTAGAGAGACAGTGAAACATAACCAAACTGTCTAGGTTTTAATCCTGGCTTTGTCATTGAATCTATGAGACTTTGGACACCTTATCTTCTCCAAGCCTCCATTTCCTCATCCAAAAAATCAGAATAAGAATAGTGCCTACCTCACAGAAATGATATGAAAATTCAATATGATATTATGCATGGAGTGCCAGCACCCAGAAAATTCCCAATAAATATATGCTATTCTTATCTTTAGTACTTATACATCTAATAGTTAGAAATTGTTTCTTTTACTAAAGGGAGAGATTTATTATGAAATCAAGACAGGTATAAATCATTTTGTTACCCCGGAGTATTTTCAAAATGACTCTTGCTTGAAACAGGTGAATAGTTGACTAGATACTAGAAATTGTTCTTATTGAAATATGTATTTCTTTATCTTCTTATTTTTGTGGTTATTTTATAACCACAACTGGGTGTTTACTGAGAATCTAGGAAACCAGATTTTATTTCCTTCTTCTCTTCAGATTTAGATTATGAGTAAAACAAGGGATATTACACACCAGAGTAAATTGCTAAGGCAAGTTGTAACATCTTCCCTGGAGATTTTGAAAACTAGAGAAGACGGACATATCTCTTGGATTGTTAAAATGCAGCCATTCTTGGAGATAGAAGCTAGATTAGATAACCTCTTGAGTTCACTTTGGTTCAGTCTTTGTAATTCTATGCCTTGGCGGGAAAATGGGGGTAATAGCCACTCATAAAGATTACATGTTCTTAGATGAAAGGTTGAGTATAAGTAAAAATGTCACTGCTATTTTGCTTTTTGACTTTAGAGAGCAATTTATTTAAAACTGGATGATCAAGTAATTCTTTAGCTTACTTTTTTTTCTCCTTACAATTTGTAAAATTTAAAGAATTTTCACAATTTGTAAAATTTAAAGAATTTTCACAATTTATAAAACTCGGGACATGATTCAGTAATAAGCATATTTGTAAATATTTGGTTAAATATCACTTTTAATATAGCAAAGGGACTATAGTCAATAATAATGTTATAACTTTGTGTGATGACAGATGGAAACTATACTTACCATGGTGAGCACTGCATAATGTATACAATTGTCAAATCACTGTGTTGTACACCTGAAACTATATAACATTGTATGTCAATTATACTTCACTTAATAAATAAATAATCATTTATACAAACAAGGTGAAGGATGGGAGGCAACAGAATCCTGGCCCTGAGTATCAGTAGAATTTTTTGAAGGGGAAAAGTAATGCTAGCTAATTATTTTATAAATAAAATTTAAATTTTGAAAGTTTTGTTGGTAATCGCAAGATAATGCCATATTTATAGATTAACTACCAAGTCAGTAATAGTATAAAAAAGTGGCGAGGTCATAGGAGAAACACAAATTATTTTCTCTTTTATGATAAAATATTGGGAATGTCAGGGATTAGAAGCTATTTTTAGATTATTATGAAGTAATAAAAAACTGGAATAGGCTGGAAAAGACTCTAATATGGTGAAGGCTGTTGCAGTGGGATAAAGAGAAAATTATTGAAGATGGTAGTAAAGTAAGTTAGTTAAGGCGTAAAAGTATTCTCTGAGATCAGAATGGAGCCATGAGAAAATGACTACATTTTAATCTTAAGTGCAAAATCAGAAGGAAATCCATTTACTTATTTTAAAAGGTTAAGTGATTAAGAAGTTTGAAATGAGGGCCAAAGTGATATATTTATTCGCTAAACTCGGGATATCCCAACTATGGCCCATCTCTTTGAAACTTGAATCAGATGGTTTTAGAATGACTCCGTATGGTTTAGTAATTACACAGCACCTGCTACTGTGAGGTATAGGCTAAACATATGTATCCAGGGGTTGAAAAGGTATTAAGACAAATTTCTAGGTACAAAATACAAAGTTAATGGAAAATGAAAAATATCTGCTCCAGATACATAACTTTTTAAGGTTAGTGTTGTGGTGGTAGGTAAGTTTTATTTTCCATCAATTATCTCTTAGATTCATTGTCAAAGAAGTGGCATTAACTGTATTGATTATTTTATTATCTAGATCTCCTTTATGAGAAATCTTTATTTTTTCTCTTAGCACTTAGTAGTTTTATCTTATTTTTTTTTCTTGGTATTCTATGTAATATCATAAATGGCATGAGATTGCAATGGTGAAGAAAACAATGAGAAAGATAATGAATGAATGAAACAATGAAAAAGTGCCCTGGCCCCTCGATCCAATTTGGTTTGATTGTTCTCTATAACGTATATCCTGGGATCTCCCTTCACAATCAACCTGGGGATTACCTTTCCCTCTCTCCTCTGTTGGATCCCTCTCTCCTACTTCTCTAATCTTCCTTTGTCTTCATTTACTCTATTAGACACATATTCCCATTGCTTTTAAGAAAGAGAACATGTATGGGGCTCCTGGGTGGCTCAGTTGGTTAAGCGACTGCCTTCAGCTCAGGGTCCTGAGATTGAGCCCCACACAGGGCTCCCTCCTCAGCGGGGGCCTGCTTCTCCCTCTCCCTATGCTGCTCTTTCTGCTTGTGCTCTCCTGCTCTCTGTCAAATAAATAAATAAAATCTTAAAAAAAAAAAAAGAGAACATTGGAGATAAATTTTTTGAGATCTTGGGAAATCATTCTTTCCTCCCAATATTAAAGGTATTGCTCCATTGCTTCTTGTTTCTTGTGTTGCTATTGAGAATCTGAAACCATACTGATTCCTCATCCTTTGTAGGTAACCTGCTTTTAATATTTCCCCTCTGAAAACATTTAGAATTATCTCTTTGTTCCGAGTATTCGAAAGTTTTTCCAAGATGTGCTAGATACTCACTCAGTATGTCTTTTCAGTCTGAAGTCTCACCCTTCTTTTTTGAGAAATTTTGTTGAATTATTTCTTTGACAATATCTTCTTTTCTTTTCTTCTTCTGTTCTGATATTGTGGAACTCCTATTTTTATATGTTTGATCTTCTGAACTGAACTTCCAATTTTCTTACTGAGTGATTTCTTTATCTTTACCTTCTCACCCAATGAATATTTTTGCTTCTGCTTCCTGCACTCTGTTTTCTAAGTATTTGTTTGTTGTTTTTTGTTTTCTGTCTTTCGTGTTTCAAAGTTTTCTTAAAGATGGTTAATCTTCCATCAATATTTAAAAGTGAAGAGCTCAACACCAATTGAAAAGCTCTTGAGAGTCAGGACATCTCATTGAGGCATGAGTTGCGTTGGACAGTGTTTTGACGAGGCTTTTTCTTTAGGGTGAGGGGGAGTGGGAAATTGTCAGTGTTTGTCTTTACTCTGGGGCGGATCAGTTTCTCCAGTTAGAATCTGCCAATTTGAGCAATCTCATAGTCAAGTAGAGAAGGGGACCAAGAGTTACACTTTCAGTATGTAGATTTTCATTTAATTTCCCTCTTTTCAGTAAACTGCCCTCTTTCTCAGCTCTGCCTGGTGCCTCTGATTTCAGAGTTCCTGTGGTTTAGCTTCTCCAGACTCCCAAATCTCTCGTCTTTTTTTTTTTTTTTAATTTTATTTATTTATTTGACAGAGACAGCGAGAGAGAGAACACAAGCAGGGGAAGCAGGAGAGGGAGAAGCAGGCTCCCCGCCGAGCAGGGAGGGATGCTAGGCTCCATCCCAGGGTCCTGGGATCATGACCTGAGCCAAAGGCAGACGCTTAATGACTGAGCCACCCAGGCACCCCATCTCATCTTCTCTTCTGATGGCAGAAGTATAGTTACCTGAATGCTTGGTGTTCAGGGAGGGTTTGAAGGATTTAACTGCTTTTTATAGAAATAGTCAAGTTATATTCAGCCTACTTTTTAGAGGTATCTGATGGCTCAAATTTGTGAGAGCCTTTCTGGGGTTTTTCAATACAAAGCAAGTTTACTTCTACTAGCTTTAGTTTTGAAGTTTCTGGCCTGCTAAATCATTTACTACTTACTTATTTTTCCTCTGGCTCCCAGAATTTTTGTTACAGTCTCCTTTCTGATTCTCTCTCTCTCTTTCTTAAAATGCCAAGTATCAATCTTTTATTTAACATTGATAAAGCTGATTTTTTTAGGTGAAAAGATAATTCTAATATCTTCTTCCTTTCCCGGTAGATTGCTTTGCCCAGTGTGTTGGGATTTGTACATCTGATTTGGAAAACAAGGTTTCAATCTACTTGAGTAAGAACAAAATGTTTTTTTCTGTCATCTGGAGACATAAGATACTTATTGCAGACAAACGGCCTTCAGTGTTTCTCAAAATATGGTCCACAGAATACCTGCATCAAAATCCTCTGGACTATGTTTTAAAAATTCAAACTGTTGGCCCCCACTCCAAGCCTATTGAATTAAGAATCTCCAGAGTGTGGGGCCTGGGAATCTGAACTTCAACAAATGTGTCCAGATGATTCCTAGTCCCACTAAGTTTGAGAACTCCTGTTTGATATTCTAAAACTTTAAATTTACTAATTAATGAAAATCTTCATAGATTCCTTGTTTGTTTTCCTATACTTCTTATGTGGTTTATGAGAAAGAAAATAAGTTGTATGACATAGAAATTAGGTTATGGGAAATTAGATCACTAGTTGCTAGATTAGAACTAATGCAGGGAATTAAGAAATTAAGAAGAGGAAAAATTCTACAAGTTAGCCGGGAGTAGTCCATGTGGCAACTCTGACTTAGAAGAAATACACATTCCCTTAACATTTGTATGTAAACATATTTCATTAGTTACTTTATCCTGTTACTACTAAAAAACCACATAAGGTTTAAGAAAATATCTTATGTATGACTGTCAAGGTATAAATAAATCACGGATACCCTTAAATCAAAGGAATATCCAGACACATGATGCTCATGTTTGTTAATTGAGAAAATAACTCCATAAGCCTAAACACAAAAGCCTTCAAGAAAATGTTCAAGTTCAAAATGTACAATTCAGCTGAAAAAAAATGCAGCATAATAACATTATTATGGAATGTCCTTAGACAGATCAGTAACTATAACAGCAGAGATTTTTTCCAATAGTGTGGGTAAAGGAATTTAGAGAACATTTTAAGAGATTCAAAAAGGAGCACCTGGAGTAAATTTGATTAAGGATGCTTACCATGGATTCCGACATGGGAGGTCATGCATAATTAGTATGTTAGAAGTTCTTTGAAGAGCTTTTTATGATAGATGAGGAAAAACCCATTGATACTATTATTGTTTTAAAAATTAGTCTAGTGTTCAGACCAAGGATTAATATCAGATTTAAAAATATGAAAGCAGATTTTTTTTTTAAATATAGAATTTGATACTGGAGTTTATTTTCAAGAGGCCATGGGTAGCCAATTGTCTTCTATTTATTGTCAATTTCAGAGTTATACAATTGGATTATTTTAGAATCTTATAAGTAATTATTTGGTAATCAGAATTTATTTTCTTGAATAAAATCCTAAGTGTGGGGGGTGAGAATGTGAATTTCCTCAGCTGAACTAAAAGCAAATGAGAATTTTCAGTTTGCAGATTTATTTACTTATTTACTTTATTTACTTTTTTATTTATTTACTTTACAAAGTTAAGGACAGATAATCCTTAACATTAAGATCGCAGATTTTATGAGATCATCTAATTAAGCAACTCAGAAAACTGAGACTTAGAGAAGTTAGCCACCCTATCCAAAGTGGATCAACTGGAATAGCTAGGACTAGAACCCATTTTCCTACTTCAAATTTTTTTCATTATGGGAAAGTGCCACAAATATACTTTTTATTACATTTTAATTCCTATGTGTCCTCACTTAAAAACGAGTTAATATAACCATGCAAACATGTGAGATATCTGTTTACAGTCATAACAGAATAACTAGTATCAGACTAGCCATCCCATTTTAAACAACTGAAATTGGACAAAATATATGAAACAATGATTTTTAGACATTACATAATGAGAAGTCAAGCTTGAGAGAAGAAAAGTTGAAGTGAGCCCTACAATGTACCCCATCTTTATACCTGGAGGCAATTTTTGAACTGTGGTATAAGGAGAGAAAATCCAAGAAAAGCAAAGTGGTCTCTACAAGCTGAGGAGAAGGACATCAAAGTAGTAGGAGGTGGAAATGACTGGAATTTTCTGTGAAATGCCATAAATGAAGGAACTACTTAGATAATAGTTACCAAAATTTGCTTGGGGGTTCCCTTGTATCCTTGGCTAAATATTAGGTTGTTCATGCACAGGGTGAACTCCATAAGGCTTGGCATAAACAACTAACTACCAGGGAAAAAACAACTGATGGAGATGCGAAAAGGAAATAACTATGGAAGTATGCCTCGGGTAAGGATACATTTGTGTTTTGACGTGTCAGAGGAGAGAGATTTTGTTAAACGTGGGAAATTCACAAAGATCTCAAAAAAGGTAATCATTATCTAGGAGAAAAGTCAATTCAATAGAAACAGGCCCCCCAAATAGACTTAACAGTAAAAGACATTTTTTAAAAAAAAATATTTTATTTATTTATTTGAGAGAGAGAACATGCATGCGAAGGGGGGTGCAGAGGGAAAGGGAGAAGCAGACTTCTAGCTAAGCAGGGAGACTGATATGGGGCTCCATCCCAGGACCCTGAGATCATGACCTGAGCTGAAGGCAGATGCTTAACTGACTGAGCCACCCAGGTGCCCCCGGTAAAGGACATTTTGCAAGCTATTATAAGTATGTCAAGGAATTAAAGAAAAACATCAATATTATATGAAGAGAAATGGAAACTAAAAATAGAACCAATGGAAGTTCTAGACCTGACAAATGCAATTTCTTAAAAGGAAAAAAAATCCACCAGATGGGTTTAACAGCAGATTAAACATTAGAGAACAAAAGATCAGTGAACTTCAAAACAGGGCAATAAGAACTATCCAAACTGAAGTGTAGAGAAGAAAAAGGAAAAGGCTGAAAAAAAGGACAGAGTGTCAGTAACTTGTGGGTTAATATCAAGCAGTCTCATAGATATAAAATTGGAGCCCTAGAAAGACTGGAGAGAGGGAGAATATAGTTGAAGAAATGATGACCAGAATTTTTTTTGAGTTCCTGAAAAATGTCAACCCACAGATCCAGGAAGCTCAATGAAAGTTTCCTGAATTATAGGAATAGCTAAATTTGGAGGACTTGTACTACCTGAATTTAGCATTTATTATAAAGTAATCAAGATATAATGGTATTCACATAAGGACACACAGAAAAAGCAGAGGAAGAAATACAGAGTTCAGAAATATACCCACACATATTGGGGCAAATTATTCTTTTCTTTTAAGATTTTATTTATGAGAGAGAGAGAGAGAGCATGAGCAGAGGGGAGGGGCAGCAGGAGAAGCAGACTTCCTGCTGAGCAGGGAGCCTAACGTGGGGCTCTATCCCAGGACCCTGGATCATGACCTGAGCTGAAGGCAGACACTTAACCAACTGAGGCACCCAGGCGTCCTTCCATCTGAATTCCACTCTGGCTTTTAGGTACTGCTCTCAGCAGCATCACCCTTTAAACCAGAAAGCTGGCAGGCACTATGGGAATGACACAAAACAAGAAGTAAGTGGAGGAGGTGCTAGATGAGGAGAAAGAGGACCATGCGATGGATAAAGTTCTTGACTGTCAAATGGTAAAGGGCAAAGTGGAGTACCTCCTACAGTGGAAGGGGTTCTCAGATGAGAATAACACATGGGAGTCAGAAGAGAACCTGGATTGCCCTGATCTCATTGCTAAGTTTCTACAGTCACAGAAAACAGCACATGAAACAGGTAAATCAGGGAGGCAAGCACAAAGCTGAGTCTGGTTCTTAAGATAAGGGAGTAGAGAGCAAACCAAAGCAGAAGAAAGAAGAGTCAGAAAAGCCAGGAGGCTTTACCCGGGATTTGGATCCAGAAAGAACTATTGGAGCTCAAGACTCCAGTGGAGAACTCATGTTCCTGATGAAATAGAAAAACTCTGATGAGGCTGACCTAGTCCCTGTCACGGAAGCCAATGTCATGTGCCCACAAGTGGTCGTATCTTTGATTGAGAAAAAACTGATACGGCATTCTTACTCCTTGGAGGATGATGGCAAAAAAGATGACGAGAATTAACTCCCCTGTCACATCTGACTGTGGGTTTCAAGTGGGGAGAGAAGGAGTTCTACTTGTCTTGACAACATAGAGGTGGCTTAAGAAGATGTCCTTTGAAGAGTCAGTATCATTTCTGTGCCCTACAGCAGCCAACGTGCTTTAAAGCCTTTCCATGCTGTGTAGTTTGCACATACCCATCCCAGTGAAGGTGAAGGAGGAGAAGTGCTGCAAGATGACCCATTCTGTGCTTTGCTGAGAAAGGCAAAGGGCGTTCCATGATGGACGTAATTTACACAATGGGTGTGTGGGAGAGCAAAAGACACTGTAGATTTTCAAAGTGCATCTGCACAACCCAAACCTTCTTCCCAATAGTGTTAACTCTGCATTTTTATAGTGTACCATGTGTGTAGTTTTTGGCTATTACTGGTGTATTATTTGGGATTGGGAGGGATGGGGGTGGGCAGGAACAGAAATGGGTAGGATCATTTTTGTTAAAATTTGGGGTCTGATTGGGGATATGGTGAAGCAATGGAAAGAATAAACTAGTGGTGATTCGGTTCTGTGTCCACAATATTTTATCTTTTCAAAAAAAGTCATTGGCAGCCTAAATGAAGACTGTGAGAGACTGTTTGAAAGCTGTGAATGCCTGAAACATAAGCCCAGGTGTTCCCAGCCGGAGCTTAATGCTGTTCCCAATAAAGAACTAAGCCAGTTAATAAGTTACCGAAGTTGCCATTTTGGGGATAGAAACTGGTTGAAGAGGGAAAATCTTATTGGAGCAGGTGGTTCTGTCTTAGAGGTGCTAATTCTTGATATTGATAAAAAGACCCTTTCTTTTCCAGTTAAGAAGTTTTAAACATCAGCTTGTCCACCCAGGCCACTGGCTGAGGTATTTGGGGAGGGGAAGAAGGTGGTATAGAAGGTGGGAGAGTAGGGAAAGTTAAGGGCCCCTGGTCTTAGGGTGGAAAACTCTGGAAGCCTGTTATTTGAACTTTGAACTCTGAAATCACTGGTGGTAGGGTTCAGTCACTGAGAGCACAAGTTCACTAGATCACTTCAAGAGTTGAATGATTTCAAAATCCCTGGTATCAGAAGATTAAACTTTCATCCCCGGGCAGTGGTTCACTTTAAAACATAAAACAAAACAAAAATATTTTTAATCCTGAGAATTAACTAATACCCAAAATGCTGTCTTGAATCATGAGATCCATCAGTTCTTGACATCATCTAGGTCTGCATCTAGAACTCCATTGTAAAAACTTTTTAGGCATGTGTTAGATTTCTGTGAAAACTTTGTTTAAATGTAAACTTAATACCACATTGTTAGTTTTTGACATAATAAAACTATAGATTTATAATCCTTAAAAAAAAACAGATGAGTAGATAAATTGTGCTATATCCATACGAAGGAATACTCTTCAGCTATAAAAAGGAATAAATATCGTAGTAAATGAAAGAAGCTAGATACAAAATAATACTTGCTATATGATTCCATTTATGTGAAATTGTAGAACAGACAAAACTTCTCTAGTGAAAGACCGGGATCAGTGGTTTCCTAGGGCCAAGTGTACTGAATAGTGATTGTGAAAGAGCATGAGAAATTTTGGAGAGTAAGGGAATTATTCTGTATCTTGATTATGGTGGTGGTTACACAGATATGTTTTTTTCTTTTTCTTTTTTTTTTTTTAAAGATTTTATTTATATATTTGACAGAGAGAGAGAAAGAGAGAGGGTGTGCACAAGTGTGGCGAGGCAGGGGCAGAGGGAGAAGCAGACTCCCCGCTGAACAGGGAGTCCGACATGAGGCTCGATCCCAGGACCGTGGGATCACGACCTGAGCTGAAGGCAGACGCTTAACCAACTGAGCCACCCAGACACCCCAGATACATTTTTTCTACCTGCATTAAACTGTACACTTAAAATAGGTACAGCTTATTTCATGTAAATTGTACATCAAAATAATAGTTTTAAAAAGCAAGTAACAGTATGATTAGCATTATAAACATTTTAAAGTAATCTGGACTATTTATTTTAAGAAGAGATCAATTAAGGATAGAATATCTAAAGGGTATGTATTAATAGATTATTTGGAAAATCTCCTCTGGTTATCTACTTCTCATTCACATTTTAATAATAAAATGCCAAAACACCTACATTTCAAATTTACCAGAAACAGTTGCTTTTACAAATCATAGTGATGTTCATTATTTGTGAGAGCAAATAACTAGATTTGGCATGCATTCTGTCACCCACTTTTATGAGAAAAAGACAACTGGCCAGTAAATTTATTTCCAGGATTTATTCAGAAAAGTACCTTTAAGTTATTTAATAAGATGTGTACAAATTCATCCCAATCTCCTGGCATCTACAGGTTGAAATAATGATCATAAATTTTATTATAAGTCATTATAAAATATTGGTCTTAGCAGAGAGTTATGCTTAGGACATTTTATTGCATTTTAATCCTTTGAAAATTCACAATGTATTTGACAGTCTTTTACTTAGCAAAAAAAAAAAAAAATCTGTAAAAGCAGATTCCCTTTCTCAAAATATTCATGATAAATTGTATTCTCTTCTACCGAACAAGTACAATTAATTGCCAGAGGTGAAATATTTTTAGTAATCCAGTGAATTAATTTCATAATTATCCATTAATTTTCACAGTTTTCAGCTTGCTAAATTTCTTTTAAAATTTTTCTCTGGGTTCTTAATTAAATGATTTACTTCTTAGGTTTATATAGTGAATACTGTTGTAATCTATTTGCTATACAAATACCCACTGAGTTAGTTGAAACAATGTTCTTCATTTGAAGAACCTGGGCCAAAAAATTTTTTTTTCTATTAGTTAGGATGATAGCTGCAAATAACAGAGAATCCTGATTTAAACAGACTTAAGCAAAAAGGAAGCAAGAAATCCAGGAGCAGGACAGTTTTAAGCATAGCATGATAGGATTCCAGTTACATTTTTTTAAAAAGTTTTATTTATTTAAGTAATCTCTACATCAAACAAGGGACTTGAACTCATGACCCTAAGATCAAGAGTTGCATGCTCCCCCAACTGAGTCAGTCAGGTGCCCCCAAGTTGTTTTTTTTTAATTTTCTGGATTTTATGCTCTTTCATATGTTGGTAACAGGATGGCTGCTGCACAGCCAGGTACAGTTTTGGCCAGTGGCAGAAAAGGACTGCCTCTTCCCTATGAATGATGGAGCCTTTCCCAGAAGCCCTTTCTCATGTCTCATTGGCAGAACTAGATTATGTACCTACTCCCAAACTGACAAGAGGCGTGGGACCACCATGATTGACCTAGATCAATCAAGATAACTGTAGTCTACCTGGAGTCCAAAGTGGAAAAGGGGACCTCTAAACAAAATCAGGACAGCAAGGGTGAGGCAAAAAAAATGAATATTGGGTAGGCCACTAAGAGAAGTGCTACAAATATGAAGAGATTTTCTTATTTTATTTCCTAAGATCAGTATAAGGTTAGCGCTCTGGAAGTAAAAACAGTTTTATGTAGAAATTTCCTTTTCTAGAATTACACATTCTTTTTAAAAAAAATTAATTTAATTTCTAAGATAGGACAGGCTTAATCATGTTTAAATGCCAGTAGGAAAAATCTCATTGAGAAGGAGTAGTTGAATATATATGAAAGAGAAGAAATGATGGTAATATATACGACTTTAAAAGTTGAAAACAAACATAATTGAAAGCATAGGTGGAATATTGACCTGAGATAGGAGCATGGACTCTTCCAACTAGAGGGAAAAGGAGAGAATAGGTATAGAAATAGATAGACTTGTAGTTTTGGTAGCAGGAAGATGAGGCTTCAATTTTCTGTCTGATGTTAAGGCCACACCATCTGCCAAAAATAAAGAAGGAACTAGAGAAGGGGAGGCCGGGTAGAGAGCAGGGATGGTTTAAAATATTCATTATGGTAAGTAGAAGAGATATTTGACCAAACAAATGAAATAGAAGTGACTGGGCAGTATTGAGGGACCATGGAGTTTGGTGACTATGAGTAATACTAATGGTGATGTGGTCATTTGTGTGATTTCTCCAGAAGCACCAAGTTTCTTGGTGTGTGCATAGCACGTGGATAGTAAGCATCAGCCAGGGTTAGGATTTTTGTGGCAAAGTTATCCATGAATGAAGAAGAATGACTAGAGTGAAGAAAGATGGTGCACTTGAAGGTCAGGTTGTTTTGTTTGTTCAATAATAGAATTGGGGAGAAATCTTGAAATGATACTGTAAGTAACAACCCTTCCCACCTTCCCATCCTCTCCCAACATTTTTAGATTGTTATATGAGAGAATAAAATCCCAGGATTTGAGAAAGTCCTAAGGAAATTAGTGAATTCAGGGGAAAGCCTGGTTTCCTTTAAAAGAGCTTGAGGGCCTAGTGCATTTTGTTGCTCAGGGGAAGCATTGGGGATTGCACAATGCAAAGACCCTCTTGCTGTAGAGTGAAAGCAGCCACAGAAAATATGCAAATGAAGAGTATAGCTGTTTTCCAAGAAAACTTTATGGGCACGGAAATGTTACTTTTAACATGACAAAACACTATTCTTTTGATTTTTTTTTAACATTTAAAATTGTACAAATTATTCTTAGCCCATAGGCCATACAGAAACAGGTCGTGGCCAGCATTAGCCCATAGTGTGTAGGCAGCTGACCCTAGCCAACAGAAGATCTTTTGAAAACGGTTTATGGGGAAGTGTAAATCAGAGTTTATACTTCTGGATATTAACATATAAAAACATATCTTTGAGGAGAAGGGCCTTGTTGGATCTAATAGCTTGTTGATTTGGCTCACTTGGTAATGTTGAACTCTCTCACCTGAACTGAGGTAGTGGCAAGGCAAACCCAGAGGCTCTAGACTGTGTAATCGCACAACCTCCATGGTAGCCATTCCAGAAACTGCACACTTTGCACCAGATATGCCCATGGGTGGAGGTAACTCCCAGAAGTATAAACAGATTAAACTAAAAAGGGTTTGTAAAAAATCTCTTCCCAGCTGCTTGTCACAGAGTCTGGTTTTACAGCATGATGGTTTTAAATTTCAGTATCAAAAGGGTTCTCTATAACACATGCTGTAAGAAATTAACAAAATGTGAATTTGTAAAAATAATATTTTAACAAGCTTAGCAGGTACAGATGAGTGGAAATGGTATTTTAATTAACCTTACTATTACAGCAAGATGACACTGTTAAATATTTTCAATTGTGAATTATAAGAATGACCTTACAAGTAGAGGCTTCATTTCAGGGCTTTTGACAGAAATTTATATTGATACTAATTCATACCACTGATAATTTACTCTGAGAAAATGATTCCTTTAGGTTGGCATTGCTTAAAAACTGCAAGGATCTTTCATCCTGAAAGTATGAGAGAATGACAGTGTTGCTGATGCATTATTAATTTCTAGTATCTGATTTTCTAATGCCGGTTTTTAAATTCATTTAACTCTTAAAATTTGGCTTGCACAAACACTTTTACTGATATTTTGTCACAATGAAAAGAGGGATCTTAGAGTTAGAAAGCTGTGTAATTTTACTTGACTGATTTTTTTTTAAACACAAAGGCAGCAATATTTGAAATAATTTTTAAAATCATTGAAATTTTAGCTGAAATAAATGGGACTATCTTTAAATAGCTCACATTTTACTTAGTTTAATTGGTAAATTATAACTTTGGAGGAGGATATTTAGATATTTGAACCTTCACCAGTAACTACAGAATATAATTTGTTCCAAAGGGCTTCATTGAATTTTTAAATAATAGAGTTGTAATATTAAGAAATTGAGATCTAAGCATAAAGAATGGACAGATCAAGAATTTGGGGAACCAATGGAGAAGGCTCTATGGGGCCAAGTGTAGATTCTTAATAGTGTTGAGAGATGACTGGCTAAGGAAGAATGTGTACCGAATTGTCTCCTGTTAATATTTCTGTCAAGGAGGGTGGTGGTGGTGGTAAAAAGATAATCCTCAGAGACAAAGTCACGTGGAATAAAGTGACCAATAGGAGAATTTTGCTAGTCAGAGATGAACGTGTCAATAAAGTATTTTTAAAAACACAAGGGTGGATCCCATGCCAATGTCAGTAAGTATGTTCCACTCCCCTTTCTGTCTAAAGTCACAGACAAAACTCCAATTTTTTCTGATAACTTCTCTCTTATTTCTTGAATATTGCTTTACAAGCATTTTTAGTAAGGGTTTCTGCCCATGGGTAGGAGTCCTAGGTGAACTTATGTGTAGTAATCACTAAAGAAATTGACCCAAAGAGTGGGAAGGAAGGCAGGAAGAGTGACATTTAGAGTCACCAGCATTATTACCTTATTTTATTGAGTGGCAAGGACCAGTCCCAGCCATGGGGCTATTCCAACTTAGATATTCCAAGGGAGTATTTTGTCTGACTTGTGAGAACACATGCCGTTGGTCAGAAATTGAACTCCTGCACTATACCCTACAAATAGGCAGATTAGAGGTCAATGGATTTGCTCCACATGACAGTTTATAGTCATTTGTGAAATACATTGCAAGAACGTTGTTATTTAGGTAAAGCATTGATATTGTGAATATTTCCCTCATAAATTAGAGGGTCCAAGATTATTCTGGTAACTTCATTCTTAGTCATAAACAGTTATGCCTTCCTGATTTTAAGAAAGAGAGCGGCAATACATAGTTTCTGAAAAATTGCCCAAAACTGGATTGCAGCTAGCATGCAAGAAACACACACAATCCTGTGAATGCCTGTGGGACTATGTGGCTCATGAAAACATTATTGATCATGTGTAGGGGTAGAATAAAGGCTAAGAACCTCTGATGTAATCCAGTAAAGGCCAGTTTGTCAAATTAAATTAGTCAATTAGATATTTGCCTTTTAAATGCAACACACATCACTTGATACAGCAACTAGATAAAGCAAATTAGTCACAATATTTGAAAGTTGTTCTCCAGACTGAAAGAAAAGTACAACTTTGTCTTTATATACACATGAAGCTCTTTAAATATGTTCGTTGTCACAAAGAAAATGAGTTGGTTGGGCTAGGACTAGGATTACAGTTTCCAATTTTAAAGTAAGGATAGGGGCACATGAGTAGCTCAGTCGGTTAAGCATCAGACTCTTGATTTTGGTTCAGGTCATGATCTCAGGGTCATGGGATCCAGCCCTGTGTAGGCCTTCCCCCTCTCTGGTCTGCTTGAGATTCTCTCTCTCTCTCCTTCTGCCCCTCCCCTCACTCATGAACGCTCTCTCCCTCTCTTTCTCTCTAAAAATAAGTAAATAAATCTTTAAGGATAAAATTGGGCAGAACTGGAGGCAGGGTGGTAACAGCAATGGAAAGATATTTTTTGTACTGTGTAATCATATAATGCATATCATCCTTCAACAGTTCCAGGTTGTGCAAAAGCAGTAGTACATTATAGCCATTAATAGTGAAAATGGGAGACAAAGAATTTTCAGTTTGGATTTGGAATGTATTATATACTTTTTAAAAAGACTTTTATTTTATTTTATTTTATTTTATTTTATTTTAATTTATTTTATTTTATTTTATAAGTTGTCTCCATGCACAGCATGGAGCCCAACAAGGGGACTGAACTCACAACCCTGAGATCAGGACCTGGGCTAAGATCAAGATTTGGATGCTTAACTGACTGAGCCACCCCAGTGCCCTTCAAGATTTTAAGTAATCTCTACACCCAGTGTGGGTCTTGAACTCATATTTCCAAGATCAAGAGTCGCATGTCCTACCAACTAAGCCACCCAGGTGCCCGTATTATTATTATTATTTTTTAAAGATTTTATTTATTTATTTGACAGAGAGAGAGAGAGACAGCCAGCGAGAGAGGGAACACAAGCAGGGGGAGTGGGAGAGGAAGAAGCAGGTTCTCAGCAGAGGAGCCCGATGCGGGGCTCAATCCCAGGACTTTGGAATCACGCCCTGAGCCGAAGGCAGACGCTTAACGACTGAGCCACCCAGGCGCCCCAGACGCCCTTTTTATATACTTGTAAATGGATATAGTGATTCATGTTTTGGTAGTTACTTTCAAAAACCTAATAAAACTTGCATGAAGTTACTTGATACTCTCCAGCATCCCTTATTACTTTAACTTTTTTATGCTGTGAATAGAACTTTCCCTCTAACTGATGCATGTTTAAGTCTTCACTGATGTTGAAAAGGTCATTGTTACAAGGGCTATATCAAGACAGATCAAGATATTAAAATATCGAGAAAACAGGGGCACCTGGGTGGCTCAGTTAGTTGAATATCTGACTCTTAATTTCAGCTGAGGTCATGATCTCAGGGTCATGGGATGGAGCCCCATGTTGGGCTCCATGCTGGGCGTGGGGCCTGCCTAGGATCTTGTGTCCCTTTCTGCTTCTCCCCCTGTCACTCTCTATCTCTCTAAAATAAATAAATAAATCTTTAAAAAAAATAAAATAAAGTAAAATATTGAGAAAACTCTACCATATTAGGAACCATTAGAGGAAGTTCTCGAGATTCAGGCTCATGGGAAACCTTGAAATGTGGTTTATTGATTCCACTTTTTTAGTACCCAAACAACATAAGTTATCAAGGTGAACTGTGATCAGACTATATTTATAATTGATTTTAGGACACTTGGAAAGAATTTAAAACCCAAAGAAAGTACCTTACTACCTAATTTATTTTTATTTATTTTTATTTTTAATTAAAATATAGCTGACATATTTGCTTCAGGTGTACAATATAGTGATTCAACAATTATATACATTACAAAATGCTTACCACAATAAGCATAGTTGCCATCTGTCACTATACAATGTTATTCTAAAAGTTGTAACTATATTCCCTATGCTGTACTTTTCATTCCTGTGACTTACTTATTTTATAACTGGAAATTTGTACCCCTTAGTCTCTTTCACCTATTTTGCCTGTCTGCCCACCTCTCTCCCTTTGGGGAACCCCTAGTTTGTTCTCTAGATACATAAATGTGTTTCTCTTTGTTATTATTGTTTTTTATTTGTTTTGTATTCTAGATTCCACATGTAAGTGAAATTGTATGATGTTTGTCTTTGACTTATTTTCCTTAGCATAATACGCATTAGGTCCATCCATGTTGTAAGGAATGGCAAGATTTCATTCTTTTTTTATGGCTGAGTAGTATTTCATTATATATACATACCACATCTTTATCCATTCAACTATCAATGGACACTGGGGTTGCTTCTGTATCTTGGATTGTGAATAATGTTGCAATAAACATAGGGGTGCATATATATTTTCAAATTCATGTTTTCATTTTCCTTGGGTAGATACTCAGAAGTGGAATTACTGGATTGTATGGTACTTATATTTCTAGTTTTTTTGAGAAATCTCCATACTGTTTTCCAATTTACATTTGCACCAGTTTACATTTCCATGAACAGCGTGCAAAGGTTTCTTTCTCCCCCACATCCCTGCCAACACTTGTTATGTCTTGTCTTTTCGATACTATTCATTCTGACTGCTATTAGGTGATATCTCCTTGTGGTTTTGATTTGCATTTCCCTGATGATTACTGATGTTGAGCATCTTTTCATGTGTCTGTGGGCATCTATATATCTTCTTGGGAAAAACATCTGTTTGGGTCCTCTGACCATTTTAATTGGATTATTTGGTTTTTTGGGTGTTCCCTTGTATGAGTTCTTCATATATTTCGGATATTAGCCCATTATTTGAAATATCCTTTGCAAAGACCTTTTCTCATTTGGTAGGTTGCCTTTTCATTTTGTTGATGGTTTTGTTCACTGTACAAAAGCTTTTTAGTTTGATGTAGTCCCAGTTGTTAATTTTCCTTTGTTTCCCTTATCTGAGGAGACATATCTAGAAAAATTCTGCAAAGGTTGATGTCCAAAAGGTTAATGTCTCTGTTTTCTTTTGGGAGTTTTATGGCTTCAGGTCTTATATTTAGGTCTTTACTCCATTTTGAGTTTATTTTTGTGTATGGTATAAGAAAGTGGTCCAGTTTCATTCTTTTGTGTGTAGCTGTCCAGTTTCCCCAATACATTTATTGAAGAGACAGTCTTTTTCCCATTGTATATTCTTGCCTCCTTTGTCATAAATTGACCATATAAGTGTGGGATTATTTCTGGGTTCTCAACTCTGTTCCATTAGTCTATGTGTCTGTTTTTGCACCAGTACCATACTATTTTGGTTATTAAAGCTTTGTGATATAGTTTGAAATCTGGGAGTATGATACCTCCCAGAATAACATAAAATTTTCCCATAGTTCTAGCATTATTAAACACAGTGTAACCACTTTTTAATATTTATTGTATCTATTTTCTCTCTTTTAAGATTTTATTTATTTATTTGAAAGAGAGAGACAGCAGGAGAGGGAACACAAGCAAGGGGAGTGTGAGAGAGACAAGCAGGCTTCCCGCTGATCAGGGAGCTGGATGCGGGGGTCAATCCCAGGACCCTGGGATCATGACCTGAGCTAAAGGCAGATGCCTAATGACTGAGCCACCCAGGCACCCCTCTTTTCTCTTTTTTATTAATATTTGTTTGTGTGTTTTTAGTTTATTTTTTTAATTTATTTTTTTAACTAAGCTCTATACCCAATGTGGGGCTTGACCTCCTGACCCTGAGATCAAGAGTTGCATGCTCCACTGACTGAGCCAGCCAGGCACCCTTGTTTGTGTTTTCAAGTAAAATTGTGATCTAGTAATTTCAACTGCTTTTTTTTTTCTTTTCGTATATTAGAAACATTTTCTAAATCATCAAGTTTTATTTTACAGTATAATTTTTATAGCCATGTAGTATGGAAAGGACTTTATTTATTTGATTTAGCAAGAGCTTACTGTAATAAATTACTTATAGGTTTTCCCCCCCGGTTAGGTTTTAGATACTTGCACAATGAGAATGAACCTAAATTCGCCAGCCAGATATCTTTATGATTTGTATGGCAGAACAATTAAAGATATTTCAAAAGGTAAGTGACAAAGATTTTATTAACTCTATGATAACATTTCAAAAGGGACTTACATAATTTTGTTTTTACTTTGTATATTTAAAAAGAAAACAGCTATAATAAAAGTGTAGTTTTAACATGTCTAAATATGTCATTCGTACACAAAAGGAAATTATGAAAGGGATTAAGTTTTGAGAATCTTTATTTCAGCATGTGTTGGTCCATTTGGTCTTCTATCACAAAAATACCATAGGCTGGGTGGCTTGAACAACAAACACTTATTTCTTATAGTTAGGAAGCCCAAGTCCAAGATCAAGGCCCTGGCAGATTCATTGTCTGTTGAGGGCCTCTTAACTGATTCATAGACTGCTATCTTCTGACTGTGTCCTTATTGGTAGAAAGGGCAAGGGTGCTCTCTGGGGTCTCTTGTGTAATGACACTAATTCCATTCTCAAGGGCTCCACCCTTATGACCCAATTACCTCCAAATACCATCACATTAGGTTTCAACATTTGAATTTTGAGGGGACATATGCATTCAGCCTATAGCACAGCTTAAGTTTAGATTTTAAAAAAATCATCAGTATTTTAACTTTAGTAAGCTATCACTTAAACAAAAGCAATTGATGAATTTTCATAACTAATAGGCATTTTCTATGGTATACAGCTTTCAGAAGAGAAAACTGAGAAATCATGCTGATGTGTTCTCAGATAGAA
This sequence comes from Ailuropoda melanoleuca, assembly GCF_002007445.2. Taxonomy (NCBI): domain Eukaryota; kingdom Metazoa; phylum Chordata; class Mammalia; order Carnivora; family Ursidae; genus Ailuropoda; species Ailuropoda melanoleuca. The sequence continues at coordinate 62,073,982 of NC_048233.1, read as the reverse complement.
ATTTTTTAATTGTTTTGGTTAACTTCTAGAGGTTGTCAAAAGTTATGAAATGTGTTTTAAAATAATTTCATTGTATATCTTTGTCAAAATATGAGACCTCCATCTGTATTTCTAAAAGCACTGATTTGCTAGTCTCTAAAAGCAAAAATACCATGAATTCCATGTTTGTACTGCTATTAAATTACTATAAGTAGTAATTGCTACTTTTATTTAATTTTTACTTTTTTAAATTTACTTTTTATTCCTTTAGTAGTAATTGCTATTACTTTAGTAGTGTTACTGTTAGCACTACTAAATGTACTACTCTTATATCCTATCACTTCATTTAAGCCTTAACTCCATATGCCTGAAGAGGGCAAAATATTAAGTGGCGTACTTAAACTGCAAGGCTAGATCCAGAAAGCTTTAAGTTTTTTAAGGATATGGCTGCACTGAGTACTTACATTTGTTTCTAAGACCTTTGCTTGTACTATATAAAAACAAAACTTTACTGGCTTTATCATCTTAATACTATTGAGTGACTACTATTATATTTTGATACTTATTGTTATAACTCTTAAATTTTTTTTCTGCCAAGGATTGTATGTGTGTTTGTGTGTTTAGAAAGGAAATCAATTTTTCCTTGGTCATTTTTAATGTTTGTGTTAGGTATGGTAATTATTTTTCATTTTATTAGGAGTTTTTAATCTGAAGATTTCAAAGCTTCTGTAGACACACCCATTATCTAGCTAGTTATTTACCTATAAGACATATGTAACACAGGGAACACTTCCTTATGGTCTTTTTGGGGGAGAGGATACAGAGGGTATCATTATTGAAGTTTATTTCTTTTTTCTTGCAGTCTCCCCTGATCACACTGGTTAAAATGATCTTTATGATCAACAATATTATATAATCACTCTTAAACTTGCATTAATAAAATAAATAACTAACACATTTTCTTAAGACTCTATCTAGCTTTGAATTATTTCCAGGTCACCGGGAATTTAAAAATGGTATTTGAATAAATCGTTAGAATTGAAACTATAAGGAACTCTGGTTAAAGGGAAAGATTTATATTTAGAAAGTTGATTTTTCCCCTCCCAAATGTGGTATAACAGAACTACTTATCAAAACATAAAAGCTCTGACCTTGAGGTGTGATGCTTCATGGATGCCAGAGAAATTCAGATTCATGCCTCATGCTTCACGTGTCCCAGAAGTGTGCTATTATCACATTTTAATGCGTGCCTTGCCCTGTGTTTTTGCATACTTATAAAAGCTTATGCCAGCTGAAATTAGCCTATGCAACTACTAACATGTGGAAGCATAACAAGTTCACTAAACTTAACATACTCAAAGAAGCTAATCCTGTTGGAGGAACTTCCAGTCTGTAGCACCCTAGTCACTTAACATTAAATTTTTGCATTTCTATTTTCTTTGTCTGTTAGTATAATTTGTACATCAAATGATTAAAGTCCCTAAACTTTTATATTTGATGGTCTTCTGAATTTTAAATTGGAAAAGGTCAAGTGTTATGTGATAGTTACCTTTTAATTTAAATAACCACTTATACTCTCATTTGATGTATGACTCTTGTTGTTTGCTTGTTTTATGTCAGATCAGAAAATCGAGTCTAAAGTTAAGATAATAGCAATTACTTTTTATTTAAAGGGACAGATTAGAAGTGTAATTGTACCAAGGACTAAAAAGTAAAAGATACACAAATGCTTCTTTTTTAGAATTAGATATGCTTTGAAGGTTTTCTTCCTATGCTGTGAGGAGTGAGCCTAATTGACATGGCCCTAAACTTTTACTTTATCCAAGTCTAGTGAAACCCTTAAAAACCCATGGGATTTAAAAATTGTATATGTTTTTAGATTTCTAAACCATAGAAAATTTTTTTTCAAAATGTTATTTATTTATTTGAGAGAGAGAGCACAAGCTGGGGAGAGACAGGCAGAGGGAGAAGCAGACTCCCCACTGAGCAGGGAGCCTGACATGGAGCTCGATCCCGGGACCCTGGGATCATGACCTGAGCCAAAGGCAGACACTTAACCAACTGAGCCACCCAGGCACAGCTGAACCATAGAAGATTTTAACAAAGAAATTTATATTGTTAAGTTCTTTAGTTGTGGCTCCTACAAAGTTATGAAAAGTTCTTTAGTTATGGCTCCTACAAAGGTCTATTCCTTCTAGGTTAGAAGAGAACTACCCACTGTGTAAAAATGCCATATTCCTATATGTGGCCAACGTGCTAGTACAGCATTTCTGCTAGAACTATACAAAAAATGCATTCTGCAAAATCACTCCCATCAAAATTACAAGGCTATGAAAATAATAGCGTTGAGGAAGATCATTCAAAATCTATGCACCTTTAAAACCAGAATACTAACTTTAATAATAATCATTAATTTAGGAGATATTGTAAACAGCCTGGATAGGTATCTCAGAGTGCTGCTTCAGAAGATATTAAAACTGCACAAAACAACAGAGGATGAGACATGCAGATGGAAATCAACTGGAGGTTTGAGCCAGTGGGGCTTCCTTTAATGAAGGCACAGGAGGAAGCAAAACTGCTGCAGAGTCCTACAAGGAACCCCAGTGCTGCAGCCAAGATGAAGTCTTTTTTCTTTCCTGCCAAAGGATAGAATTCTATTCCTTCTCTGTTGGCCTCCTTTGCCTAGGAAAAAGCACATGTTCACCAACAAAATTTCTATACTGTACTGACATCATTCCCCTGCTGAGCTGTTTGGTATAACACATAACAGTCGCAGAACATGTAGTGTCAGATTTTGGTAGATTTGTTTAATAACACCCTCACTCCGCCTAACATTTCCTAACTTTTTGTTCTCTTAGCTTCTTTGGCTTAGTTATTCCATTAATGGTGAACCAGAGAAGTCACTCTCTTGAGGACGGAGATCCTTAGTCTCTTATTCCAGTAACCAAACCCCACTCCTGTGTGGACCCTTCTAGATCCTGGTGGGCAGTATGAAATTTACACTAGAAGATTCTGAAATGACTTAGATTATAATTAAATTGGCTCCAAGGCCATGCTACTGAACACTGAATGTTCACTTCCTATTCCATTTCCCACCCCCAATTATACGTAGTGGCACTGTCCGAAGTAGCTATTTATTTTCTGACACGTTCTTCAGAGACTCTACAATGCAATGAGATCAAATGACAGGATCAATGTATTTCAATCACAAAATTCCAAAAACATACCCTGAACTTGAATGTTAACTCTTGTCCCTTATGAAATTTTTGTGAAGAAATTAAATTCAGAGAATAAAATTCCAAAGAAATGAAAATCCCAAATCCCAAATCAAATAATCTTACCTTTATGAGTTAAAATCCAATAAAAGTTCCAACTCCTCAAGTTAAAATTCAAAGAAATTAAAGCCCTTAATTTTTATTCTTCCCAGTGTCAGCCAGATGACTTCAGGATGCCTAGTTTGAACTGGAATTCCTCCAGCAGCTACCTTCTGGGCTCCCACAGTGGGTGTTATCCCTTAGGACTGAGAAGTTGAATTGAATCTACACCAACTTTCTCATGTGTCCTAATTCCAGTTAAACTGAAAGATGATCACAACATCATCTCTATAGCCGGTACATTCAGAACAGAAGCCAATCCCCAATTTCTAATGTGGCCATTCCAAGCAAAATGATGTTCCTAGGACCCTATGTTTGGCATGATCCAGACCCATGTGACTGTTGCCAAAGACCATCACAGAAACTAAGTGAAGGACGGCAAGAGAAAACATTCTTCATTTCAGTGTTTCCACGATACTGGTTGATTCATGCTGTCAGGCAGGGTCTGTGACATATGACATAACACGTTAGGAAGCAGTCTCCCATCAAGGCATTAATTATAGTATTATGATTTATATCTTGAGGGAAAAATTGACTAGTGACATTGTCTCTTCTCTAAAAAGAGGATGCATAAAGTATCGGTTAAATGCTCTGATTTTGGAACCAGAGTTCAAATTCTAGTTACACCATCTATTGTATGACCTGAGACAGGTTAATTAGTTTCTCTAAGGGGTTAGTTTCTTCCTCTATAAAGTAGGGATGAAATTAATTACCTTAATAGGTTGTTGTAAGGGTTAAGTGAATTAAATGGAAAGTCCTTAGAATAATTAAGCCTTAGTAAGCATTATGTAACACTTTTTTAAAAAGATTTTACTTTTAAGTAATCTCTGCACTCAATGTGGGACTCGAACTCACAACCCTGAGATCAAGAGTCATATGCTCCACCAACTAAGCCAGGCAGGTGCCCCAGCGTATTATAATATTGTCTCATCATTGCTGTTATTATTATTCTCAAAGAGGATACTCTTGCATTCTTGTAGCTTTTGGGAATTTACATTGGTGGCAGCCCCAGCACTTGTTTGAGATGCTGTTATTTGCCTTTGTAAAGTATCCCAAACATCTTAATATTCTTTTCCTTCTGAGTCCCATGTTTCTGAACCCCATACTGAACTGAGGGTAGGCCTTCTCTAGTGGCAAAGCATCCATCTTGCCTTGGGAGCAATAATTTCAATCCTGGGTCACAGCAGCTGCTGTCATGGCCTCTGGCTATGGAATCATTTACGCTAAAGAAACCTACTTTGTGAACACATCTTCCCCCTCATCTTCACGTTGGTTCCCATTAAAGAATAACTTCTCTCCATGGATTACTGAATTGAAGTGGCTGTTTATGTTCCTGAGCCTCATGGTCTTAGTGTTCAGTGAGGACCAGCACAATATCATTTCCTCCTGTAGACAGGGTCTTTCCTCAGTTTTTGAATGCTCCTAGTCTTCCCTCTTTCTACGGTATTTAGGATTTGTCTCTATTGTACTCTTACTCCTTTCAGAAGGTTCCCTTCTCTAACAGGCTCGGGCTGCATTGCTCGGTGCAGTGGACGTCTTTCTTTTCTTTTACTTTCCCTTTGCTGTTTGGTTCATTCTTGTGTTTTTCTAACATATTCCTGTAGATCTTTTTCTTGCAGGGCCTCACATAGTGAGAGATATGAAGTCAGTAAGTTCCAAGTTTGTCAATACATCCTTTGTTCAAACCAGTCCTACCCATTTTCACCTCTCTGAGTTAAATAATCCTACCCAGGATGTATTTTCCCACAGTCTAGCATCTAATTTTGATCTGACTTCTTGATCTATTATTGCTGTGCCTGGATCTTCTGTAATATAATTCGTCTTCCCTTTGCCTTTTCTTAATCTTAGACCCAGAAATTTGGGGGGTTCACTGAATACTTTTTCTGAGTATTTGATATTAATCTTCCTAGTATTCCCCTCTCTATTTTATTCATATTTCATGAGCCCTCTTTGGATAATTGTCTCATCCTCAAAAGAGATTCTTGAATTGCTCTTACTATTAATTTATCTGTAATATAAATGTTGCCTCTTCACAGTATTTGCTGATTCTTCCTCCTTTGGGGATAACTCTGAGTTTAGTCTTCGATATCTTTATTTCTCTGGTGAGTTTCACTGGGCTCCAGTTACTGTTTGTGATTTTGTAATAATTACAATATTTCCCCCTTTTGTAATAATCTCTTTAAGAGTAGTTAGACTTCGATACCCTCATATCTGGCCTTCAGGATTTCAGTTCCTCTTTCATATCTGTTAAAAATGTATGTTCTGGGGCACTTGAGTGACTCAGTTGGTTAAGCACCCAACCCATGATTTAGGCTGACGTCATGATCTCAAGGTCATGGAGTCGGGCTCTGCTCAGTGTGGAGTCTGCTTGAGATTCTGCTTGAGATTCCTTCTGCCCCAACCCTCTCTTGCACTCTCTCTCTCCCTCTCTCAAACAAATAAATAAATAAAATAAAAATGTGTGTGTAGATCAGATAGTTACCTTTAGTCTAGGAGATCTCTTGCTTCCTCCAGCTGAATAAACCTATCTTCTTTTATTTATTCTCATGCATACACTGCTTTATTCTGATCATTTGATTGAAGCATATTTTAGAACCACTTTAGGGGGACCTGACTGGCTCAAATGGTAGATTATGTAACTCTTTTTTTTTTTTTTATAGATTTTATTTATTTATTTGACAAAGATAGAGACAGCCAGCGAGAGAGGGAACACAAGCAGGGGGAGTGGGAGAGGGAAGCAGGCTCATAGCAGAAGAGCCTGATGTGGGGCTCGATCCCATAACGCCGAGATCACGCCCTGAGCCGAAGGCAGACGCTTAGCCGCTGTGCCACCCAGGCGCCCCAGATTATGTAACTCTTGATCTCAGGGTCATGAGTTTAAGCCCCATGGTGTGGAGCCTACTAAAACCAGTTTACTTTTTCCTCCATTCCTTTAGCAAATCTGTTTCATAGATGTGTAATACTTTCTTCAGTTGTTTCTCTATCTTAACTGAAGAAGATGAAGTGTTCTTTTTACAATAAATCTACCACCTTTCTGTAGGTGAAGCCATAATTTGGGTTTCTGAAATTTAGAACATAAATGTTCATAATTTATTAGAATATATTTTCCCAGGTCAATCAGTGACAGGTAAAGCTGTCTCACGTCCCCTGCTTTTTTTTTTTCCATATCATTATATAATCCACAATTGCATTACTATTTCTTTTTTTTTTTTTTTAAGATTTTTATTTATTTATTTTGACACAGAGACAGCCAGTGAGAGAGAGACAAGCAGGGGGAGTGGGAGAGGAAGAAGCAGGCTCCCAGCAGAGGAGCGTGATGTGGGGCTCGATCCCGGAACGCCAGGATCACGCCCTGAGCTGAAGGCAGACGCTTAACGACTGAGCCACCCAGGCGCCCCTGCATTACTCTTTCTATTAGATACATCAGATAATTGATCTAAATTAAGGTTTTGCTCACAATTTGCTTTTTAAGCCACTTCTTCTTTATCCTGTACTTGTACTGCTGATTTTATAGATATGTGAACAGAACATAATACATTGATTCCTACGAAATTTCTACTTACCAGGTTTTTATTAAGTAGTTTAGCCTTACAATATCTTTCGGATATTTAATTTGTCATCTAGGGATTAACAGTTTCTTCCATCTTTGTTTTCCCCTACAAATGTGGTCTGAATACCAATTTTAACACTAAGTTATTGATAAAAAGGTTTTAAAAAAATGTTGACTATGCCATGATTAGAGACAGAGATCTCTAGCGTGTTAATAGAGTCCCTGCCTCAGATTTATAGTAATCTTCCATGGATATGGCTGCTCACGTAGTTATGAATCTATAAGCTTACCTATCTCCAACTTAGACACAAGTCTTCTAATTGTATCACTCTAGTAACACTATTTTTAAAAATGATTTTAGGGGGTGCCTGTCTGGCTCAGTCATGTGACTGATCAAGAGCATGTGACTCTTGATCTCGGAGTTGTAAGTTCAACCCCCATGTTGGGTGTAGAGAGTACTTAAAAATAAAATCTGTAAAAAAAAAAAAAGTGATTTAACTTATCATAACTTCTCGTACTAAACTCATGCTTAAATCTTTATCATGGCCTGAAGGACCTTTATGATTTGGTCTCTACCCAATTTTTCCATCTTCACTTAGTACTACTGGCTCCTTCATCTCTGCATTCAAGTCACCTTATTTTTTCATTTCTGTTCCTCAAACACTTTATTCTTCTTTATGCCCCAGTACCTTACCATATAATGTTTTCTTTACTTGGATTCTCTCTCACACTATCCTCCTTGCAATATTGCCTACTCATCTCAAGGTCTTATTTTAAATATTTCTTCTTCTGAAATGCTTTCCTGACATTGCCTTGCTCCTGTGTTACTTTTCTCCCTTGTCTAGGACAGGTATCTCTGTTACACTAACAGCACCCTGTATATACTAATTGTCTCAATTGTAATTCATAAAACTACATGGGGAATTATTTATTTAATATCTATCTGTCCTCTAGACTCTAAACTCCATGAGAACAGAGATTTTGTAGTCTTGTCTGTATTCCCATGTTTAACTCAGGGCCAAATCATAAAATAGTATAAAAATTTGGGGTGCTGCCCTTGTCTGGAAGCATTGTACATAGATGCCTTTTTTAAAAAAAAGATTTTATTTATTTATTTATTTTAGAGAGAGAGGGAGCATGCATGAGCAGAGGGAGGGACAGAGGGAGGAAAGAGAGAGAATCCCAAGTAGACTCCACACCAAGTACGGAACCCCACATGGGGCTCAATTTCATGACCCTGAGATCACGACCTGAGCTGAAATCAAGAGTCAGATGCTCAATCAACTGAGTCACCCAGGTGCCCCCTTAGATGACTTTGATGTGAGTGGAAAATTCAGGACACTGAGAAGGTGTCTAGTCAAATGCTTCCCCCTCTTTCTTTATGCCCTAAAAATGCCTAGTACTACTCTTTTATTGCTATCACTACTGCTTCTGTTCTGCTAAATGTGGAATTCTGCAATGGTCCAGATAATTTGGGGTTTGTAAGTGGTATTGCTTTCTTAGCTAAGATAGGTGACTTAGAAGGGTATACATATAGCCTGCAGCCTTCAGTCAAGCCCCGTACAGGGACGACTGTGTGTTTGTGTGTGTGTGTGTTCATTCTGATTCCTTTTATTACTCTCTCCAGGAAAGAAATTGGGATCCAAGGCAGCATCCACTCTTAACTTTGTCTTGCCTTGTTTTGGATGCTAAGTGATGTACTTCTGTATAATTTTTTAAAAGATTTTTTATTTATTTTTATTTGAGAGAGAGTGATTGAGAGAGAAAGAGAGAGAGAGAGAGCACGAGTAGGGGGAGGCAGGGGCAGAGGGAGAAGCAGACTCTGCACTGAGCACTGTGCCCGACATGGTGCTTAATGCCAGGACCCTGGGATCATGACCTGAGCTGAAGGCAGACATTTAACCTACTGAGCCACCTAGGTGCCCCACTTCTCTATCATTTTTAAATAGAAACATCAAAGAAGAGCAATCATGAATTCTAAATAGAGGACCTAAACAGGAGGTTTGCAGACATTGTATGTTCTCTTGCTTTGTTGCAGATATACCTATGTATCTGGGAAGAGACATACAGATTTAGCAGTAGGTCCTTGCTTAAGGATAATAGATGGTAGCTGTAGTCTACTGGGATCTATTTCCCATTGGAAGAAATAATAGTTATATGCTGATGTTAGAGATGTCAAGCCCCATGTAAAGAATTTCCCCAAGAGTCTCCCTGTTTACCCCAAGAATCTTCCTCTCTGTTCCTTAAATATTTATTTAATATATGAGCTTATTTAATATATGAGTTACTCCATATGGGTCCTAGTGATTACTGTTTATTTTTCTAAGAATTCACAAACCATTCATCTTATAATCTCTTCTAGAACTTTTCAGGGAATTAAGATCAAACTATGGGTACAATAATTTCTTTAATTTTTAAAAAAATGATTTATTTATTTGAGAGAGAGAGAGAGCACAAGCAGGGGAGAGGGAGAAGGAGAAGCAGACTCCCTGCTGGGTAGGGAGCCCCACGTGGGGCTCAATCCCAGCACTCCAGGATTGTGACCTGAACCGAAGGCAGATGCTTAACTGACTGAGCCACCCAGGCACCCCTAATTTCTTTAAAATTAACTACATTGTCTCTTTTCAATCCTTGGGTCCCAGTCCTATTTACCTTTATTTCTCATATTTTATGAAATGTGAAACTTCAGGCCACTTGCTGAAGAGGGATGCCAAATGCTGGTGGTTATGAATCAACCCTTAAATCTCTTTAAGGTGCATTGGAATATACAAAGGCAGCTAGTTAAGAGCCCTTTCATGTGGTAAAGATGTCTCTCAGGAGAAGTCTTCAGATTTTTCTTAGGACTGTGCACCCTGTGACTTTGCCTTGGTTCCAAGGTGCCTTATACACGGCCCTCAGTGACTCCCAGTGACCTCCAGGCATCAGACTTGGGTCATTCTTGTTGGTTGAACAAAAGCAGAAAGTAATCACTGATTTATATTTCTACTATTGATCTATAGAAAATATTAAGAATTTTTAACGGCTTGATTTTTTAAAAAGGGTTTTTTTGGTGGCAGTTGGAGAACTCCCATTATAATTGGATCACTGTCATCTTTTATTAAATACGTGAATGCAGAATTGTGTGATATGAACATTCACAAAGCAGTCTAATCTGCTCAGAGACACTTTAAAATCTGTCAGAAATTCCCTTTTGAAGTCTTTAAAACATAGACTCTCTTTTCTATTCATGAAGATATGATCATCATTTCCAGGTTTCATTGGGCTAAACTTGCTTCAGTATTTATGTAATATATTTTTTTTAATTTTATTTATTTATTTGATAGAGATAGCCAGCGAGAGAGGGAACACAAGCAGGGGGAATGGGAGAGGAAGAAGCAGGCTCATAGCGGAGGAGCCTGATGTGGCTCGATCCCATAACGCTGGGATCACGCCCTGAGCCGAAGGTAGACGCTTAACCGCTGTGCCACCCAGGTGCCCCAGTATTTATGTAATATTTTAACCAAATCCTTGGTCTTTCTGTCTTCTACTTGAGTTTGTCTTTCTTTCTAGCTTCTGTTTTTAATCTCTTATTTCTCAGTCTTTGAACCAAAAATCTTACCCCGACTTTAATGACGTGTCAGTGATCCTAGAGGTTCATTATTAAAAATGTAAGTATAATTACCAATGAAAACAAATAGCTTAATTGTTACTATCTCTTATAAAACAACTTTTTTTAACAAAGCTCTCCATGTAAAAGAATATGACTCAGTATAGATTGGCTTTCTTCCCCATAAGTGTTTTCAGAAGAGATGGCATAGTAGACAAAATATGTAAAAATGCTAATTATAGAGGATTCTACTTTTGTGAAATAAACGGGGAGAAATAAATGTCAAAAAGGAACTCTCCATTATAGTTGCTGAAACTATTAAGACTTTTTAGCTTATCACATTTAAAAATATAAAATTTTCATGTATATATATAAATTTTTATTACATATTTATCCTAAGTAAAATATTTAAATGTAATATATTAATTTAGCATTTGCATCAGAGGAGACCAAAACAGCTTTACCCACATTATCTGATTCCTAGGGCAGTCTGAATTAAGTATGTGCATGCCAAGTATTATTATTCCTGCTTTTAGACTTAAGAAAAAAAGAAAAAGTAAGAAAGAAAAAGGAAAAATAATCCAGCTATGTTTTTTTTAGATTTGTATTAGTTGTTACTTTACAATGTAACAGTAGAATTTTGAAATATTTTGGGGTGCCTGGCTGGCTCAGTTGGTGAAGCATGCGACTCTTGACCTTGGGGTTGTAAGTTTGAGCCCCACTTTGTGTATAGGGATTACTTAAAAATAAAACCTTAAAAAAAAAAAAGAAACATTTTACAATTAGCTTGCTTTTGATGTTACTTATATATGTAAGTGCTTTGTATATTTGATTTTGTTCCTGAGTTTTACTAAGTTTTCTGTTACATCTTTTCCTACTGGGTCAAAAGTTAAGTGGTGCCTCAGTTAACACAATTTGGGTTAAGCTTTTCTCAATAGTAATAAAAATAAAAAATAATGTAAAAAAGGTATCAGTTATTACAGCAAACAATTATATGCTGACATTTCTAATGGCCTTTACTTCTAGTTTTTGTTGGTTTTATTTAAGTTCCACGTATTGTATTTTCCTAAACTAATTCTAAGATAAGACCTTACCTTTTTGTACAGAACTTTAAAGTTTGAAAAAGCAGGCTGTATATATTCAATTACTATGTATTGGTATAGGCCATAAGCACATAAAATAGATTAGATATAGTTAATTCTCAGTATTTGTTTAAGTAACCATAAAGTTGTACATATATCAATTCAATTAAGTTATTTTATATTATTACTAAATATCAAATATTTAAGATGGTCAGGGAACTGAGTTCACAAAACACTTGTATTTTCAAAGACACACTATTATTTTTGTTGAGGGGAAAGGCAAGACACAGTAGAATCCCAGCTTATTTCTACTTGTATAAATCAAGTTATTTAAATAAATGAATTGTGTATGCTGACCTGTTCTACCAATGTGCTACTGGGATGTATGAAAAAAAGATGTGCATGGTGGTGGAAGTAGAAAGAGGCATAAAGGGTATTGGAAAACTACCAAATGTCCCCTGCAAATGGGCCCTATTCAGAATCAGTAAGCGTATGATGAGTGAAGTGGTTTTGAATATCGCCTTTAGATTCCATGCTGTTACAAGGCCAGCCCTGAACATGGCAACTCTTATTTCCACACACAGTACCTCTTCACTCTCAATTTAACCCCAAAATCTGATGAACCCATTACTCCATACTTGATTTCATGGAACAAGGAGTAGATATAGTTACAAATGATCAATCACAAGCCGTGAACCAAAGCAGCAAGGCATTAACAATTCACACCATTTCGGTCCACTTGCTCAAGCAGAAGATGTGCCAGCATATTTAATGCACAGCTACTTCGTTCAGTTTAAGAAAAGACATGACTCAGGATGCATTTTCAAAACAGAGGAGACTGAAGATTTCATACTTTCAAAGCCCCAATGTCAACGTTCACCCACATATCAGCAATTAAAATAACCAGGTGTTCTGCAAAGGTCACAATGTCTAAATTAAATTTTACTCAGGTAAAAACAATATGACCTATGAAATTCTTCTCCCCAATGCATCCCTATTCTGTTTGATCCTATCATACAAATCAATGTCTCTTAGAGCAGTATTATAACACTGTAGACCCCACAGGCAATATGCCGTCAGTTTAATAGGATCACTGAAAAACTAAAGCAGCTGTGAAAGATTGCTCTAAGTATAGCAATCGTGTGCTTGTCATTTTGTTCAGTGGAGGAAAAACCCAAATTTGGGTAGGCATCGGTATTTAAGAAAATGACTGCTAAATCTTTTCACATAAAAAGTACCCTAGGGACAATAACATTTGACATATAGCACACAAACAAAAGTACACAGCAGCTGTTAGTTTAGTTTTGTTTGAATAAAAATATACTGATATAAATCAAGCAACATTGGAGACAGTATGCTTTACATCATTCAATCTTCCCAGCAGACCATGCTTTTGAGTGGCATCTGCTGGTTGTTCAGGGACCAGGAGCTTTCCAACTATTACCTAAAGCTAGATAAAGAGCATTAAAACACACACATACCTTGGCACTAACTCAGACTCCCTCCAGGCATACTTCCTGGTTGGGAAGCAGTCAAGTCTTAGTATCTTTACAGAACTCACTTTGTTTCATCCAAAAAAGACTGTTTAGATAAACTTCATTTTAAAAAATAAATTCCAACTGAATTGGGAAATTTCCAAATGATGTCCTGCTAAACAATGACTGAGTATTTTTGAGACTGAGATCTGAAACTTGCTGCCAAAGAGCATATAGAAGTTTCTTTATTGGTAATTATGCTCTGGGCAGTGCTCTTTTTTCCCATACTTTCATGTACTCTGACTGAAATGTGAAAATTACTGTATTATGTAAATTATGATTCTGGATATTTAATTAGCATGAATTTTAATTTTTAATTCACAGCAGGTTATTAAAGTCTTTGATTATTTCCAGTGCTTTTTGAAAATACATTATTTAAAAAATCCTCTTTTTAGCTTTCTGTAGTAGGTTCAAATGAGTAAGCAAAGTATCTCTTTTAATGTAAGATGTTGCTTTTGGAAAGAGATGTATATTCTCTAGGTATAGAACTTGATAGACATTCCAGTCTATTTCTACTTGGTAAGTTCCATTAGCTTTGTGGTTCCTCTATAGAGAGATATTTGCCTCCTTATCAAAAGTTCTTGTACTGCTCCCATCATGAATCCAAATAAGTTCAAGCTTCTTATCAATGATGAAGTGCTTTTAATTTAAGGTTTTCTTGAAGGCTGAACAGCTTCTTTTTTATGAATAGCTTTTGAACTCATTGTGTTTGGTGTTCTTAGAGGGTATCATTTTTATTATTCACAGTATCTGTTTTGACCTTAACCTAATATTTTTGCTTTGTTACATAGGCTTTATTGTGTGTTTTTTCCCGTAGTAGCATGATTTATGACAGGGTAGGATGGAGCACATGAGGCTTTTCCAAGACTTTTTAAATACCCACCTCTAGCCTTCTCCTGGCTTGTTAATGCTTCATTGCCAAATTGTATCATTTTCTTTTGTAATTATTTTCCTTCTTAGTCTTTAAGACCATTTTATAAGGAGAATTAAGACAAAACAGTTGTACATATTCTAAATGTGCTTCAAAATTCTGGCATATTAACAGTTATTAAACTTTGATCAAATGTTCATTTGGTCACAGAAAGTTACAGATTCTAAGGCATCATGCATGGTCTTTGTGCATACGTTGAACTCATGGTCTTAAAACTTACCTAAAAGACTGTCCACAGCATATCCAAAGTACTTTTAATTTGTCTGGTAGACATTTATTGAGCACCACTTTACCAAACCCCCAAAACCACTGTGGCCTCAAAACCCTAAGGCATTTGTGATTTACTGGAGGATGGAAATGGGAGTGGAGAAGATAAGGATTAATTCAAATCAGTAAGGGGAAAATAAAATTACAAACAATGCTCTGGGAAACATAGAGGAGGAACAGTTAATTCTGTCTAAGTAACATGGGGTATTTTGCCAGAGAATGTAACATTTGATAGGAACCTTGAAGGACAAGAATATATTCACAGGTGGAAAAAAGGAGGAACAAATGCAAGGGAAATGGAGCAGCATAAGTGAGAAAAGTATCCATTGATAGTTATGAAGTTGATATAGCAACTACTTTTAATTATATGATCTGTTTACCCATGATGCTCAATACTATACCAGGAAAATTACTCCTTTCAGTCACATGATATATTTACTCAGCATCCTCAGTCTTAACTCCAAACGCATTGAAACTTTTGCATTCATTTTAATTTGCCCTGTAGTCATAACTTGAGAATAAACAAAATGGATAAAAAGCTATTATCATCCTCATAATCACACCTCTCCAGTGTTGGCAATGACTCCAATGGAATGATCACGTTTGACTGATCTATGTATATTGATAAGTTTAATGAATGATTAATTTCCAAACGACTTATCTAATAAAAATGTTGAGGCCCCATTTAATGAAAATACTGAAATTACAGAAAAGCAAAGCTCTGGTTGCAATTATGTAAATAGGAGCAAATAGGTAGAACACCTGTAATAAAGGCTTCAAGCTTCAGAAGAAATGCTATGTGTACCTATGCACACCAAAATTAAAGGAATATAGGGTAATAGGAACCAGCTAAATTTATTGAATGAGGCAATATTTCTGAGTAGCAGTTTGAAGGAGAAACTCGTGGCTTATGCACAAAATAATACCCTGGAGTTCATTCACTGGGAAAGACATATTTTTTTCCTTCTTTGAGTGAGTGTCGCTCATGGGCCTTGTTAGCTCTTAGTACCATCTAGGTTTATGCTTTTTCCAAGGTTGAAAAGTGTCTATTGTCCTTTCTAAATAATTGCCTTTTTTTTTGCACATCTTTATGCAATAGTCTTCTTTAATGGAATGCACTTAGCTTCAGAAACAGAGTAAAAGAGAACTCTGTATAAAAGAAAACGCTTGGTTAAGAGCACTTATGAATTGTCTTTGGTATAGAATATTACAAATATCCACTAAAATGCTTAAAAAGTATTATTCACATTCATGTTAAAAATCTGTGGTTGGGGTTGAAAAGTCAATTGACTTATTTTTAATCAATTATTCTATTATATTTCAAAAGTATCATTTTAGGTCAATCTTTTTTTATGGAGGATTCTTTAATTCTAACTGATTAATAAATTTTATTTTTAAATATATTAGGCTTATTTATACTTCCTTTCTAAGTACTTAGGGCGTATCATTTTCTTATGTTTTCTGTACCTTCCTAGTTAGTGGAAACATTGTTTGTTCTTGGAGTGTGCTTTGTCTTCCTTTTCAAGAAGATCATCAAAGTTACTAGTTTGCAGCTCCCAAAAAGAAAAGAGCCTTCTAATCCCTGGTTCAGAGGCTAACCTTTATTAGCGCTCTTGTGGTTATAATGAGGACCCTGCTTCCAGCAGGGAGATTCTGGAATACTGAACAGATTATTCAACAAGTTCAGAGCAGATTCTGAAGTCCCTTATAAAACCTGCTTGTGAATACTGCTTTCTTTGCTTTGCTATTTCTGGTTTCCATAGTATTCCTAATTACATAAATCATGTGGAGCATGGGAGCTATTTTCTATCCTATATCAGTTCTGACACTGCTTGCATTTTGCTATAATTTGTATTTTTTCCTAAGCTATATATATATTTTTTCTTAAATTCTTATTTAAGAGGACACAACTCTGCAAAAAAATGGAACTTGTGTTAGAAGATCTATGAAATTATACTTTGGAATTCCTTGGGCTGAAATAAAGAATTTGAAAGTTATTTTGTGGCAAGCATGGATGAATAAGGCTATAAAACTAGAGAATCTGAGAACATGCTCTCAGGTTTAAATTCAAGATTAAATCTAGGATGTAGGTCATTCAACTTTATTACCTACTTCTTGATTTACTTAAAATTATTTAAACTTAGTAGCTATTTATGCAATGCCTTTCCATGTTCAAAAAACTGTAATAGGTTCAATGAATGTGCCAGATTAAAAGTTTACAAATTAAAACCCAATACATAGTAGTGTATGAATGTTATAGCAGTTAACTAAAAGCACTGATGATTCTTAAGCTAGTTTTCTTTAGGAAAAATTATAATCAAGATTGGTTTATACCATACATTCTTTTTTAAAGATCAAAGAGTTATAATTCTAAAAATAAGTTTCTTTTTCTTTTTCTTTCTTTTATAGTATATGTGATCTTATATTTTTAAAAAGCTTGTGGTATTTGTTATGATAAAGCTTAATAGGGAGAAGTAATTGCTCCAGTATAAACATGGTTTTGATATGAGAATTTTAGGAATTAATTTCTGAGGCTGGATGAGTGAATTTCATGCACACATCTAAAGATGTCTAAATAGTCATTGGGTCATATTTTTCTTCTAACTTTATAGTAGTTTTAGAAAAGCTTAAGTTCTATTTCCAACATTCTCCTTGGTGTTGAATATATTAGAAAGAATTTAAATTGTGCTATGGTAGAGAGTTGTAGAACTTAGCGCCATAAAATGCATAACTTTTTTACTAGGAGCAAAATTCAGCAGAATACCAGTAGCAAAGGCCATTTGCATAACTCAGCGGCTCAGCAGCTCAGCTGAACCTAATTGTAATTCAATTTCCAGATTGCTATGCTAGGCCTCTCTGCATAAAATATGCCACATATAACATAACCAATGGCATGGAGCTAGGAGCTATTTTCTTTGCTGGTGATCTATTTAATTTCTTTTCTATTAGAAATGTGTATCAGAATAAGGTAGCCAAGCCATATAGTTATTTTGTATGTTTATATTGTGTCACATGTGTATACTTAAGACCGAGTTTAAAAATTATATCCTTTTATTTTTCTGGGTTCCCAAATGTACCTAAGATTTTTTTTTTCTTTCTTTATTTCTGGCATTTCAGAGGGAAATTAAATCTTGAAAAATGTTAGCTAGCTGCCATGTTATTTGACTATTTTACACTAGAAAGACTTTATAAGTTAATCGTGTGAAAAAGTGTATAAACATGTCTGTCAAGTCCAGTATAGATGTTGCAATACGGGCCAACAAGTAAATATCTTCTATCTGTTTACAAAACGGGTACTGGAATAGCTTTCCTAAATCTTTGACTGGCTTATACCCCAGAAACTTAAAAACAAAAAGGTACGATAAAATGCTTGCTTAAGATTCCCTTTATTTTTAAACAGCCTTGCCACCCTGCTTTATGGGTTATTTAAGTAATGGCAGTGAGAAGACTTGAATAAGATGGCTTATAAAGGTGTGGATTATATTTTATGAATAATTTCCAGATGTGATGTTTTAGATATATAGACTCCTCTATGGGAAGCTATATACAGAAACAACATGGATCTTACAATTTTATCAGGACAATGCAAGTAGATTTCAGCAAGGTTGGTTCCAACTCATCTGTGATAAATGAGAAGATAAGGCAATCAGTGCACACCATGACACTCCGTGCAGCTAGTTAGGCACACTTCAGAACTATTCAGGTGTGCTCACAAAGCTTATGAGTCTTGTATGGGGGGTGTCTCAATATAAATACATCCTTCATGGTGGCCACTAGTAATGCAGGAATTGCCTCTGTAAGACTTAATCCAGGTCAGATATAAATAATAGATGTTAAGAGTTAGTTCTGGTATTGGGGCTGTGTTCCAGGCAGTGCATTTCAGTTGGGTCAAAAGAATTTATTTTCCCTTATTTTCTTGCATAGTTTCTCTGCTTGAAAAATGCCTGCAAAATTCCATCACACCTTTGCGGGCACCAGTTTGGGTCTCTGAGGGAGAAGGTTTCAGCCCCTCAGGAGCTAAGATGTACATCCAAGGAGTTCTTTTGGCCTTGTACCAACGACTAAAATCTGCAAAAAAATATTATACACAGGTGAGTCATCCCTCTTTAAAAATTGCTTTATTTTGTGTTTTAAAATGTACTTGGTTGCATAGAGGCGATGATTGGCATTGTGTCATAAAAAAACTGTGACATGTATTTTGTGAACGCAGTGCCCTTTAGGGAGCCAAAATGCTTCTTCTGTAATCTCAAAGCCAATAATAATGGGGCTAATTGTATCTGTATTTTGGTATGGGATGTCATATGTCTCATCTTTTCTTGCTGCATACTGTGCAAAGCGAAGGCAACTCCTTATGTGGAATTTCTATAGACAGTTACTTTAAGCAAGAAAATGAGTAGCTCCTAAATCATTTGAAGGTTTAAATGCTCAGCCTTCTTTTTTCTTTCTTTACTTTTTTTTCAGTATGAAATCAGAATTGGTATTGTAGAAGTTGGGCTAAAATGTAAACCAATCACATTCTGGAAAATGAAATTGTGAATTAACTTCTTGTCAAGACTAACTCACTTCATTTATGCTTATTTAACTTGTCTGTTTAGAAAGTAAAGAAATAGAACGAATATATTTGAATCAGGTTAAACTTAATTTTGTCCTTTAATTTCTAACTATCCTTTCCATAACTGTGAGTGCATGTGTGTATGTTTGTGGGTGTGTGTAAAGACTTTGATATTTTTATAACTACTTATAGGGACTTTGATTTATCTTTAAGTGGAACTAGCATTGCAAAGCAGAATGATTGATGGCCATTTATAAAATAAAAATAGAGTTGCCACATTTTTTGAATCCCCTTTGCACTTGGTCTTAAGAAGTTAAGCATGTATTTTACCATGTTAAATAAAGTCTAGGTTTTACACTTCTAACCATGAGTTTCCAGTTTAGAACTGGGCTCATTATCTCAGGCCACAGGCCGCTGAAAAATGAATATTTTGAAAGCATCATGCTATTATTCTCTGTGTGCTGGGGGAGGGGAGGTAAGAATGGGATGTGGTCTCAGTGTTCACACAGCACCTCCTGCTGTCTAGTTTGGAAAAGGACAATTTGTATTAACGAGAAGAAATTCTTGAACTAAGGTACCCAGAACTAGCAAGAAATGTCTTCCCACGAGAAACTTTTATTCTCAAAATGTGATCATTTGCTTAGTTAATTAATTTCAGTGTATCCAGAAATGGGATTAATAATTATGGTTTAGTCTATTTATAATAATATGAAAAAATAAAAATCCAAACTTATTTTTAAAAATTTTTATTAAGCCAATATCATATATAAAAACTGGTACAAATATGTTTTATTATAATTTTGGTCAAATTATTTACATTGAAATATGATTTAACTTTTTAAGATACAATGATATTATAAAATAGATTATGAACAATTTAATTATAATCATTTATTTGGTATTAAATGGTTTGATTCTACTTATTAGAAAGTTTAAAATTATTTGATGTTTAAAAAAGAGATCATTCTCCAGTACAAGAAAATCACTGTTTAAATCAAATCTTAAAAAACTTAAACATTTTCTAAGTTTTATTAAAAGTGGGGATGTTAGAGATAAGAAACTGCTCAGAAAGTAGTCATGGCTTGTTTTTTTCTTCCATTGTCCTAAACATGTAAAATTGAAATAGATATATACAGTTGTACTAGATTGAAAAGAGTTCTGCGTATTGTGAAAAAAGAGAGTATTTCAAGAGTTACTACTGCCTTGATTTTAAAGGTTTCTTTAGGACTCAAAATTGATGAAAAATAGATTTTGAACAAAATATGAACAAAAACTAACATTTTTAGCATCTTTGAAGTTGTCTACATCATTAACACTATGCCAAATTTGGGAATATTTAAAAACCTAGGCTCTTTGCCATTCCTAACTAAACCTTTTACTTTTGCTAAGTTGTAATAACTTAAACCTTTGCACTCAACCGTTTTAATATGATACTTGTTTGGGTTTTATTTTAAAATATAAACATGAAGAAAAAAATAGAAATTTACCTGTTATGCATTTCCATGCAAATTTCTATTTCTTTTAGATATGCTCAGTTCTATGTATTCTTGAGTCTGTTTTGTATTGTTATATCATGATATAATTTAAAATTATTTGCAATGTTTAGAAAAGTCACTGTAGTGGTACAGTCATCAGTGGCAAAGTCTTAAGCCTGGCAATCTCTTCAATATGAGTAGGACTTCTTAGCAAACATCCTTCTTAGCACTAATGAACTTTATTTGAACTGCATTTACTTCATTTGACCTGAGGGATAGCGTTTTCTATTTAGTTTTTTATAAGATCATGTTGAAGAATCATTAGATAGGTAAAATGGAGAAGGGTGATGATTCCTATTTCCTTAACAAATATAAGCTTATAAATTATAGAATTCGATGAACTCTAGACATTATTTCCATTGATTTCACTTCAAAGGTCATATATAAAAACAATAACATTGTTTTGCTGGGATTCTGTGAAAGGAAATTTCTTTAAATCTTTAAATTGGATGTCTTGGGATTCCCAAAGGGAATTTCTTTTAAATGAACTGATAAAATAGCTCTAAAAGGAACATCAGAACTACTGGTTTTATGTTTATCGACTTATTCATTTTTCAGTTTCTAACTTTAACTTCGCTATTATAGCATGCAACCGGATTAAGCTGCCTACATTAGTGTGGTCTTAAATATATACTGATTCATGTATATAAAATGAGATATTATATTCAGGACAGCATAAAGTCACTTAGTCTTACATTTATCACATTTATTTCCTTAAAAGTGGAAACATCTTAGAAATTGCTCAGAGCTAAGCAGAATCTATTTAATTGGTAATCTTTGAAGTAGCATAAACGCATTGCTATGAAATGCAGTTAACACTTTCAGCGACAGGGCCTGTTCCATCTCATTAGCATTCTTGTTAAGTAGCGGTGCTGTTGGTGGGGGTGTTGAAGTAGGAATGCCATTGTGTCGAGTTCCAGTGTTTGGGGACAAACACTGCTGTGGAAGGAACGTGTGAAAAGGCCACAGTCCTGTCAGTGAATGAGGAAGGCTGTGCTTTCTGTATGCTTCAAGCAGGGAAGCTGTCATTCATAGGCCTAACACGGCAAAACAGAGGCCAAAACACAAGCCTGCACTACCTTTTAAAATGATATTAGTGATTTTTAAACATGGTCTTCTTTATTTATGATCCTACATAGAGCTTTTCGTTGCTGTCAGTAAACAAAATATATGTCAGTCTCCTCAGAAACACCGTAGAGATACATAAAAGTGCATGGAACTGTGCCAGGAGGCTATATAAATAATGATTTGGAATGACTGATCTTAAGTACAAACGTGATCTTTAGGAAATGTTCATTGCTGGAGATGTCTTCTCAATTTTGATACTTCTTCGAATTTTTCCCCCAACCAACAAAATTCCTGGGTACATTTAAATAATGAGTACATTGGACTCTTCTTTTAAAATAGTTTCTAAAAGAGCTCATAAACATACAGCTTTAATCATTTAAAGTGGTTCACAGCATAGCTTAACAGTTGTTATTGATTGCATAGCCATTTTTGAAATTCAGAGAGAAACAAAGGAGATGAGTATCTAACTGTAATATCTTAACAACCACCATCTTAATTATGAAGAAAATCAGTCTCTTGGAATTTAAGATTTGAAAAAATTTGAGGAATTTTTATCTTATTCCTAATTTTCAACACTTTGGAAAGGAATGATCAACTTAGAAATTAAATTTTAGCTTATTGATTACTTAAAAACAAAAAATAAGAAAAAGCACCCAAATATTTCTTAAACTCTTGGAGCATTGACAATTTCTATTTATGTCTGAAGCTTCTAGGAAGTGTTTCATTTCTGTAATTTTAATTTGGAAATATGTACTTGGGCTGTTTGTAATAGATCCTTACTTAATGAAGTTTGTTGAAAACTATAATTTTCTGCCTGAGTGATTCAAGTTTTTTGGTACATGGTCCTTTTTTTTTAAAATTAATTTAAGCAAGGTACTTTTTAAAATGCTGTTATATGCTATTTTTAAATGTTCCATATTTGATGTGTTGGCTTTAAGAATCTAAGACACTAAATCTCTATTTCAAAAATTGGGTTTCACTTTTTTAAACTGGAACTGCACTATAACTTTATCGTACTATAACTTTATGTTATTAAATGAGGAAATGACCATCCAACTTGAGCATATATTGGTTTTGCAGTTTAAAACTGAAATGTATTTTATTATTACTTTAAACTAACCTCTACCAAAGCTCTAGATTTTGTTAAAATTTTTTCCTAAGTTAATGTTGGTTTACTTTATCCATGCTCTTAATAAGTTTGATACTTAGATATCAAACCAATAATAATATAATTCTACTCAGAAAAGATTCAGTTCAAAATATGCTTGAATTACATTTAGTGCTGACAGAATATGTTGATTGCAAAAAGTATTTTTAAAAGAATGTTAATATTTTAATTTTCCATAAAAGAAGTATTGAAAGTTTATCTTGTATCTTAGGTCAAAGTCATTTATTGGTCTTAACATGACTGAAGGAGTAACTATTTCTATTTCATTTTTTATATATACTTTATTTTTGGTATGCCAGCTACTTTTTTTTCTTCCCTGCTTTATTGAGATATAATTGACATATAACATTATGTAAGTTTAAGGTGTACAACATGATGCTTGGATACACTTAAATATTATAAGATGATTACCATAGTAGGGTTAGTTAATACCTCTATCATCTCTCATAATTAGCATTTCTTTTTTGTGGTAAGAACATTCATGATCTACTCTCTTAACAACTTTCAAGTATATAATATAGCATTATTAACTATAGTCACTTTCTGTACATTAGATCCCCATCTATGTATACATAAAAAATTGGGCTATTTCCTTGATTTAACCTTCATGGGGCATTATCCAAAATAGTTCAATTTTGAACTTCTTGATGTCTTTTGAAAGCTTGGAACAAAATTTATAATATATAAGTATCACTTACTATTAAAAACATTAAAATTGTGTTGCAGATGTTTCAAGTAGTTTGAAAACTACTTCTGAAGGTTCTGATAGGTAATGTTCTAGAATATTAGATTGCTTGTAGATTTGAATGTTGGTTGATTTTTTTCTTTCCCTGAAACCAAGCTGCATTCTAGTTACTTGAAGTATTTTAAGAACCTTAAACTTGTGTCTTTTTCTAAGTGTCATGCTTTGAGCAGGCCTAACATCAGTTAAATGAAGTGAAAATTGCATTCTTGTCTTGATAGAGATGAAAATGGATTTCTGGTCATGAAATAGATGTAGTTGTCACTTTTTAAAAAAGGTGTCAGCAGTTTGCTTCAGTGAGTAAGGTGCCAATTCAGTATGGCAGTAAACTTGTGATCTGAGCAATCAATAAAATGCTTCAATAACTTCTGCTTCATTACACTTATAATAAGAGGCTATAGATCCGTGGCACATAAAATGTTGATAAAGAGAATATGTGGGGACTGACTGTGACAGTTTTCTTCAAAGTACAGTAAGTGCAATATTGCCATCTAGAGTTTGTGCATAGGTAATTATTACAGAGAGGGACAAAAACCACGATGGGATAAAACACGAAATGATATTAAAATACTGTTTATTTTCCATCATTTATCCATAACACCTTTATCATCACAGAACATTTCATTTGACTTGTCATAAAGCTGTTCAGGTCAGGAGAAAAATTTTCCAGTCTGTATTTTTCTCTAATTCTCTTAGAATTATACTACCAAATGTCAAATATGTATCTCTGACTCAAATTTGAACTTTTTACCACAAAAACTATTTATTAAATAACTCACTTTGGAAAAAAAATTAGACTTAGAGGTTTTCCTTTTTTTTTTTCCTGATAATTCAGGTATATAAAGATAGAGAGCTTTATTGACATCTCCATTAGGTACCTTTCAATTCAAAATATTATCTTTATTCTTACTTCAAGAAGTAAGAGCCAAGTAAGAGTTCTTACTTAAAAAACGATATTTTAAAATGACTGTATAGGGAGATAGACTTCCCCGCATATGTGATTATGAACATTTTAACGAAGAGTAAGTTCCTCTTGGAGATTGAAAATATGTGATCTTTAAATCACTAAAACACTTTAATCATCTAAAAACACTTAAAAAGTATTTGTTATCACTTTTTTGATTAATTAAAAGATTTTTTAACTTCTTAATATTTTTTGGAGAAATTAATGTGGAAAATACATTTTTGAACTAAACATTATTGAGCTTTTTCTCCCTCTGAACTTGTGACTGAAAATGCAAATTGCATAATAGAAAATTTTTAAAAATCTGCATTTATTACATTACTTAATATAAAGTAAACTTAATATGGATATAAATGGCTTACTAAGGAAAGTTAAGTAATCTGGAAAGGTTACTTTATTACCTTTATTCTTCCATTTATATATTTTTCAATTTGTATAGATAGCTTTTACAAGTTTATAGACCTCAGCCTTCAGATTTTCCTGAGAATGGTATATGGTATTAATATAGTAATGCAGTTTTCCCCTAATATCACGCTGATTAGGTACTTTTGTTCTCATATATCTATGTGTGAATGATTTCTATAATTTTAAAAAATGGAAAAGATTCAACATTAATTTATTTTCCTTTTTGGATCAAAGTTTTATTCTCAAACATCTTAGTATTATATTTTCTTTACTTATATTTGATTTAAGACAACTCTTTAGATGAGGAGCTCTTGTTTTGAAATTTTTAATCATACTGAGTAGAAAATGTTACATTTTAAAACCTCCAAATAAGTATAGAATTGTTCTGGTAAAGTAAGTGAAAGTAGACCTGACAAATTTTCTTTAAATTACTCAACCACCTACAGGTATTATTGCCTATGACTCTTTTGAAATGAGAATAAATTTTATAGAGTTACAGCAGCAAAGTGAAAGAGTGTGTTTGATAGATTCCCTGAACAGTTTCAACACCCACAGGTATTATTTGTAAGAAAACAATCATGCCGAGTCTTCAGCTGGTTAGAGAGGGCACAGCATTCTATCTTCACCTGACATCCTATCTGTTCCGTCAACATCCTGGGCCCCCTGCCTGCCTCCCCCTCCTCCCAAAACAATAATGCTCACTGAGAGGTTTGTGTGAATGGACAAGAATATGAAATTTTCTTTTTTCCTTGAAGAACTAAAGCGGTATTGAAGGCATATTCCCGGGGGAGGAAAACCAACTGTCTTGAGGATTGACTAGCATTTTCTATTTTCTATTCAAATTGATCAGTGTTGTCAGTGATTGTTAGTTAAGATCTTTGATTATTAAGTCTGACTACTGATTGATGAAAGGGAGACTCTTAGTGTAAGTGTTTTGGAAATCGTTGCCTTGCTTTATTTTATTAAGAGGCATAAGTGGTTTCCTCTCACCTGTTGTTGATAATAATATTAGCTTGAATAAATATTAAATAAAACAATAAATTGCTGATTTTAAATAATATAACTCACTATTTGCTAATATTTTATATATGTAATAAAATGCAAAGGAGCATAACATTAATTTATCACTGTCTTCAGTCAAATTTTTTCAAAGTAATTATGTCAGAAAATCAATTTTACATAATTTCCAAAAAACAATCACCATCCAGTTACATTTTTTAAAGATTTCAAGTTCCTAAATAAAGCAAATCATGTACATGGATAAAGAATTCAGCAAGAATCCATTTATCAACACTTATTATTCACTGGGAAGTAATTATTGAAAGTTTCAGAAAAGAGAATGACAGCATAAGTAAAAGGCACAGGAAAGATCCAGCCTTGGAAAGCCACAGGTGAGTTATATCTTCTAGAGCTGTACTGCCCAGTACATTATTAAAACCCCTTGTGGTTCTTAAACTTAAATTAATTATAATTAAATAAAATAAGAGAACTTAGTTTCTCAGTCTCACTATCCACATTTCAAATGCTCAATAGCCACATCATTGTTGAAAATTCTATTGGACAGTGCTGTTCTAGCAGAAAGAAATTTAGTCTGGATACCCTAATTATACTTCTGGCATTAAATTTTACATTCAGTGACAAACAAAATTAAAAAAGTCTCTTTTAATGTGATCTGGGTTTAAATTGGTGTTGGGTAGATAATGTACTCTGATCTTCATAAAACAAAATAAATTACATATATGTATATGTATAAACCCACATAGGTCACAACTTATTTGCCATCTAACCACCAGATGGTTACCTGTAGGACTTTTCAGTGTATGTCAGGATCCCTATAAATAAACAATATGGTGTGGTGTTTTTAGGGACTATGATTGTGGTAGTCACTGAATTAACCTTACCTTGTTTGGTGAAAAAAGATCTCCCCACTCTGTGAAAAAAAGATTAGGGGGCCAAAGAAGATAGATCTTGCCCTTGGGAAGCTTCCATTCTTGTTTTGGAGATAAAGTATGGACACATGAAACTCTTAGGAAACGTGCTTATCAATACGTACTTAAGTACAAAAATATGTGGTATGGATTCTATGTTGTAGGGCAACTTAAATAAAAAAATTATTAAAAATAGAATGAAAGCGTTTTAAGGTTGAAGTGAAATTTAGAGGTCATCTAATGCAGTCCTCTCAATTTACAGATAATAAGAGTAACAACAACAATAATAATTACCTCATAGTTAATCCTTAAACTATGAGGATTAAGTAGTTAATGTATATAAAACTCTTAACACAGTACCTGAGACATAGAAAGTGGTCAGTAGGTGTTAGCTATCATCATCATCTCTATTATTAATTTTTTCAGCCTCATTGAGGTATAATCGATAAAATTGTAAGATATTTAAAGTACAAATCATGGTGATTGAACAGAAGTTTACATTGTAAAAAGATTCCTACCATCTACCATATACCACCTCATATATTTATATATATTTTTTGATGAGAACATTTAAGTTCTATTTTTTTAGCAAAATTTCAATGATATGATACAAAGTTACCAACTATAGTAACCATGTCATACCTTAGATCCTCAGACTTTATTCATCTTATAGCTGGAAGTTTGTACCGTCTTACCAACCTCTTCCTATTTTCCACACATGCAGTCCCTGGGAACCACTTTTTCACTCTGTTTCTATGAGTTTGACATTTTTTTTTGATTCCACATATAAGTGATACCTTTATTATTAATATTAGAGATAAAGCAATTGAGATTCTTTTCTAAGATGAGATGGCAAGGCAGAATTATAAAGGGACTGGAGCTCCATCTTTGCTGTTAGAGTAGGCAGGGTATGATTCATTAACTGAAGTATGGGGAGGGCTTTTAAAAAGATATTCATATAGGCAATGGTATGAAGTTAGCAGTGAGTAAGACTTTGTTTTCAAAAAAGTTATCCTTGATACAAAAAAGGTTATTGGTGATCTTTGAAAGATGAAACATTAGAGTGAACAGATTAAGGAAAGAATTGATGTTGAGGAAATAAGGGCAGTGTGTTTGGATGAGACATCTCATAGCTTGAGAGTGGATCCTATTTTTTTTTGAGTTTCACAGTATAATAATGAAGAAATGTCAAAATAGGATTTAAAAACCATTGGATATATTCTATATGAACACACTTAAGATTAACTCGATCAACAACCCCCCAAGACATAGTTATTCTATTTTTTATGATAATTACAAAATTTATAAAAAATATTAATTTATGACCCATATAGGGAGCATGGTCTGGTGATGGGGCAAAAGTTTTATAACTGTCTTTTTGAGTCAGTTCTATCACCGTATCTTTTTGGCTGTATGTATAACTTTACTTGGAGGTAAGGAAAATAGCTAAATTTGTGGCCCATTTTGAATGTGAGACTTAGGCTAATGGCCTTCTTCAGCCTCGGAATTGGACCATCCGAGATCGTGGAGTGGTCGAGGAGTGTGGATAGAGAATGAAAGTCACAGAGTTTGAAAAGCATATGTTGGAGTTTACTCTAGGAAGGAGATACATGTTTCAAGTAAGCAATTTACACAAACACTACATAAGATACGCAAAGAAGTATTTTTTTTTAAGAAGTATTTTTAAAATTTTGTCTAAATCTGATTTGCTCTTTCATAGAAGGTGCCACTCACAGTACTAGGGAAAGTAAAAACTAAATTTGATTAAGGCCAAATAATTTAACCAATGTTTTAGGTAACACAACATTTTGGTTAAAGAGGCTCAGATGCTCGTATATGTGCCCTTCCATGTTTCCTCCAAGAAGGCATCTGGGTTTATAGAAGAAGTGGAGGCTAAGGCAACTAGAGTTGTTCCTCTGCAGATACAGAAAGAGCAAGAGGAGCAATTTTTTTTTGTTTTTTTTTTAAGTTTTTATTTATTTATTTGGGAGAAAGAGAGAAGGGAGGAGAGGCAGAGGGAGAGGGAGAAGCAGACCCCCCACTGAGCAGGGAGCCTGCCATGGGACTCAATCCCAGGACCCTGGAATCATGACCTGAGCCAAAGGCAGATGCTTAACCAACTGAGACACCCAGGCACCCAAGAGGAGTAGTTTTAAGGAATAAATGACTAGATTCTCAACTTCCAAGTGTACTTTTTACTAAGAATATTCTGTCTGTGAATGTGCCTGTGGTGGAGATATATGCCACTTCTCCTTTCCCATCTTCTATTATTCTTAGGCAAAGCATTCCTCTCTACTGCAGTGGTTCACCCTGGAGTATAAAAACCTATAGGACATCAAACAAAGGGACATTTTGAAATATTAGTGCCATAAACTTCTTGCAGGGGCTCTGAACCTTTCCTTGTTGTTTTTTAGGTGTTTCTGTTAAGGAAAAAATAGGATAGAAATATGAAGCTGAGGAGAAAAAAGAACATTGTAAACTTTCTGATTAAGAGCTTTTCCATATACTCTGAAAAGTGGATGATGGTTGATATAAAACTGTATGGATACTTAATCTCACTGAATAGATGTAAAAGAAAAATGTAACATTTTTATTTAGTAATGCCAATATTTATAATATGCCAGAAGAGACATCCTTTGCAACTGTTTTTAAGCTAGCAATAAAACATTTCCAATGGCAACTTAAAATGTTGGTAGGGGTTTCTAAGTGAGGGGTACATAGTTTTCTCAATTTTTTTAGATAGTATGTGAACGAAATATTTTGGAGTCTCCATGGTGCCAGGGAGGCAAAGTAGTCCTTTGAACCATGTAGTCTCCAACTGAGGTATCACGGTCTTGTTGCTGAGATTTGCAGCTGTTGTAACTCCTGATCTGCTCTCTGCTTGGTCGGGAGTGCTCTCTGGAAGCTTTTGCGTTAGTTTGGCTCTTGCTGAGTTTCTGCCACATTCTTTATCTTGCCCGTGACCTAACCAGATCACCGTAGTGGCCTCTGCAGTGTAGTCAATGTGGGCATTTTTTTTTTTTAAGAAATCTTTTTTTTTTTTTTTAACATTTTATTTATTTATTTGACAGAGATAGAGACAGCCAGCGAGAGAGGGAACACAAGCAGGGGGAGTGGGAGAGGAAGAAGCAGGCTCATAGCAGAGGAGCCTGATGTGGGGCTCGATCCCACAACGCCGGGATCACGCCCTGAGCCGAAGGCAGACGCTTAACCGCTGTGCCACCCAGGCGCCCCCAATGTGGGCATTTTGGCCCTTAAATATTGTGGTTCTTCTGGCTTACCACTTTGATACCTTTTAGTTACCCAGTGGCCATGTGAGAATTTGTAGGTCTTATCCATTCCCCAACTGAAAACAACTCAAGAAAGCTAGGTGATGACCCTCTTTCTGCCTCCTACATACTCTTCCACTGCATTTACTCTGTGGCTGCATCCCCCTCACTTTTGCCGAAGATGGTGAAAGGGGACAGCCTCAATACAGTCATCTCCCAGAATATAAAATGAGAATCCAGATGGAAGCCCTTTGCCCTTAGCCTTCTCAACTTATCTAACACACCTGCTCCTCTCTAAGCTGGGAGAGAGTAGACCAAAACTCAGCTCTCCCTCCACACACTGTCCCCACCTACCCATCCCACACCACCTCTTTCTCATTTTTCTTACAGTCTCTTGAGATGAGTAGAGGTGAACTTTGAGCTTACCACTTCTGCATTGGTAGCTTTTGAACTTCTTTGATTGAAATCCATAGTAAAAAATACATTTCATATCGTAATTCACAGCAGAAATAATATACTTTACATTACAATTCAGTATTATATATATAACTCTCCACATATGTATATACAACAAAAATTTTTCAAAACAGGATTTAACTTACTACATGTGAAGCACTATTAAAATGCTGGTGTGGACCCACTAAATTGATTTCACGGCCCATTGACATATTGTATAAGGGCTGTATTTCATCCTGTACATCCTTAACATGGCTTTTGTCATTCAAAAATTTCTTCAATATTCTATCACTAAAATTTTCAAACATACAGAAATGTCAAAAGAATTTTACAGTGAGCATACATGTACCTATCACCTAGAATCTGGAATAAACATTTTACTCTCTTTGCTTTATCAAATGGTATCCATCTATACATCTTTCTATCCATCAAACCATTTTTTTGATGCATTTTCTAAGTAAGTTTCAGACATCATATACATTTTTTTTCTCTTTCTTTCCTCTTCCTCCCCTTCCTCCTCCTTCCTCTTCTTTTACAAGCTGGCATATGTTGTGATTGTTTTGTACCTGGGATGTACTCTGTTGTTACTATTTTGAATACTACTATGAACCAGAGGTAGCATAGAAACACAAGCTGTGAGCAGAAATAAAGCCACAGGCCTGCTGGGCTCCTGGTTGGAAGTAATCTGTGGTGCCTAACTGAAGGATGCTGTGTGAAGGCAGGGACAGGAGTTTGCAATCCTTCCAACCCCAATCTTGGTGTAGTTCAGGAAAGCTGGCTGAAAAAATTTGCACACCTACTGATAGGACCAGTGGATTTATAGAGACCTTTAGGCCTATTGAGTGCAGGGGGAGCACAAAGATACGGTTTGACTTTTAGAACTGAGCCAGCCACCTACTGATTCTGTGACCAGATGTGTACTATTCATAATAGCTTCAGATAGTGGGCACGCCAAACAAGTTTTTAGGACTTTAGGAGTACTCGAGGAGACTTAAGAAAGGTCAAACTTCAGTAAGAAAAGAAGTGAACTCACACAGGAGGCAACAAATTCAAGAAACAATGGTGACTATATAAATTGAAAAATATGTTGGTGAGTTTAACTATTGACTATAAAAGGGTTTTTTTTGTTGTTGATTGTAAGATAACATCCATCAGAGACATTCCTATAAAACACTTTCGGATATAAAATATGGAATGAATAAGCAGAGATATATTAAGTTCTAAGTAAGAAATCTATATCTCATAAGGATATAAATTCTCCCTTTTATTAATCTATAAATTCAATGAAATTCCATTCAGAATCCAGCCAGATTCATGGAACTTGGTAAATTTGAGAAAGCCAAAAACAAATAATTGTTTTTTGAAGAACTGTTCTATCAGTAATGAGGAATTATTAGAAAGTCAGAATCATTATGGTAGTACTCATTACTGTGGTATTACTGCAGAGATAGGCAGATAAATCAGTGAGAGTGAATCAAATGTACAGAAACAAATCCATGTCATATTTGAAATATGAGAGCAATGGCCTTATAAATTATGCAGAAAGAACAGATAATTTCATAAATATTACTGGATGTCTCTGCTTATTTATGTTATAGTGTATATCAAATATTTTGTCAACAACTGTTGTTTTTCTGCAGTATTGACATTTTCGTATACATATTTTGTCTGTTAATATAGTGAATTACAGTGGTTTTTTTTTGTTTTGTTTTTTTGAGGTGGGGGGGAAGGAGGAGCAGAGGGAGAGGGAGACAGAATCTTAAGCAGGCTCCATGCCCAGTGCAGAGCCTGACATGGGGCTCAATCTCATAACCCTGGGATCATGACCTGAGCCGAAATCAAGAGTTGGACACTTAACTGACTGAGCCACTCAGGCACCCCACATTGATTCATTTCAAATGTTAAACTAAATTCACTTTCCTGGGATAAATCCTCCTTGAGTTTGAAGTATTATCCTCTTTATATACATTATTTGAACTAATTTATTAAAACGCTATTAATGATTTTTGTGTCTATGAGCATAAGGGGTATTGGCCCATAGTTTCTTTTTCTTTTGTTGTCTTTGTTTGGTTTTGGTATTAGGATAATGCTGGTCTCATAAAATGAGTTGGGAGGTTTTTTTTCCTCTTCTGTTTTCCAAGTTGGTTTACCACCTGTATTATTTCTTAAGTGTTTGGTAAAATTCATCAGTAAAGCCATCTGGATCTGGAATTTTCTTTGTCAAAAAGATGGTTAATTAGGAGTTAAATTTCTTTATTAGAAACATACCTATTTAGGTAATTAATTCTTTTTAATTGATCTTTAATAGTTTAATAGTCTTGAAAAAATTTATCTATTTAATCTAAATTGCCACATTTTTGACATAAAGATATCCAAAATATTCTATTATCATCCATGTAAATTCTGTAGAATTTGCTTTTTAATTTTTTGTATTGGTAATTTCTATTCTTTCATTTTTTCTTAACTGATCTAGCTAGAAGTTTATTAATTTTATTGATATTTTCCACAAAACAACTTTTAATTTAACTGATTTTATATTTTTTGATATGCTGTTTATTTCAGTGATTTATTTCTTTATTGATTCCTTTTTGCTGCTTATGTAGAGACTAATTGAGTCTTTTTTTTACTAGTTTATAAGTTAGAAGCTTAGATTATTGTTTTTAGACCTTTCTTCTTTTCTAATATAAACATTTTAATGCTACAAATTTCCCTCAAAGCCCTGCTTTAGTTGTGTCTACCAAATTTCAGTATGCTATGTTTTCATTTCTAGTCAGTTCAAAAGATTTAAGTTGCTTCTTTGTGATTTCCTCATCTGTTATTTAGAAATGTGTTAAAAATTTCCAATTATTTGGGGGATTTCCATATATCTTTCTGTTACTGATCTCTAGTTTATTTCCATTGTGGTCAGAGAGCACACTTTGTATAATTTTAATTTTTTGAAAAATTTTGAGGTTTGTTTTATAGCTCAGAATATGGTCTAAATGAATGTTCTATGTACGTTCTGCTTTGTTGGTTGGAGTGTTCCATAAATGTCAGTTTGCTCAAGCTGCTTGATAGTATTGTTCAAGTCTTCTACTACCCTTGCTGTGATTGTGAATTTGTATATTTCTCCTTTCAGTTCTATCGGTGTTTTCTCCAATACTTTGAAGTTCTGTTAGTGGTGCCATTAACATTTAGAATTGTTGGGGTGCCTGGCTACCTTAGTCGGCAGAGCATATGACTCATGATCTTGGAGTTGTAAGTTTGAGCCCCATGTTGGATGTAGAGATTACTTAAAAATAAAACATTTAGATAAAAGTAAAATAAAAGAAATTTAGAATTTTTTTAAAGATTTTATTTATTTATTTGACACAGAGAGAGACATTAGAAAGCACAAGCAGGAGGAGCAGAGGGAGAGGGAAAAGCAGACTCCCTGCTGAACAGAGAGCCTGATGTGGGGCTCGATACCAGGACCCTGGGATCATGACCTGAGCTGAAAGCAGATGCTTAACCAACTGAGCCACTGAGGCGCCCCACTGAGCCACCCAGATGCCCCTAGAATTCTTGTATTTTCTTTTGTTATATTACTTTATTTTTAAAAATTTTTATTTTATTTAAATACAGTTATCATGTAGTATATTATTAGTTTCAGAGGTAGAGTTCAGTGTTCATCAGTTGCATATAAAACCAGTGCTCATTACATCACGTGCCCTCCTTAATGCTCATCACCCAGTTACCTCCATCCCCCCACCCACTTCTCTTCCAGCAACCCTTAGTTTGTTTCCTATAGTTAAGAATCTCTTATGGTTTTTCTCCCTCTCTGATTCATCTTATTTTATTTCCCCCCCTTCCTTTATGAGCCTCTGTTTTGTCCCTTAAATTCTACATATATGTGAAATCATATGATAATTGTCTTTCTCTGATTGACTTATTTCACTTAGCATAATACCCTCTAGTTCCATCCACGTCATTGCAAATGGTAAGATTTCATTTTTTGATGGCTGAGTAATATTCATTGTGTGTGTGTGTGTGTGTGTGTGTGTGTGTGTATACACACACACTGTATCTTCTTTATCCATTTATCAGTTGATGGATATCTGGGCTCTTTCCATAGTTTGGCTATTGTGGACATTGCTGCTATTAGAATTATTATATTTTCTTGATGAATTGACTTTTTAAAATCATTATTAATAGTTTCTCTTTATTATTGCTTATAGTCTTTGTTTAGAAGTCTAATTTGTTTTATATTAATATAATTGCTGCAGTTTTTCACTGTGTTATCATATGATATTGTTTTTGATCCTTTTACTTTTAACCTATTGTGTCTTCATATTTAAAGTGTGTTTCTTGTAAAAAGAACATATTTCTATCTAATATATCTAGAAACAAAATTGTAAAATGAGTATGCACATTTTTGTCAGTTATTGTCCATTTTTACATTACATAGCTATTATGTCAGTTTACACTTTCATCAGCAGTTTATAAGATTCCCATTTCTTTTTTTTTAAAAAGATTTTATTTATTTATTTGACAGAGAGAGACAGCCAGTGAGAGAGGGAACACAAGCAGGGGGAGTGGGAGAGGAAGAGGCAGGCTCCCAGAGGAGGAACCTGATGTGGGGCTCGATCCCAGAACGCCGGGATCACGCCCTGAGCTGAAGGCAGATGCTTAACGACTGAGCCACCCAGGCGCCCCAAGATTCCCATTTCTCCTCATTTTTACCACATAGGCATACCTTCTGTGACATATTAATGTAATAATTGTTAGTGATACTTTGGAGCAATGCTAAGGGGGCTAGTTATGCTTATGCCATATTGTATATGATGGTTAATTTTTAAAAAGATTTTATTTATTTATTTGAGATATAAGAGTGAGTACAAGCCAGGGTAAGAGCAGAGGGAGAGGGAGCAGACTCTCTTGCTGAGCAGGGAGCCTGACACAGGGCTCGATTCCAGGACTCTGAGATCATGACCTGAGCTGAAGGCAGACACTTATCCGACTGAACCAGGTGCCCCTGTGATGTTTAATTTTATTTGTCAGTCTGCCTGAGCTAAGGAATGCTCAGATACTGGTAAAACGTTATTTCCAGTTGTCTCTGAGGGGGTTTCCAGGGGAGAGTAGCTTTGAATGGGTAGACTGAATAAAGATTTCCCTCACCAGTGTAGGTTGGCATCATTTAATCCACTGAAGGCTTGAATAGAACAAAAAGACAGAGAAAGGGCAAATGTACTCTCTTGCTTAAGTTAGGATATTCATCTTCTCTTTCCCTGGAACATCATTGCTCCGGTTCTCTGACCTTACGACTCAGATTGGGACTTATACTGTTGGCTTCTCTGGTTCTCAGGCCTTCTGGTTTGGACCAGAACCACCACAGCCTTCCCTTGGCCTCCAGCTTATAGAGGGCAGATCATAGGGTTTCTTAGCCTTCATAATGGTGTGGATCAATCCTGATAAATCTCTTGCTAGCTACCTATATATATTCTATTGGTTATGTTTCTCTGGTGAACCCTGACTAATACACTGTACTTAATAACCATTCTTCTACTGTAATACAATTACATTTTTTTCTTTTCCTGCAATAAAATTCTTTGTAATTATTTACTTAGGGTAATGCCTAGAATGAAAATTATTGTCTAAGTTTATAAGTGTATAAAGCTCTTGATAAGTTTTTCAGAAGGGTTGTATCAATGTAACTATTTCAGGATCTGGAATTAATATTTTAATATTTGATAGTTTAATATTTACATATTTTGTTATTTGTATTGCTCTTGAGGTGAAACATTTCCATATACCTGTTAATTTAATGTCTTTTAATTCAAATGGTCCCTTGTACATTCAAAATAGATTTTAAACATTAATTTAAAAATCATATTTGTATAGGAGTGCCTGGCTGGCTCAGTCAGTAGAGCATGGAACTTTTGATCTTGGGGTTGTGAGTTCAAGCCCCACATTGGGTGTAAAGCTTACTTTAAAAAAATCATACTTTTGTAGAATCTCTAAAATGTTATATTTGTCTTACAAAAAATTACATAAAATATAATTATAATGTGTTGCATCAGATTTGAAAAACAAATATCAGAAATTACAAATCTGTAGTACTAGACTGCAGTACACAGTCTTTAGTCTTCTTAGGTTAATTTAACAATACTGCTTTGTCCAAAACCATTTGGAATTTACCTGAATTGTATTTGTTTGAATATCCTCAACATCTTCATCTTTGATTTTAATTTTTTTTAAGATTTTATTTATTTATTTGTCAGAGAGAGATTGAACATGAGCAGGGGGAGAGGCAGGCAAAGGGAGAAGCAGATTTACCACTGAGCAAGGAGCCTGATGTGGGACTCAATCCCAGGATCCTGGGATCATGACCTGAGGTGAAGGCAGATGCTTAACCAACTGAGCCACGCAGCCGTCCCAACATTTTCATCTTTGAATGTTGAATTTAAATTTTTAGAAATACAAAAAGTCGTTTTTTCTCATATTTGGCAAAAAACTTAGTGTTAAGTAGCAAAAATAGTTTCATCAAGAACATATATTGAGGATAAGAATTTTCATTAGGAGTTAATATCTAGATAAATATTGCCCATTACATGTTTCAGAGAACCTTCCAAATGCTTCAGCAATCATATGTAAGAATCCTTACTGAGTGCCTTATCTGTGGTATGAATTTTGTATGAATATGTCATTTGTGTCAAGGAAGTTAAATTGTTTTCAATTGTGATTTTGACATGGGCTTAGAATATAGGAATATTGGTAGCAACTTTTTTATTCTTTGGTTAAGCCAATGTATTATACTGTTTAAGAACACGGTGTTGAGATCAAATTGCCTGGATTCAAGTCTAAGCTATACTGGTTAACCAGCTCTGGTTTTCCGCAAATTAGGTAACCCCTGTTTTTCAGTTTTCTCATCTGTAAAAAGGGGATAATAATAAGGTCCTTGTGAAATAATACTTTCAAACACTTAAAAATAAGATAATACTTAAAAATGGTAATATTTATGTGTTTGTAACAGTGACTGGCACATGGAAACACGTTAGCTGCTATTATTATTTTGTAATTTAATTTTTAAAATTTTAATTACAATAGCTGCTATTATTATTACTAATTATTTCTCTTTTCTCACGTTCAGTCGGTTGCCACCTTTGTAAAACAGTGCCTTTTTCTTAGTTGTCACTGAATATATTCTTATTAATAAGCCAGTGAAAGAGTAAAATACTCTTGTTCAAATTTTCTCCTAGAATAGGTCGGATTCTTTAACTTTAACTCTTTAGTAACGTTTCTTTTAATAATCTATTTGGATACACTAAATATACCTTCAACAAAGTCTTGAGGTAAGTAGTTTCCAAGCCTGAAAGCATCAGAATCACATAGGCCCCATCTCTGCTCAATTCATACTCAGCCAATGTGAGGCAGAACCAGGAGTCTAGTTTATTAAACAGCTCTATAGATGATTCTGATACTCAGATTGTTTGAGGTATCATGAGAGTCTTTTCTACTTTCTTGAAAATCTTTTTGAGGTCAGTTAAAGAGAGTCATGTTTGTTGACATGTTTATCCCCTCTAGCTTCTTTTAACTGGTTACATATTGTTTTGCGGATTTAATTTCACATACAATTTTTTTTAAAGATTTTATTCATCCATTCGACAGAGACAGAGACAGCCAGCGAGAGAGGGAACACAAGCAGGGGGAGTGGGAGAGGAAGAAGCAGGCTCATAGCGGAGGAGCCTGATGTGGGGCTCGATCCTGTAACGTCGGGATCACGCCCTGAGCCGAAGGCAGACGCTCAACCGCTGTGCCACCCAGGCGCCCCTCACATACAATTTTTAAATCTAAATTTATTCCAAAATGTTTATTCTAAATTTTTTTAATATAAAGTTTTTCTTTTTACTCTAAAAATCATTTATTTCTAATGTGGGCTCTGTGTGTGTGTGTGTGTGTGTGTGTGTGTGTGTGCGCATGCGCCTGTGAGATTTCCTTAACGCCATCTGAGGCCTGGGGTCTGGCCAGCCTTCTGGAGTACAGTTGCTCCAGGTTAAAGCTTGTTTAGACTTGTCCTTGCTATGATCAAGCCATGCATGAGAATCAGCCTCATTACTTTAAAATGACTCCTCAGAAGCTCAGACAATGTACTGTCCAATTTCAGCAAAATTATCTATCCACAAAATGTTACTGAAAATCAGGATCTTGCTACAGAATTGGGATATTTTCCAGTTTTGGTGCACAACCAGTATACCAGTTGATGGGAGTGGGGGAAGGAGGATGAAGATGGAAAGTTCTATGTTCAAAGTCAGAACATAGGTTTGAAGCACTTCTATCAATTTTATTAATGTTATCCCAAGTTAGACTCTGAATTTTTAATCCTTTCTAACATATCACCTGTTTGCCATTTAGTTGTTACATCTTATTGTGACCCTTTTTTTTTTCTTTTTCTAAAAGTGTGTTTGTGCTGTTATGCTAAAAGGTAGAATTCAGTTCTTGAAGCCCTCTGCAAATGTCATTGGACGCTGGACAGTAAATATAGCCCAAATAACCTGATGTCAGGAAATATAAAAATCAAGGCAACATTTTAATAACAATAGCTTTAAAAAAGTGATAGCTGTTTAAGGAAAAAGTCTTTTGCTACATTCAGGTAGTGACTGGAAACAGAAAATAGGACTTGAAAAGGAAATCATTGCTTTAATCTTTTTCCTTTAAACATTATTTGTAGACTATCACAAGAAAAGCTTTTGTGGAAAAGAATAACAACGGTGATGATGATTATAGTATCTTGCATTTTTGTATCAGTGCGTAAACCAGTTGTATTAATTGCCTTGTGTTTTAGCTTTTGTGAGAACTGCAGTACACATTAGAAATGCTATCTCATTTCTTTTCCCATGTCCTTATTAATTAAAAAATAATGTTTCTATAAGTACATCTGTGTATTTTCTACTTTGGGGATCTTCATATATGACTGATTTTTTAAAATAAAAGACTAAAAGATAAAAATGCAATATGAAGGCTTTCTCCATTTAGTGGGAACATACTTTAAAGAGGAGATATGTCTGCATCTTGTATTGCTGATATTTCACTGAAATATATAACACAGATTTTCAAATAATAGCCAATTGAAAAAATACAGGTTGAACACACAATCTTTGTTAGAAGACATGGACAAAAATATAGAGTATAAATTATAAAAATAACTATTTTTAGTTGAATTCTACTTATGTATTTTTCTAATAATTTTTTTCTACAAAAATGAAGTGGTATTACTTTAGTGGTTTTTATTGTTTAAAGGTAGAAAGAAACACATGTCTTGTACATATGTAATCAAGTGTTGGATCATTTATAACAGTATGTGTTTTATTACTT
Source organism: Ailuropoda melanoleuca (assembly GCF_002007445.2). Lineage (NCBI taxonomy): Eukaryota > Metazoa > Chordata > Mammalia > Carnivora > Ursidae > Ailuropoda > Ailuropoda melanoleuca. Next base: position 62,034,261 of record NC_048233.1, on the reverse strand, counting down.
ATTTTTAAAGTATCCTGTCTTCCAGTAAATTAATTCTTTAACGGAGTAGTTTCAGTGTACAATCATCAGAATGACACATGTAGAAGTGCATTATTTTTCTCTGTAAGATATATTTTCTAGTGATGGCATCTGGATCTTTTCTTAGAGTTACTTCTGGTTTTCTATTATATGTCTAATTTGCAGATGGATTATTCGTGGACTACTTTGTGCTATTCCTTTGTATACATATATACTCAACAAATTTGTGATTTTATTCAATAAGATAAGTTTTCAAAAGTTACTTGAGTTGCTGATAGCCCCTCAGGTCAAAAAATCTAAAAATTTGTCTTTTCATTATTTCATTAAATCATTATGTAGTTCATGTATTTCAGCTTTTATTTCTAGATAGACCTACCTATTTTCTTTTCTTTTCNTTTTTTTTTTTTTTTTTTTTTTTTTTTTTTTTTTTTTTTTTTTTTAAGATTTACTTATTTGAGAGAGAGAGAGTGAGTGGGGGTGGTCAGAGAGAGAGGGAAACAAGCAGACTCCCTGCTGAGTGAGGAGCCGGAAGCTGAGCTCAATTCCAGGACCCTGAGATCATGACCTGAGCCAAAATCAAGAGTTGGACACTCAACCGATTGAGCCACTCAGGCGCTCCATCAACATACCTGTTTTCAAATATGCAAATCAGCACAGACCCAAAGTAAAGGCAGCTTACCCACTTTCTTGCCACAATTTCTTTATCTTTGTAGAATTGAGAGTTGCTTGTTTTAGGCACTTGTGTGAAATGTTAACATTTGAGTGTACCTCCCCATCTTTTTTTCTACCCTCTCCCTTTCCTTGTTGCGGGCTCAATGTGGTCGAAGGGGAAGGGTGTGTCCCAGTAGGGAAGGTTCTTCCTTATTGCCCTTTTCACCCCATTTATAACGTTTCTGAGAGAAATGTATTTTGAATCTTATGCTAATTATTAAAGGAATTTAGTGAAACGAAATCCACCAAAGATTGAGAATGAGTGGAATTATTTTACTGCTAGGCATGCAACGATCTGATTTATACTTTGGAAAGACCACTCTGGCCATTCTGAGAGTAGAAGCAGGACACCCAATCAACACAGAATCTAGGCTTGTACATGAGTTTTAAGGGAGGGAAAATGGGATAGGTCTTTTAAAACTAAAAGCCACATACCATCTCTGTCCACTTGGGACAGTTAAGTCTTTGAGTGGCCAGCACTCATGGCACTCTCTGGGCTTATCTAGAGATGAGTGCTGGGATGGCTGGAGGTGTTTCTGCTGCATGAAGCATGAAGCACCTGCCTTGGGATTATGGCACACAGCTGCCTTAGCTGATCTGGCATTAACAATTTGGTTTTATGACATCCATTTGTCATTCCAGCACAAGTAAAGTCTGCAGTGGGCTAAGTGGCCAGGCTAGAGTTCTTAAGTAGTTTGGACTCGAGGAGTAGATCTGCCCCTTTTGCAAACAGATACTGTCTGCAACTGCAGCTGAGTAGGTCAAAGTTCTCAAGGGTGAAAAGTAGTATCACAATACATATGGATTCTGTGATCTGAGTTCAAGTGTTACAGGCTCATACAGCACAGATTCACCTCAAGATTTTTCTATGTTACAAATTAATAATTGATTTTAAACTTTCATAAACATTCAGAAGAATTAGGAAGTTTATGTGTGTTTAATCCTTTATCAACCATCCATTTATCCATTTTTTTCATTTTCTATGACCGCTGCCACAAGGGGAAAATAATATTCATATTATTTCGTATTATTTATATTAATAGTTATAACCCCTTTTTGCCCAGATTATTAGGAATTACAGTGTTTCCCTGGAATTCTTCTCTTTTGAAGTTTCTTGGTGTCCTTTCCTATTAACACATCTCAGTGGGGACCATCTCATTGCATTAGTGAAGCTGTACTTACAGCACTAATACCTCTAAACGGAAGGGGTCAGGAATTCCAAGTCTGCCCTAGATGCTTCTTGACTCTGCTTAGAAGTATAGGACAGGTAGTTTTGTCAAGACACAAATAAGACTGTGTGAGGCCCTTCTCCTGGAGCAGTAACTGTCTATTTGCCTTATGTTTATGAAACTAATAAGGGCCACTCCAGAGCTTCTTTCCAGAACAGAAAAAGGCTTGCTCTAAGGAGATTTGCTGCCTCCATTTATAGGCAGAGAAGTGGCCGACAAGTTTAAAATGGCAACTAAAAAAGAAGATCAAAACATTTTAGCTAATTGGGGATTTTGTGAGTACATATACACACAACATATATATTATGTGTATATATCATATCAATATACACACATAACATAATCTCTAGATTACTAGTTTTGAACAAAAATTTATATTTTAGTTGTTTGGACATATTTGAATTTGCTTTAGACAAATTTATTTTTTTAAATGTGGGATTTGGGACATGGATTTGATGAAAGAATTTACCCATATTCATTGCATATTCATCAGTTAAATATATAATTGTTAAAACCTCTTGTTTAACTTTTATTTATATGCCATGTGTATTTAAAAATATTGAATATATAAATTTGCATCTTTATATATAATTGCCTAAGTGTTTATAATAATACATTTCTTGTATTAACTAAATTACTAAAGGTAAGAAACAAATTATCCTAAATTAACATATCTTTTAAGTATAACTATATTGTATAGGCAATAATCTCCTTTCCTCCCCAAGGAAATTTATATTAGTGAACTAAAATGATAAAAACACATTTCTGTTCTCTTATTTGTAACCTATAATTTCTGAAGATCAATTTAAGGTATATTGTCTCTTTAAATGACATTAAATTAGACCTCAGTCATCTGTTTACTGTCACTTCCTATTATTTTGTACTTATTCATCAATCCCTGGGGGAAATCAGAGCCTGTATAGCTCTCTGTGATCTGCATAATGCTCAGTGAGGGTGTGGTCAGAGGGTGCATCCCCTCCCTATAGACAGGCAGTCTTAACCAATATCCTGCCCATTGTTAATCCCACCGGGTCCTGGCCCTGTGAAGCACAATGCATGTGACTCTTAAAAACTAACTTTAAAATTAAAGTCCACTATTTTAAATATTTAAATCTATTTTTACATGATATATTTGGAATTTCATCATTGTTTTTGTTCACTATTTTATGCCTCATCGACAAAGTTTCTTATAGTTAAAACATTAACCATTGTTCTAGGATTTTCACCTCAGTAAGTCCATGTGCAAATGACCTTATTTTTTAATAGTCAGGGGATTATTTATGCACACATTTCTCATTATGGAGACATATTATTTGCGACACTGAAATGAAAGAATCAAGGCCCCATGTGGTCACCTGGTCACCATATTTTGATGAAAACAGCTCTTTTTTTTCACATGAATTAATGTTTTTCATTCATTTTTTTAAAGTGCAGCAGTTGTCCTATAAGTGAATAAAAAATCTGTTGATTACAGAAATTTATAAAATATATAATGAAAGTATCCCAATCAAAACCTCTCCCCAGACATAACTGCTGTTAATAACATTTTTTAGGCATATTTAAATATATATGTATACATAATATGCATACAAAAAGATAAATACATACTTTCTTTTTTCAAATAATATTCTGTAGTTTGTTTTATTATTTACTATAGTACAGGCCTCTTTTCACATCAGTCCATGACCACTTTTCATGGCCGTATGTATTCTATTATGTTAGGTCTTCGGGGATCTCATAACTCCTCCTTAGATGTTGATAAATACATAAATACATAATTTGATAAGTAGACCCAGGAGCCAGGCAAGAATTAAAATACAGTTTCTATTTTGCTATTGATTAGGCTAAATTTGAGCAGATGGTTTTAACATGAAGCTAAAATAGCCCCTGAATTAGACTTATCCTCTCTGCCTCCAGTGAAATGACCAAAGAACTACATGCTTTCCCTGGAGGACAGCAAATCACTGCCCTGGCAGAAAAGGAGAAGCATCACAACTAAAGAGCTGGAGGAGGAGGAGAGAGAGAGGAGAGGGTGAAGGAAGCACACTTATAGTCATACTGAGTATGATCTCCTAGAATTAGAATTATTGCAACAAATAATATTACATTTAGTTTTTCCCCAGACACTACCTAATACCTCAAAAAGGAGGTTAAGCCTGCCTACATTGTATCCAAAGATGAATTAATGTGCCATTCCCTATCTTCTCACTTCTATTCACCTGTGTCAGCCTGATGGATTAAAAAATGATCTCAAACAAATCTGTTGATTGATTAGTAAGTGAAATTAAATTATTTCTGTATGTTTATTGGTTACTTGTATTTCTTTTGTAATTTATTCACTCATAACTTTGCCCAATTAGCTATGTTCATCTTCTGTTTTTGAGTTGTGAACATTCTTTATGGGTTAAGTGTATTTAAATTCCCTTATCATATAGAAATGTGATACATTTTTCCCTGTTTGTAATTTATCTTTTAGATTTTCTAGAGCCCTTTGGCATATAGTAGTTAAATTTCTGTTTAATCAGCTGTCATTTTTTAAAGAATTGTTTCTTGGTTTTGTATCATGCTAAGCAAAATTTTCACATTCTAAGAGTATAAGAATATTTTCCCCCTAGTTTTCTTCTACGGTCAGGAACAAGACAGGAACATCCACTTTCACCATTGTTATTTAACATAGTACTGGAAGTCCTAGTCACAACAATAAGATAGCAAAAAGAAATAAAAAGCATCCAACTCATCAAGGAAGAAATCAAACTTTCACTATTTGCAGATGACATGATGCTGTATATGAAAACCCAGAAGACCACCAAAAAATTGCTAGAACTGCTACACAAATTCAGTAATGCTGCAAGATACAAAATTAATGTACAGAAGTCTGTTGCATTTCTATATACCAATAATGAAGCAACAGAAAGAAGAATTAAGGAATCAGTCCCATTTACAACTGCACCAAAAACCATAAGATACCTAGAAGTAAACCTAATCAAAGAGGTAAAAGATTTGTATTCTGAAAACTATAAAACACTGATGAAAGGAATTGAAGATGACACAAAGAAATGGAAAGACATTCCATGCTCAAGGATTGAAAGAACAAATATTCTTTTTTTTTTTTTAAGATTTTATTTATTTATTCGACAGAGATAGAGACAGCCAGCGAGAGAGGGAACACAAGCAGGGGGAGTGGGAGAGGAAGAAGCAGGCTCATAGCAGAAGAGCCTGATGTGGGGCTCGATCCCAGAACGCTGGGATCACGCCCTGAGCCGAAGGCAGACGCTTAACCGCTGTGCCACCCAGGCGCCCCTAAAGAACAAATATTCTTAAATTGTCTATACTACCCAAAGCAATCTACACATTTAATGCAATCCTTCTCAAAATACTGCCAGCATTTTTCACAGTGATAGAACAATTTTAAAATCTGTATGGAGGGGGAGCCTGGGTGGCTCAGTCGGTTAAGTGTCTGCCTTCCACTTGGGTCATGATCCGAGGGTCCTGGGATGGAGCCCCATGTGGGACTTTCTGCTCAGCGGGAAGCTGTTTCTCCCTCTCCCTCTGCCTGCCACTCTACCTGTTTGTGCTTGCTCGCTCTCTCTTTCTGTCAAATAAATAAATAAAATCTTAAAAAAAGTTACACCATAGAAAGAGAGAAAGAAAGAAAGAAAGAATCTTTATGGAACTACAAAAGACCCAAATAGCCAAATCAATCTTGAAAAAGAAAAGGAAAGATGGAGGCATCATAATTCCAGACTTCAAGTTATATTAAAAAGCTGTAGTGATCAAGAAAGAAAGTATGGTACTGGCACAAAAACAGACACATAGATCAATGGAAAGAATAGAAAACCCAGAAATGAACCCACAACTAAGTGGTCAACTCATCTTTGACAAAACAGGAAAGAATATCCAATGGAAAAAAGACAATCTCTTCAACAAATGGTGTTGGAAAACTGGACAGTGACATGCAAAAGAATGAAACTGGACCACTTTCTTACACCATACACAAAAATAAATTCAAAATGTATGAAAGACCTAAATGTGAGACAGGAAACTATCAAAATCCTAAAGGAGAACATAGGCAGCAAACTTTTTGACATTGGCCGACTGTAACAACTTCTTACTAGATATGTTTCCTGAGGCAAAGGAAACAAAAGCAAAAATAAACTGTTGGGACTACATCAAGATAAAAAGTTTCTGCAGGGTGAAGGAAACAATTAACAAACCTAAAAGGCAGGGCACCTGGGTGGCTCAGTCAATTGTGTCCCACTCTTATTTTGGCTCAGTTCATGATCTCAGTCATGAAATTGAACCCTCTAAGGGTTCCATGCTTAACGTGCAGTCCTTCCTCTCCCTCCCCCTCTACCCCTCCCCCTGCTCATGAGCTTTCTCCCTCCCCCCTTCTCTCTCTCTCTTGCTCTCACTCTAAAGTAAATAAATAAATAAAATCTTAAAAAAACCCTAAAAGGAAACCTATGGCCTGGGAGAAGATATTTGCAAATGACATATCCAATAAAGTGTTAGTATCCAAAATATATAAAGAACTTATAAAACTGAACACCCAAAAAACAAATAATCCTATTAAAAAATGGGCAGAAGCCATGAATAGACATTTTTTTCCACAGAAGACATACAGATGGCTAACAGACACATGAAAAGATGCTTAGTATCACTGATCATCAGGAAAATACAAATCAGAACTACAATGATGTATCATCTCACACTAGTCAGAATGGCTAAAATTAACAACCCAGGAAACAATAGGTATTGGCGAGGATGCAGAGAAAGGGGAAACCTCTTACATTGGTGGTGGGAATGAGTGCAGCCACTCTGGAAAACAGTACGGAGGTTCCTCAGAAAGTTAAAAATAGAACTGCCCTATGATCCAGCAATTACACTACTAGGTATTTACCTAAAGGATACAAAAAATACTGATCCAAAGGGATACATGCACCACAATGTTTATAGCAGCATTAACAATAACCAAAATATGGAAAGAAACCAAATGTCCATCAACTGATGAAAGGATAAAGAAGATGTGGTGTACTCACACACACACACACACACACACACACACACACACACACAGGATATTAGCCATAAAAGGATGAAATCTTGCCATTTGCAATATGGATGGAGCTAACAAGTACTATGCTAAGCAAAATAAGTCAGTCAGAGAAAGATAAATGCCATATATTTTCATTCATGTGGAATTTAAGAAGCAAAACGGCTGAACACGGTGGGGGTGAAGGACAAACCAGTTTATTTTTATTTTTTTCATTTATTTTTTTGACAAACCAGTTTATAAAGAATAAACTGAGGGTTACTGGTGGGGTAATGGGTGGAGGATGGGTTCAATGGATGGTGGATATTAAGGAGGGCACTTGTTGTGATGAGCAGTGGGTGTTGTATGTAAGTGCTGAATCACTAAATTCTACTCCTGAAGCTAATATTGTACTGTATGTTAACTAATTGGAATTTAAGTAAAAACTTGAAAAAGGAAAAAAAAAGAATATTTTTACCCTAGTATTTTAATTTTTTTTACCTTTAAATCTTTATACGGAACTTATTTTTGTAGTCATGCTAGGAGTATAAAAGTCATACTTTCCTTTTATAAAAATTAATTCATTTATTTGTGGTATAGAACTTTAAGAAATATTTCTTGTGCTTAGCTCTTTTTTAAGCTCATAAATGAATTACTCTGGAAGATTAGGTATTCCATAACACCATATACCAAATTTTAAGTATGACTGAACACAGGTTTTACATTATGAATTCCTATAGCAGAAAATGCAAAAAGGAAAACTGCACCATTGATAACTTGTATGTCAGAGGCCTTCAAAATATTTTTTTTTTAAGATTTTATTTATTTATTTGACAGAGACAGCCAGCGAGAGAGGGAACACAAGCAGGGGGAGTGGGAGAGGAAGAAGCAGGCTCCCAGTGGAAGAGCCTGATGTGGGGCTCGATCCCAGAACGCTGGGATCACGCCCTGAGCAGAAGGCAGACGCTTAATGACTTTGCCACCCAGGCGCCCCAGAGGCCTTCAAAATATTGAAAGTGATTATTTCATTTGGATTTTTTTCTGATTAGAGAACAAAGTATCTAGGCTAGTCCGTAAGTAATTAACTCATCTAATCTTGAACCAGGAAGCATGTTTAATTCATCTTATATTGAAATTAACTCTTAAATCCCAAAGCTTCACAACTTAAAATAGTTGAGGTAAGATGAGGAAATAGGGGAAATAATTAAAAAAAACAATTCAGGTAGTAGCCAGTGTGGAATATAGCCACTGATTTGTGGGATCCAATTGTGTGTCTATAAATATTTGTTTCTGATTAATCTAGATGGTCCTTAATAAAAAGAAGAATGATTTAAATACTAGTTTAGTCAGTCAAGACATCATATATTCTTCATCATAATAATTATTACACGTTGGTAGATTTTTATTGTTCGGATAGTTTGAATAATGTCCTGTGAGAAACATGAAACCTTGAGCATGTGAGGGCAGTCTAGCTCTGATCCCCCCTGCTCAGTCTGATTGATAAAAATGAACTCTTGAGTATGCATGTTGAGTCATGGAGGATGATAACCAATAAATGAGAAGAATTACTTTGTCTAGAGTTTAAAATCCATAAATGTTGGGGCTCCTGGGTGGCTCAGTCATTAAGCGTCTGCCTTTGGCTCAGGGCGTGATCCTGGCGTTCTGGGATCGAGCCCCACATCAGGCTCCTCTGCTGGGAACCTGCTTCTTCCTCTCCCGCTCCCCCTGCCTGTGTTCCCTCTCTCGCTGGTTGTCTCTCTCTCTGTCAAATAAATAAATAAAATCTTTAAAAAAAAATCCATATATGTTTTCTGAAGTAGCTCTTGAAAAATAGCCTTCCTGAGAATTTATGCAACTTGTCTGCTTAAGGCAAAGGAGCAGCTTCCAAGACAATGGAGGTATTTATCCTTTCATGGCTCAGGAAGGCAGTAGTATCCAGAGGTTAAGAGCCAGACTTCCTGGGTTCAAATCCCTACTTTGCCTCTCACTGTAATACTGAATAAGATAACTTTTGTGCCTAGGGATTCTTATTTACTAAATGAGAATACTTATAGGATTCTGTGAGTATTAATGATTAACATAATTAATCTTATAATTGTAATTAATGTAATTAATATACAAAGGGCTGGGAATAACGTTTGGTGCATTCTGAATTCCACAGTAGGAACTCAATAAATGCTAGCTATGTTTCTTTAATATTTCCCTTGCGCCTCATACATGAAGATAGTACTTCTTAGAAATGGGAACAATTGGTGGTGAGTGGCATGGTGTCTTCAGCCATATAAAAGGATTTACTACTGAAGAACCACCTTCTCTTTGCCAAGGAAGGCCCTGGTTTGGGTCATTAAAGAAAAGCTGAGAGGGGTGCCTGGCTGGCTTAAGTGGTAGAGTATGTGACTCTTGATCTTGGGGTTGTGAGTTTGAGCCCCATGTTGGGTGTTGAGTTTACTTAAAAATAAAATTTAATTAAAAAAAGAAAAGGAAAGCTGAGAAAATCAGGGAGTTCTGGCAGCCTAAGGAACTGGCACACTAAATTTTCACATATACTTGACAGATGATTGAATTCTGGTGACAAAAATATGGGCATGGACGTGGGGATAGACTAAGATTTATTGAGCACCTCCAGTGTGACAGACACTGGTAGACATTTATGTTTGCTCATTGATTAATAATAAAAGTGAAAGGAGGAAGAGTGATTGCTAGGCTAACTCTTTCCTCATTGCCAGTCTGACCCCTCATTTGTTTTCTCTGGTCCTATCCCATTCCATTATCTCAGATGGACCTTCCCCCTTTCTTGAACTTTACTATACATTGGCTTCTCTCCCCTTTATGCTTATTCCCCTGTCCTAGCAGAAATCCTTCTGTAAATCTTCTATTCCCTTGACAAACCTTCCCAGTGTTATATTTTTGTTGCTAAAAAACTCAGAGGTAGAATTTTTATTCTCTGCCTTAAGTTTCTCACCACATAGTCATTGCTCAACCCCTTAACTGACTTTTGCCACAATTAGACTGTAACTCTTGCCTCAGTTGGCTCTGACTAAAACCCACTATGCAAGAGCTGCCCTTCTGAAATATGTCAACCACACATTATAGATATTTCAGGACTTTAGATATCATTTAAGTTTATTTTTTAATCTTTTTAATAGTTAATTTACTAAATGTTGAAAAGGGTAATGATACCCCTTGTTGTTAAAATCACTGGATTTTTTTTCTTCTATCCTCCTCTATTTTTCTGTAATATTTGCCAGTATTTAATTACTTTGGAAAGCCATCTGGCTTTTGTGAACTCTTCCAGTTTTACTTTTCTGAGACCATTCACCTGTGTTCTCCTTTTTAAGAATTTCTGCCCTTTTCCCCTCCCAAGTATGTTTTCTTAGAACAATATTGTTTACATCTACCTCTATTCCAGGGACTCAAAATTTTTTGTTTCTACAATTACTACTTGCTTAAATTCAAACTCTGAATTTCCAAGTATCCATTTGAATGTCAAGTTTCCCTAACACTTTAAATTTCACATTAAATGGCATGTATTTATTTGAGTCCCTACTATCTGCTAAGCACACTAGGAATTGTAGAATTTAGAGGTATACAAGACTGAGTTCTTGCCTTAAAAAGCTTAAAGAGGCGGAAGACAGAAAATAAAACATTAGCAAATGAAAAAACAAGATAATTTCAGGTACTGTTAATTTCAGATACATACTATCAACATGAAGGACATGAAGGTAGGATACTGTTTCAGAAAATGGCCAGGGGGTTGATTTTTGTTGATAAGGCAACTTCCAAAGAAGTGATGTTTGAGTAGTGCCCTGAATGATGAGAAAGATCCAGTCATGTGAACATGTGGTGGGAGAGCTTTGTAAGAAGGAAAAGCAATTGCAAAGGTCCTGAAATGAGAAAGAGTGGTACATTTAAGGTACAGAAGAAATAAGGTAATCATGGCTTGGGTATGATGACTGAGGGGGAGATCATGGAGAGTTTTATGAAGCATGGTAAGGAGTTTGTATTTTATTTTTGGAAGATATTGGGGGACTTTGATCTTGGAGGTGAATGCTGACTCCGTGGAGGAAGGACTGTAGGAGAATATGAAACTACTTAGGAAGCTGCTGAAGTATTCAGGCAGAAATTGATTTGCATGGACTATGTTGTAGAGTTGGAAGAGTGGAAATATGAGAAATAATAAGATTCAGGATATATACTGGAAATAGACCTGACAAAATATAGTGTTGGATTAGACTTCAGACGTTAAGGAGAAGCAAGAATGGAGGGTGTGTCTTATTTGGTCTGAGCCCAAAATCTTGGCCCCATTCACTGAGTGGGGATGATTGAGGTGAGGGAAGAACTATGTGCCATTAGATAGTTAAGTGGAGACGTTTAGTAGGCAAGTAGATATATAAGTGAAGAGGTCTGGGAGAGAGATACAAGTTTGATAACTATTAGTATGTGGATAGTATTTGAAACTACGGTAATGGTTGAGATTACCAAATATGGGAGGGTAGGTAGAGAAAGGCAGATGACAAACCTTGGGATTCTCCAATATCCAGAGGCCTGGTTAAGGAAGGATGAACTAAAGGAGCTGAGAAGAAATAGGTAATTGTTAAGGCACAGAGCTCAGAGAAGTAAATGTTGTAAGGAGGGAATGAATATATCAAATGCTGCTGAAGATTAAAATGGGAAAACAATGGAGAATTATCATTGGCCTTGACAAGATGTCAGTCAGTGACCTTGGTAAGAAACTTTTGGGTGGTGTGGTAGAGATGAAAATCTGATTTGAGAGAGAATTGAGGGAGGTAGGAAAAAGGAGACAGGAAGTATAAGATAACTTTTTAATAAAAGAGTATTGCAGTAAGCAGAGTAAAAAAGTGGAAGGGACTGAGTGGTTGGTTGCTGGGATGGCAAGCGGAGGGATTTCTTAAAGTGAATTATATTAAGAAATGTTTGCAAACTAATGGAAGTAATCAGGTAAAATAAAGAAACTGATGATGCAAAAGACCAATTTTTTTTAAAGTTTATTTTGCAGAAGACCAATTGTATAATTTCAGGAGAATAGAGAGTTCATCCAATGTAATAGAGAAAAGGGTTCAGTTTGTGAGAACAGATGTAGGCGGGTTGTTTAGCTACATACAGTATAGCTCAATCGATACTTATTTATGGCACAATTTCCAGTTGGGAAGGAAAAAATTATCAATGAAGTACACATGGTTTAGCTTCTGCTTAGCTTGGTTTTATACCTTGTAAATTTTATAATCAGAATTATATTTGGTTTTAATAACAAATACCTTATGCTGATTATTATGGGCCATTCACACATATGAAAGGTTTTACATTTGTTATCTCTCTTAATCTTTACAGTAACCCCGTACAAGTTTTATTTTTACACCATTGTGCAAATGAGGAAAGAGGCACGGAAGGGTTAAATAATTTCCCAAGGCATGCCATGCTATATTGCCTTCCATTGCCATAGGTATTAAAGTATGTATTCCAAGTCTTTTGGAATGTAGGATTTTGTTAATTGAAACATTTTAGTAACTGTAAACAAAATTCTGCTTCCACTGGATTCTATTTCAAAGATGAATGTAAGCTGAGTGTGTGTGTGTGTGTGTGTGTTCACAACTGTAAGGTTTTATAAAAATAACTGTAATTTCTATTGAAAAAAGTCCCAAATATTCCTAAGCCTATTGTTATCTGTTGTCTATATTTGTAATGAAAGGAAATGTTAAATTTTAATTAGAAGTTAGAGACTTCACCTTTTCCCCATCCAATGATACGAACCCCCAAAATTCTATTCACAGACCCCTTGGACTGTGATCCATGGGTCCAGATTTGGATTCCTTTATCTAAGGGCTTGGATAAATTCAGGTTAAACATTTTGGCAAAAATGCTCTGTATTTCACTTTGTTTCATATCATAGCCATCTAATGTCTGCTTATCCCATTTTCAGTTTACTTGAGGAAACATTGAACAGTTACATTTTTCCCCTGTGAGTAGCATCATCATACTTGAGCAACATGAATATATCCAATTTCCTATAAACTTTTTACCTAGTGGCTTTAACATCCATCGATGATGCTTTATTTATATGCCTTTAAGGTAGAGGTAAGTGTATATTCTAAAAGTTTGGTTAAAGTCATATAAAATTCATCTGTCCCAGGAATGTTCACAGACAGCTATGGAGGGGTAAGGTTCAGCTTTTGGGATGGTGGTAGGATTGCCAGAAAAATTATGGGGCATCTAGTTAAATTTGAATTTTAGATAAGCAACAAACAATTTTTTAATATAAGTATGTCCCACATATTGCATGGGACATACTTATATTAAAATTATTCACTGTTCATCTGAGATTGAAATTTACGAAGCTTTTTAGTTTTTTATTTGCAAATCTGGCAACCCTATATTGTTAAGGCTAAGAGGGCTAAGATGAATTAAAGCGATTAGGAATATTTACATGTAACCCTAGCAAAATAGACTATAAATATGTTTAAAAATACCATTCAAACTCTTATAGTAGAATTAATATTGGCACTCATACAAGAAATCAATAATATCTACTTCTACTCTTCTTTGCCCAAGGGAATAAAAATTGTGCTTAAAAGAAGTAGATGGAGTGCCTTTGCTTTGTTTTGATTCAGCAAAATTAACCCTGGAAATAACACCCTGCTAATTCTTAACCTAGAAATCTAAACCTAACTTCTTAAATTTGTTTACAGTATGGTTATTTAGAAGGCAAAATATATATCTTATTCTAGACCAAGAGTCTACAAACCTTCTCTGGGAAGATTCAGATAGTAATATTTTGGGTTTTGCACATTATACAATTTCTACTGCAGTTGTCTAACTCTGCTGTTGTACCATGAAAACAGCTATAGACAATATGTAAATGAATGGGTGTGTTCTAAAAAACTTTATTTACAAAAACAGGCAAGAGGTTGCATTTGGCCCACAGATTGTAGTTTGCTGACACCTGTTTCAGTCAAGCAAACAATAATACAATGATTATCTTTACATATGGCTCATGATTCTTCCAACCCAGAGGTTTCACAATGTGACTGAGGGGGCTGCTGAATTACGAGGAAGCTCTCATAGATATGGTGGTGCCTGTAGTGATGCACCACTGAGTCCAAATTCAAAGTCCACAGAGAGTGTTGTCAGTGCTGCCTCTACCTGAGATGGTTGAACCGGCATGACTGAATTTGAAGGCTCAACAAAGTTGAGAAATGTTAGTTATTCTTACCTTGTAAATAAACCATTTGATTGGTTTGGGGAAAAGTTTTCAATCTACTCACATCCCATTTTTAAAATATTTAGGCCCCCTTTTTATAATAAATTCTTTAGAATGCTTTCTTTTACATGAAATGAAATTTACAACAATGAACAAACTTTAACATAAAGGGGAAAATCTTTTTTTGGGGGGGAAGAGCTTTTATATTTTGACAATGTTATGGGTGTAAAACATTATGACAGTGGTTTTCTTTATGTTTCAGAAAAACTTGCATTTCTTTCACTATTTGTGAAATGAACTTATTTTCATCTATTTCTGGTCCATTGACATTTTTACCTCTTCTTATTGTCTGTATGTTTTACCTCTTTTCCTATTGGGGTATTTGATCTTTTACTCTTAAATTGTAGTTCTTCATATACTCTGTATCCTAATCCTTACATTGCAAATCAAATATCTTCTCCCATGCATGTCCTATTATCTCCAAGGCCATAAAGACATTCTGTATTTTCTCCATTAAAGTTTTGCTGTAATGCTTAAGTCTTTTATCTATCTGAAATTTGTGATGACTATATAGGCCATTTTTTCCATATGAAAAGGCATGATGTTTGCAACATTTATTATTATTATGAAATATTTATTCACAGTAGATTATAATGCCATCTTTGTCATGTATCAAGTTTTCATATATGTGAGTCTCTTTTTGGCTTCTCTTTTCTGTCCCATTATATTTTTTAAAAAAGATATTATTTATTTGAGAGAGAGAGAGAGAGCAGGAGTGGGGGAGGAGCAAAAGGAGAGGGAGAGGGACAAGCAGACTCCCCGCTAAGTGTGGAGCCCCATGCAGGGCTCAATTTAAGGATCCTGAGATCTTGACTTGAGCCACCCAGGAGCCCCATTCCATTCTATTTTTTAGGCTCTATGTCCATTCCATATTTTTTCAATTACTATAATTTTATAATAAGTCTTGATATTTGGTAGAGCAAGTACCCCACTGTCTCCTTTCTCCTTTGTTCTTTAAAGTTATCTTTCATATTTTTGACTGTTTTCTCTTCCACAAATCAGCTTATAAATTCTCTGAAAAATTGTGGGAACTTTGATTATAACCGTACTGAACTTATAGATTGTATTGGGGGAAAGTTTAATCTCAGTGTCTGAAAAAATGACTGAGATTTTTCCAAAATACAGGAAAAATGAAGGACCTCAAGTTGCCAGGGTCTTCAGAATGCTAACTAGGATATATAAGTTAAAACCAATAGGTTTTCTGTATACTGTAAGTAACAATTAGAAAATGTCATAGAAAAAAATGTATCTAAAAACAGCAAATTCTAAAAGGTTCCTAAGAAGAAATTTAATACAAGATTTAGAAGATTGAGGTAGGCAGAAGAATGGCCTTCAAAGATGTTCATGTTCTAATCCCCAGAACCTGTGAATATGCTACATTATATGGAAAAGGGAATTAAGGTTATATATGGAATTAATGTTGTTAATCAGTTGACCTTAAAATGAGATTATTCATTAAAATGATGTTTGCTGCAGGTGTTTGATAGCCCAACTATTATCTTCTTTTCAATGAAAATCTCCATCTATGTAATATGTTCCTTATAGGTTTATAAAAACTATCCCGTGAAACTATTGGAACAGGTATCTGTTGTAGAAGGAGATATTACCTTACTAATTCAGTTTTTAAAATTTTTTCCAGAATTTTCTAATGCTTCCTAAATATTTTTTGTAATTTGTATCTTAAAAATTATCATTTCTGGTCAAGTTTTGTATTTGTTGGTGTATAAATTATCACTATGTGCTTACAGGTTTTAAATTTCTGTACCATTTTATGATGTCCTCTTTTTCATTCCTAATATTTTTAATTTATGATTTTTCTTTTTTTCTTAACCAATATTTCTAGACTGTAATTTATTTTACCATTTTCCTCCCAAAGATTTAGTCTAGTTTTTATGATCCTTTCTCTTTCTTTGTTTTTCTATTTCATGGATTTTTGCTTTATTTAGATTTATTGTATTATGGGGCACCTGGGTGGCTCACTTGGTTAAGTGTTGACTCTTGGTTTTGGCTCAGGTCATGATCTAAGGGTCCTGAGATCAAGCCCTGCCTCAGGCTCCTCACTCAGTGGGGAGTCTTCTCTGGGCTTCTACCTTTGCCCCTCCTCCTGCTTACCCACATCACTAGCTCTCTCTCTAAAACAAATAAATAAATCTTAAAAAAAAAAATTGTGTTATACTTATTCTAGCCTCTAAATTAAACACTTAAATTAATTATTTTAGGTCATTCTTAATGTTAATAAGTATATTTAAACTCTGCATTTGCCTTTAAGTAAAGCTTTGATTTATCCCACAAATTTTGACATGTAGTATCAGTGGTATGCTGCAGTTGTCTCACAGTGCTCACAGGAGCTGATTGTATGCATCTCTTCCCAACTCCATATTTATGTTATATACCTTGAAATTGGCCATGGTGGGAGTGTTTATACGACAGAAATTGGCAAGCACTAAAAGTCAGTTTTTTTGTTTTTGTTTTTTCTGCCAGAAAGCTGATTGTTCAAATATTTAGCAGAACACTCCTGTGTAGAATTTTCATTGTGGCTTAGTTCTAAATATTTTGTAAGGTTAATTGTGATGTCCCTTTATCCCGTAATTGATTTAGGAATGTATTTTTAAGTTTTCGAACATCGTTTTGTTCTTCTTTTAAAACTATCTTTTAATTGATTTTTAATTTAATTGCTCTTTGGTCAAATAGCATTGAAACAAAGCATGAGGGAGAGGACTTCTGTGCTATTACTTTATTAGTGAGGATAATTTCAAGAGTAGAAGTAATGGATAAGAGGAAGCAGAGATGGAGGAAGAGTTCATGCAAAAATGCATCAAGAGCTGACAACTGCTAACTGTGACTAAATCCTCAATTTTTTGAGCTACTCCCTTTACAGTCACATACACTAAAGCTCAGAACTGTCAGTTCTGGGGTGCCTGGGTGGCTCAGTCATTAAGCGTCTGCCTTTGGCTGGGGTCGTGATCCCAGGGTCCTGGGATCAAGCCCCGCATCGGGCTCCCTGCTGGGAGCCTGCTTCTTCTCTCCCACTCCCCCTGCTGTGTTCCCCCTCTCACTGTCTGTGTCTCTCTCTCTGTCAAATAAAAAAAAAACAACTTAGAACTGTCAGTTCTGTAGGAGAGAGAGGAAAGAAATTATCCAATGGCTTTCTTTCCCATTGGTCAAATGTTAGCACTGTAGAGCCTCAACTCTCCCATACTTCTAGGTTATACATATGAGAGCACCCAGCAGGTTCCTGTGGGATCCTGTACCTCAACATCAACAGGGTAGCCACTGGGTAGGAGTGAAAGGTCTAAAGTTAGGCCTGGCAAGGAGGCTCTAGGAGGCCATACCAACAGATGGCATAGGGAAGCTGGAGCAGCTGTTATGTAGGTGCGTCAGTCTGTAGCCAGTGGCTGTAAACTGTCCCTATGATTTCAGAAACAGAACAAGTCACTGCTTGGGCTACTGTAGTCAAAAGGCAAGTGCTCAGATCTGGGGGATGGACCGGGCACTATGCATATATTTTACAAAGCCACATTTATTTAAAAAAAAATCTGTAGAGTTCTATGTTGTTCCCTTTTGCACTGGACATGTTCATTTATTTTGGATACACTTTGGTATGAATCACTGCATTTTGTAGTTATGTTGTGCTTATGTATGCTATGAGATTCTTAGGACTAAGATTTATAGTAGAGAGAAATTGACACTTCTCTATTATTTTGAAAAAAAAAGGGATGACCTTCAGACCTTTAGAAACATCATGTTCTCATACTTCCTATGGAGCTGTCTCCTGGATATGGATCAGAGGTTGCAGTTCTTTGATTTCTTCCTTCTACTTTGTCCTCATCCTTTACCTAACTTACTTTGGTCAGTGGCTACCTTGGGCAGTCACCAATCGGACAATACCAATAATGTATGCATAATCTTCTCTCAAACCGAGAATCAACACTTTAAAACTAAGAATGATTGTCATTCGAAAGGCTTGGGACAATTTTTATAAGTAATATATTAATTCTTATGAAAATAATTCCCCCTTTTTCTATAATTTGGGCTTTTCCTGGGATATAATCTTAACATAAAATGATGTTACCCCATAAAAAATTTCAAAGTAAAAAAAATAAATGAAATGGGGTTTGTATTTTCTTTAGGATTACATATGCCACTAATTTTCTCCATGCACACTTGAGGTTTTTTAAAAATAGATTTTATTATTTACAATGGTTTTAGGTTCACAACAAAGTTGAAAGTACAGATTTCCCATATACCCTCTGTCCCCACATATGCAAAACCTCCCCATTATCAACATATTCCCTTAGAATGGTAAATTTGCTACCATTGATGAACCTACACTGACACGTCTTAGCCCGGAGTCCATAGTTTACGTTAGTGTTCACTCTTGGTGTTACAAATTCTGTGGGTTTGGACAAATGCATAATGATACATATCTGCTGTCATAGTGTCTATCATACAGAATAGTTTTACTGCCCTAAACATCCTCTGTGCCCTGTGTATTCATCCCTCACTTTAACTTAAACCATGGCAATCACTGATCTTTTTAGTGCCTCCATGGTTTTGCCTTTTCCAGATGTCATATAGTTGGATCATCCAGTATGTAGAATTTTCAGACCGGCTTCTTTCACTTGAAATTAAGCATTTAAGTTTCCTCCATGTAATTTCATAGCTTGATTGCTCATTTCTTTTTAGTGCTGAATAATATTCTATTATTCGGATCTACCACAGTTTGTGTTTATCCATTCACCTACTGAGGACATCTTGGTTGCTTCCCAGTTTGGGCAATTATGAATAAATCTGCTATAAACATCTTTGTGCAGTTTTTTATGTACACAGAAATTTTTGACTCCTTTGGGTAAATACCAAGGAGTGCAATTGCTAGATCATATGGGAAGAGAGTGTTTAGTTTTGTAAGAAATTGCCAAACTGTCTTCTAAACCCATTTTGCATTCTCACCAGCCATGAATGAGAGCTCCTGTTGCTTCACATCTTCACCACCATCCACTTGGTGTTCTGAGTTCTGGATTTTGGCTCTCTCAATAGGTGTGCATTGTTATTCCCTTGTTGTTTTAATTGGCATTTTACTGATGACATATAATGTGGAACATCTTTTCATATGCTTATTTGCCATCTATAGATCTTTGGGGAGGTGTCAAGGTCTTTGGCCCATTTTTAAATCAGGTTGTTTGTGTTCTTATTGTTCTTACTATTGAGTTTTAAGAGTTCTTTGGACATTTTGGGAAACAGTCCCTATCAGATGTGTTTTTGGCAAATATTTTCTCCCAGGCTTGTCTTTTTATTCTCTTGAGACACTACATTTTCATTTCTCACTATTTGTAATTGATTCTTTTTAGTATCTACTTGCCTTAATTTTAATTTTGCCTTTTTCAAATTTTTGTCCTTTATAAGTTATTCCTTTACCTATCTTTTGTAGCATCCTAGAAGGCTTATTTCATCTAGACTGAATTCATCTTTCATTGTTTTATGGCTGTCTTTCTTGGCATTTAATTTTCATCTGGTTTGGCATTCTGATTTCATTTTAAATGAAAGTTTTTTTTTTTTGTTTTTTTTTTCTCGTTCACGTTTCTTCTGTGCCCACCCTTCACTGTCAAGTAGTTTGATGATTGTCTTCTTGACCTCGCAGGGAGTCCAGAACCCAGTCTTCTAATGCATTGTGAAATTCCTACCAACAAGGCCATTTCTTTTTTTTTTTTCTACCACCCTTCACTTATCCTTTGGCTTTCTATAAAATCATATATCCAAAGCACTGGGTTAGATGCTCTTTCCACCACCCCCCCCCAGCCTCTTTTCTAAGGAAATGCCCTCACTGAACCTCTGATTATGTGGAACATCTTTATCCTCATTGTCCCACAGGAACCAGGGTCTCAACTGTCTCTATCTACCTCTATTCTTTGGAACTAGCAGGCCAAAAACTTTAATCCTTTCTTTTCTTTGACGTTGTTTATCTTGGTTTTGAGACTGGCTATGTTGTTTGAATTTTCTTTTCTTCTTTTTAATTTTACCTATCATTGTTATAAATTTGAAACAGTGCAAAGTTGTCCTGGTGTGAATAGCTTGGATAAAATCACATAACCTTAAAGTCCATCATTTAAAACAAGTTAAAGAATGGTCAGTATGAAAGGACCATAGCACCCACCATGCCAGACTTGTGGTTGGAGTAGAGATTTGTGCACTGGGTACCTAGGTTCATAGTCTTAAGTGCCTTGCATTTTTTATGGCTCATGGTTTGAACCACTTTTGCGATTTTTGACACTGTGATGCACTATGGAGGCAGACTCAGAATTCACAGTCACTGTTTTTCATTGCCTATATCAAACTGAAGCAAACTGGAAATCTAAAAATGATTTATTTAAAAGCAAATACCATTTCATACTTTTAAGGCCCAACTTAGGGTTATTCTTTTAAGGAAAAAAAAAAAAGCCCTGAGAGGCATAAAAAAAGATGTGCTAATTCTGACACATCCTGTCTGAAGTCTTTTAAAGATTAAAATGAATGGCTTGTCTAATTTGCTCTCTTCGTTTTCATTTCTTTCCTCCCAACTGTCTTATTTTTATCCCACCAGTCATATAACATGCTTCTAAGCCTCTGTCTTACTTTTGCAAATTTCACAGTCTTTTCTTAATGTGACCAAACCCTTTCTGATTTAATGCTTCATCTTGTTTTTCATTATCTTTTTTTCCCCTTTCCCTCTCCTGTCTTTGTTCATAGTTTGGGCATCACTTCTTAATATATTTTTATTTAATGATTGATTATTATAGGCAAGATAGGTGAGAAAAAGGATACTGGGTGAAAAAGACACATGTCAAGAAACTTTAAGAAACAATTCTGGGTGCAGATGGTGATTGTCGATATTGTGACACTTTCTTCCTGATTTGAACATCGCATCTTCTAAACTTGATATCTCTTTAAATATTCAATGCTTTCTTAAAATGTTAAGCTATAGGTGGGTAATTAATATGACAGAGGTTCAACTTTTATAAAATGACTATAGAAAAAGTATATAGCTGATATATATTTATTAATTATGTTACTATATTATTTAATTAATAACACATGAATTTTAATTTAATATTTAATATATTATGTATTTTATATACTTACTCAAGAAGTATTTGAGTCAGCATACAATAAAAGACAGATACAAAGAAATCATTGAAGTAAGAAATAAACTAGTAGGAGACACATTCATTTATTTATTCATTGGTCATTTATTAAATACCATCTAAGTCCAGAGATAAAACAATAAAAATGATACGCCTGGTCCTCACTCTTAAAGAGCTTACAATATAATGGAGCCGACTGACAATCATTTGAATTTGTGAAGTGTGGAAGATGCTTTAATAGGGGATGTGTAAGGAGAGCCTGACTGGAGATTTGGGAGCCAGAACATCTTTCTCTTAAGAGCAAGTAATGCAAGGGATGCCTGGGTCATGCAGTCGGTTAAGCACCCAACTCAGGTCATGATCTCATGGTCATGATATCAAGGCCCACATCAGGCTTCTGTGCTCGGCATGGAGTCTGCTTGAGATTCTCTCTCCCTTTCCCTCTACCCTCTGACTCATGCTCTCTCTCTCAAATAAATAAATAAATCTTTAGGGGAAAAAAAGAGCAAATAATGTTTACTTTGATGTACTGATCATATAATTTGTAGAGTGCTTGGGAGTTTGACATGTCATGAAAAGTAATATGCAAAATTTTAAACAAATATTATAAGATAACAGAAATCAATGTAAGATGGCTTTTAGTGGTCAATAATACCAGGCTGTCAGTCATTTTTACTTATTTTAATAAATTTGTCACCTTATTTCTTGAAATAACTGATGAGGTATAAAAATTACTAGAGTAATCTATCTAAACAAAATTATCAGAAATCATGGCTTTTTAAAAACAATGATGCTCTTTTAATGTGAAAATTAGATATTTGCTTGAATAGATGAATAAAATAACTAACCTTATTAATTTTCACATTAATTATAGCTCTAACAATTAAATTGACTTGTGTTCCTCTTTAACTTGTTGAATTTCTGATCATTATGACATGAAGGAGAATTTTTTCCTTACTGAAAAATTATATTATTGCCACTATGGTTCTTTTCCCTGTTTTTTCAAAAATCCTTTTACTTTTTCCATTTAAAATTACTAAATATGTTCTGCAATGCTTGTCACACATTGATGTCAATGACTCTAAGCTATGTTTAAGTTATCCACTGGCATCTAGTAATTATCCAGAATCATGAAATGCAAGGCAGTATCTTCTGATGTGTAAAATTTCAATCCTGAAGAGAATTCCTTAATTTAAAACACATCTTTAGACAGTTCTAATTTAAACTTTTTTATATTTAAAAATTACAGATACTTTCCTTAATTAAAGTTCTCCTTTTTATTAGTAGTTTACTAGGGTTCTATATTTCCAAACAAATTATAAATTATTAGAGAAATGGCATAAATATTAACAGGTCATTTGGGTAATTTTTTAAAGCTCTTAGATTTTCTTCAAAATTTTTCATTGTATAAAAACATCGGATTCCTTATAAAAAGGTGATTAACTGTATATGTTAAAAGAAGTCATTCAGAACAAATTATCTCATATGGAATTTGTATTGGTATTTTGTAAAAACATGTATCTCTCCTACATGATAAAAGAACATTTTAAATAATGATTTTGTCATGAGAACATTTTAGCTAAATTTTATTTTCAGTCCTGTTTTCAACTAGCATTAAAAAACTCAAACACAGAAACCTGAGAATTGTGTTGGTATCAGACACAGAGTATGTGAATTCTGATACCTTTTCATCACTTGTACACTAGGAATTCTATTTTTTAAATGATATCCTGCCAGCTTTTTCACAATCCATTAATTCCTGGATCAACATCAGAAGGAATGTCAGAGCAGAGTGAAATTCTTGTAAGACACAGATGTCAGGATCAAAAGTCAGAGACATTCTCAGAGCAGCAGGGAAGCAAGCTTGTTAGACTTTAATCGGAACAATTAGTATCTGCCATGTGACAGTCTCGATACCCTGTCTTATATTTCTGGTAAGTTCCAGGCATGCTGAAAGACAAAGTCTTCTTCCAAATTTGATGGAAAATTTCATGAGCTTTTGGTCTGATTATTTTTAGCTAGGATTCTTAAGTTTTGTTGATCCTCTCCAAATTTCCTTAAATGGTAAATTATTGATACACTTAGACAAACTTAGGTTCCAACTTATTATAGAAATAAATTTTCATCTTCTCTGAGTGCATGTAATACAAAATGACTTGCTTTATGGATGTTTGTATTTGTTAGTACTCAAGAGGCTTTTCCAGCTATTTTATGGTATCTCACAGAGTGAGAGCTTTTACTGTCTGGTCCCAGATTGTTCCAGTGGATGCTCAATAAATGTGAATCATTGATGAAGGAAAAAGTAATTAAAATTGGATGTTGAGATTTTAGTTAAAGAATTTATTTGAAGTCAGCTATTATATTTTGCTTGTGTTTTCATTAAGCCAAAATAGCCTCCTTTGAATAAGAAGTCAATCAACCAGTTGTTTTCACCATATGAATTAATTTCGTTCATTTATTTTTTCAATAATAAGTTGATTTTCACAGTCATCTCTTTTGTAGAAAAAAATACAATTATTTATTCAGAGGTCAGCTTTTGGGACAACCTGAAACATCATGACCTATAAATTAAGAAACATTTCTGGCAATGAGGAATGGTTCTTTAAGACGGGAGCAGTAAGGAAAACAGTTGAGAAGATCCAGACACAAAAATGATCCCTGTTGTGATAGGATTGATTAGTTCACTATTAGTAGAAAAGAACCACTCTAATTGGCTAGTGTTAATTGAAAAAAAAAAAAAAGAAAGAAAGAAAGAAAGAAAAAGAAAGAAAGAAAAAAGCCAAAACCACCGATGAGAGTACAGATTAAAGAATAGAGAAGGAGGATAGAGAGGAGGCCAAAAGCATGGGGCAGGAATAGTGATAAGGCTGGCAAATGGGAGACACTTTAGTGGCAGAAGCTTAGCCTCCTGCTATCTTCATGAGTCCCCCATATAAGGATAATGTTATATTTTGATGTGATCTCCTGCTGTTTTCTCAAAATCGTTTAAAATGTGAAAAAAAGCATCTTTAGAATTCATATTTTTATTGTTCTAGAACACTAAGTAAAAAAATTCACTTGCTAGCCAGAAATTGCCCTCAAACAAATCACACCTTTCAACTAAAATTTTTACCTTAGACAATTTTTATGTAAAATTCTGGAACTACCATTGAAACAACCTTATAGTTGAGTGAAAGGAACACAAACTAAAACCATAATGGAAGAGTGGATGCTGATTAACTCCATGATAACCCTTACATATATTCTTTAGTTGTAGAGGCAGATTATTGTGTAGCTTTGCTGTGTTGGGAATAATAACATATGGCTCTCAGTAATACTTAAGGGCCTTATTACTGTTCATTTTGATGATAATGATGACAAAAAACAGTTATAGCATTTATAACTATATACTTCATTAAACACTTGCACATAGATCATATCAATTAGTTCTCATGAGAAAAGTGAAGTAAACATTATCCAACATTTGGGATGGTGAAATAGGCTCAAAGTGGTTAAATATTCAAGATCGCTTGACTGGTAAGTGCTGGGGCCAGTATTGAACACCATACTCTGTCCATTGGATCATCATTTCCTCAAATGGTACAGGTGTGGCAGAAATGGCATAATGACAATCAAAGATTTACTCCACATCAATAAAAGAAAGATTAAATAAATTATGGTGCACACATAAGGTAAAATTGTGTAGCCATTAAAATAATGCTCATGGACTTATTTTGATGATTCAGAGCAGGCTCACAATATAGCATTCATTAAAAAGTAAAGTTAAAGAACAGAATAAAAACATGTTTCTATGTGTAAAGGAAAACATACGGCGTTTTTCCCCCATAAATTGTAGGATAATCAGTAATGTAAAATTTTTTCTTTTTTTCTTTCTTTTCTTTTTTTTAGATTTTATTTATTTGACACAGAGAGAGAGAGAGCATAAGCAGGGAGAGCAGCAGAGGGTGAGGGAGAAGCAGGCTCCCCACTGAGCAGGCAGCCCAACGCAGGGCTTGATCCCAGGACTCTGGGATCGTGGTCTGAGCTGAAGGCAGACACTTTAACCAATTGAGCCACCCAGGTGCTCCTGTAAAACTTTTTCTTGTACTTTTCTAAATTTTCCAAAATGACCACATAGATTATTCAGAAAAAATTACCCTAAATAATAGCTATTTAAATAAATTCATATTGGTTGAGTTGGTGTCATCAGAAATTCTGGTAGAGAACTTTGGGGTAAAATCTTGGTTGTATTATCCCCTATCAATTATAAATGTATTTCCAATGTACTGGTGTGACATAGCAAGAGACAATCTCATCAACACTGAATAGAAGGCAAGGGCATGTGGTATCTTGAGAAAAAAAAAGAATTACCAATGATTATCTTATAGAACTTTAATTTTTAAAGGCTATTTTGTAGCTAAATGACTGTAGTGGTGCTAGAACTAAGTATATCTGATGTATTTTCTAATTCTTCTCAGTGGTTCTGTGAAAGACAGAGCTTGAAGATTTTCCCATTAATATTAGTATCAGGAGCTGCCCCAAACAAGCCTGACTCTGCACTCCTATCCAGTTCAGTTCCATTGTCTAAGCTCATCAACCTTCTACTTGTGTCCTGCTAAGAACTGGCATGAGGGCTTTCTCAAAATATTTTTTTTCTCTGTCCTGGAACCATAAATTCAGGCAAAACATTTTAATCCACAAGACCTGGGTGGTATCAAGTAAATGATTCTTTGTGTTGAGTAAGCACAATGAATAGATTAAACTATTCTCCTGGTTGTGTTCCCCAAAGGGCTAGTGAGTGGCTTTCAGTGTCTGGTGTGATGGTCCTCTCTGCAGGAGACTAGGCCATTAGAGGGTAATGAGGCATTTACCTGGTGGTGTGTATGCCATATATTTATTTTTTCAAGAAGAAGGAATCAATCTCTTTGTTAAACATATTTATTGGGCACTTGTTCTCTGTGCACCCTGCACAAGGACTATTCATAAGAAAAAAATTTTAAAAATGGAATCACAATTTGTGTCCTGGAAAGGCTAAGAATCCAATTAGAGAAGTAAGCCACAAACTGATGTGAAAACATGTACATTATTATTTATGAACAAATGCAAACTGATGCAGCATGAACTGCATCATTGTAGAGATCAGCACAGAGCTTGCTTTTAGCGCTTAAATTATGAAAAAAATGATTCACTTGTATGTCTCCTGCACAAGGAAGGGAATTTTTGTATTTGCCTTTTTATTTTTACTATACTTGTTCCAATGCTTAGCATATGGCAGGAACTCAACATATGTGTGTTTAAAGAATGACTTAATGAATAATTTGTTGCTCTGGTAAAAATATCGTAAGTCTTTTAGATCTACAAGTTCTTCCTTTCCCTTCCTTTTTTTTTTTTTTTACAACTTTCATTTTACATATTGAACAACCTAGTTCATTTGACTTCAAGAATTTTCTACCATCTGGATTTTGTTCATTGCATCCTCAGCATGTAGTTCAACCTGTTTTTCTGTTCTCTGTATTTCCTATAAATTGGTTATGGATCCAGAGCCTTTATCAAAGTCAGGTTCTGATTTTTTGGCAAAATTATAGGTGACAGTGTTCTTTCATGAGGAGGTACATATGTCTGGTTGTCTCTCTCTTTGTGATATTAGCAGCCATTGATGGATCCATTAAGTCATTAGGTTTTGCAAAATAGTTATAATAATTTGTTTGTTATTTAATAATTAGTATGATTCCACATAGAGACATTTCCCCATCTCTGCTATTTAGTTACTCAGTGGTAAGGGAAGATGCTCAATTCTTTTATTTATCAATTTTCTTAAAGATTTTAAAAATTTATGTATTTATTGGGGTGTCTGGGTAGCTCAGTCGATTAAGCATCTGTCTTTGGCTCAGGTCATGATCCCAGGGTCCTGGGATAGAGCCCCATGTGAGGCTCCCTGCTCAGTGGGAAGTCTGTTTCTCCTTCTTCCTCTGCCCCTCCCCTCACTCATTCTCTCTCTCTCAAATAAATTAAAAAAATGAAATATTTTTTAAAAAAGAATTTAATGTACAAAGGAGAACTGCAGGTATTGTTAACAGAATCTTAAAAAGAATAATAAATTAACTTTCTATATTCCTATTAAACTTCTATTTTACTTTTCTTTCTTAGGCCTAGGAAGATACTCAGTGACAAACAGACAAGACCACACCCTTAGGAGCTTATGGTCAATTTTCTAGGATTAGAATCCTAGAAACCCTATCATTCTGGTCTTACAACCCAAAATTTGAATAAGCATCACTTTCAAAAGATATGGAGTCATGTTGTATCACTTTCTTGTGACCCAAACACTTAGATGTAGCGTTCTCTTGTTTGGTACTTTGATTCTACACTGTGAAGCCTGTGACCCTGAGATGTACTGAGCAGCTAGAAAATTTCACGCCCCTTAACCTTGTCTGTGGAATCCTCAAAATAGCTTTCTGTTGTTCATGTTTTCCAGCCATCATAACTTCCCCGCAAACACTTCTGAATCTCTGGCAGGACTTTAAAATTACCCTTGGAAGCTCAGATATAGCATTTTATTGTTTAGTTTGGGATGCTTACTGGGGTGGAAATGAGTATGCCAGAACATGACAGGGTTTTGGTGCAAACAGGATTGTTCTTTGTATCCTCTTTCTTATTGCTGTAACTGGCCATGGAAACAAATAAACTGGCACATGGTAGGAGGAGGAATTAACTTTCAGAATCCCACTGCCATATAGAAGAAAGGTAGTAAAAAGGTGAGAAAATCAACAAATATTCATGCATGCATTCATTCAAGAAACATTTACTGCCAACCGAGTGTGTAAGTGTGTACCAGTACTTGGAGTGTTAACAGTGAAATATACAAAAATAAAAGTTTTGGACCCTAGCCTGAAATGCTAGTGGTTTAGTTAGGAGAGACAGTCCTGTAGATAAATATATTCACTACAGTGTAACAAATGTTATAATATAGATCTGCACAGTGTGCTGAGGTAGCACAAAGGAGGGGGTAACACACGTGTGTGTGTGTGTGTGTGTGTGCGCGCGTGCGCGCACATATCAGGGAAGGCTTGCTGAAGACATGATGTTTAAACTGAATTGTGAAGCATGCCTAGGCCTTAGGAAAGGTAGAAGGATATTCCTGCCAGCGAAATGGCTTATGTCAAGGAACAGACGCCTGGTGGAACAGTGGCATAAGGGGACCTCTAAGTATATAGTTGATATAGTTGGGTATATAGTCGATATAGTGGAAACATCATAGTTCAGAAGATAAGGATGGTGGGTAAGACACACAGCTGGAAAGGGAAGCAGACACTGGAGAAGTACATCCTTGTGTGTCATCCTAAGGAGTTTTCCCATGATAGGTTTTAATTAGGAAGTAAAAGAATTAGATTTGAATTTTTAAGAAAAAAATTATTAATATGAGAGGGAATAAATCAGAGTGGGCATATTTTGGATGCAGAGAGAATAGTCAAAAAGCCATTATATTAGTCTAAGTGAAAATAGATGAGGATCTCAGTTTAGATGGAGAGAGTGAAGAGTAAGGCAGGGAAGAATTTAAGACGTTTTGGTGAGTTAGAGTTAGTGGGACTTTGTAATTGGCTGAATAGAGAAAAGGAGGGTGTGGGTCCCTGGCTTCTGGTTTGTGTGATCAGACTGAATCATTTAGCTATGTAGAGAAGACTTACTTATAAAGGACCTACCATATGCTGGACATGCCAGGGCATACAATGAAATTTAAAATATAGCTACTGCTTGTTTACAATATATGCTTCTTTACAAAAGTATATATTGGACAGGTGAAATGGAATGTAAGGGGCCTGTTGGATGAAGGAAAATGTATGATCAAGCAAAAGGAAAACAGATGGGAGTGATTATGGTGAAATCTCAATACCTGAGAAGACCTATAGACAAAACCTTCATTCTCTCCATCCTTCATCCCTTCACCTCTTTGCTTCAGTTGAAACCTAATCTTTCATGGACATATCATGGTCTCCATTTGAGTTTGCTCTTTTATCCACTGCCTGCTTCTGCTCCCCTTGATGCTCACTATGTGAGGAGGACTGATGAACACTGATTGACTCCATGTATTGATCTTGATCTTGTACCACCACCAACCAACAAAATCCTTTTTTCAGAGTTCACACTACTCATCTACACCACCTTTCTCATACCTTTTGTCATTATATATAGACCTCTAGAACACTCTTCCATCTCTCTTAATACCCATTTGTGATTTTAAAAAGTTTATGAAGGGGCACCTGGGTGGCTCATTCAGTTAAACGTCTGCCTTTGGCTTAGGTCATGATCCCAGGGTCCTGGGATTAAGCCCCATGTCGGGGGTCCCTGCACAGCAGGGAGTTTGCTTCTTCCTGTCTTCCACCGCTCTCCCCTGCTCATGCTGTCTCTAATTCATGCTCTCTCTCTCAAATAAATAAATAAAATCTTAAAAGAATAAAAATATATTGAGGATTTATCATTAAAGTGGGAAGAAAATTGAAAGACAAATGATAGATTAGAGACAAAACTTGCAGCACACATGACAAAGGCCTAATTTCTGAAGATACAGAGCCCTTTCAAATCAATAAGAAATAGGTGGATGGTAGAAAAACAGGCCTAAGATATAAATAGAAGGTTTACAGAAGAAAGGAGCACAAATAACCATTAAAATATTGAATGATGTTAATTGAACTAATAGATAATTTTAAAAATGAAAATCAAAATATAGTATAAGTTTCCACCTAACATTATGATAATGATTAAAAAGATTGCTCACACTTAAGAGACCTAGAATTGGTGAGAGTATGAGTAAATAGATATTTCCCTACCCTCATAGTGGGAGTGTAAAAATAGGGCAAATCTTTTGGAGGGTGATTTGGCACTAGGTATCAAAATGGATTTCGCTTAACAAGTATTTAAAGCTAAATGTTCAATGTCATTTATTAGAGTAGTGTTTATAAATACAATTTGGAAACAACCTAAAGGTCCATTAATAGGCAATTGCTTGCATTAGATAAATATATTGAGTTAAACATTATTTTGAACGTTGATGAGTTGCATGTATACAGTGATTGACATGATCTTGAATAATTATTGTTACCACTTGCTTTTGCTATCACTTTTTGTAGATTAAACACATTCAGTATTTAGTTCCTGATCACAATCTTTGCTTGAAACATGGAATGATGCTGAAAATCTGATAGAATGGGGTAGAATTATACTCTTGTTTGGTGCCTTTACAACTCTTAGCCATCATTCCGTCATGTAGTAATCAGTTCCTGCCAATAATTTCTGGTCATTAATATTCCTGATGCTTTCCAATTCATTAATCAGTCAGACATATTTTTTGAGAGCAGCTGTGTACCAGGTACTGTACTAGGCCTTGGGGACACAGCCATCAACAAGACAGATATAGTCCCATCAAGTCTCTTGTTGCCCTTACAGTCAGATTGGCATACTTGGCTGACATTAGATGCTGTGCTGTTGTGTTCTTTTTATTTATTCAACAGTTTTTATTAAGCACCTTCTGTGTCAACCATTCTTCAAAGCCCTAGTGAACAAGATAGATAAAATGTGCTCAAACAAGTTCCAAACTTTACATTCTAGGTATGTTGAAGTAGGGGACCATGGCTCATGGAGGTTGGAAGTGGGAAATAGTCACATAAACAAAGAGTTAAATAAGAAAATGTTAGGAAAGGAATTAGATGTTGTCACTGTTTAACCCTGGGCTCCCTAGAAAACAGAGCGTAAGATAAAAGCTTCCATGATAATGCTTTTTTATGAAACCAGGGAAGAAACAGAAAAAAGAAAGAGAGTCAGAAAAGGAGGGAGAGCCAGTTCTAAGGGATGCATTACTTAACTGGCCACAGGTTTGCAATAATCAGATGCTCATCTTATAAGGTGTTTCCAGAAAGACTGCATGAAGTTTCTGCCTTTCAGAACAGCATATAGAAGGGTAGGGGAATAAGGTTGAGCAATTGATTTGTTGATTCCTTGCCATCTCCAGTCTCTGCTAACTCTGCTAACTGCCTGGACAGCCTCTGGCAAAGCCAGACAGGAGTCTGGTCTAGTTGGAAGGAAAGTTGGTGGCCTCTCCTTGTTAGTTGGCACTCTCTATGGGGCTTGTTGGCCTATAAAGGCTATCGTGGTCATGGCTGTCAGAGCTTTATTGCTGGAGGAACTGTAATGAGTGGTCACTAGGGCCATTTTGGCAAGGAACAGAGATAGATGTTTTTTGTGGGCCTGTGGTGGGGCATAGACTGGACCCAGTGAGGTTAATTTACACAGTGAATGACTGGGTGGCTAGACAAGGAGGGCCTCCCTGGGGAGGTGGTGTTTTCTTTTTTTCACATGAAGTTTTCATTTATTCTGGGATGGGTTAGAATGAGCATCCAGGCCAAGAAGACCTGCTGATGTGTGGCCCATAATTGTGTCCCGAAGTCTCAGGATAGGCTTGCAACGGGCACAGAGAGTGTGGGGCTCACACCTAAAGACTGAATCCTGAGGATGAGCCAAAGCTGCAAAAGGCCAGGCCTGGGGGACCAGGTCAGTCCTTTGGTGTGGGAAAGGCCTTGCTGACTACACAAGAATGGTCAGTGGTCAGAGGGACGGTGTATGTTTCCCTGCCAGAGTGGAAGCACCTGGGTGTCAACTTCCAGATCAGACTGGACCCCAGCCCATAGGGACAACCAGGACCCTAGTATTTCTGCTCAATGTAGAAAGGTGGAAATCCTGAATCTGTGTCCCATTACTGCTTAGAGGCCCATTTTGGTCCTGGGTCTCAACCACCCCACACGTCTCCCATGGGATCAGCTGATATTCCCTGCAAGGCTCTGCTCCTCTGACATCATCTCAGCCCACCACACGTGTGTCCAGGTGTTCCCTCAGTCATGAGGTCTTTCTCCCTTCCTCCCTCCAAAGACATCCTGAGTCTTCTGGGGTGGTATCCAGTCCTGGGTCACTGACCCTTTTGGTCTATCCACAAAGTAAGTACCCTACCCTGATCAACTTGCTGAGTAAGCATGTGGGCCACTGGCTCTTCCCACTGATGTTCCTGGTGATCTCTGCTGGTGACTGAAAAACACAGGACATGCTCCTCTGGCAGCATGTGGGCTGAGGCATCTCTCTGTTGCCCACTGTGTCCCTGGCTAAGGAGGACCTGGAGAAGCATCTCAGTGAGAATGAGGAGGTGGTATTTAAGCCAAGACCTGAAGGACAATGATAATCTAACTCTCTGCAGGGATACAGAAGAGCTAGTGCAAAAGGCCCAGATAATATGAGCATGGAGTGTTTGGAAGTAGAAAGAAGGAAAGTATGTCTCAGTAAGGAAGAGAGTGGAGGGAGCTGAGCTCTGAGAACACACAGGGACCAGGTCATATGAGGCTAGTAGGCAGCTGTGGAGAAGTTGGGATTTCATGGTAAGTGTGGTGGAAAGTCTTTGGAGCACCACAAGCTGGGGAGTTAAAGGCACTGATTTATATTTGGGAAGATCTCTCTGGATCCTCTGGGGAGAATGGATGCAGGAGGGAAACAGGGAGTCCCATGATGAGGTACACATTTGGGAGCATCATCAAAATGAGAAAATGAAGGGCATTTTAGCACCAATTTGCTATATCCATAGTTGTTTGGGTTTAAATGTTGGATACAATTATTGAAATTAGCAGTGATGTTGATGCTTTCCCTTGAAGCTTCAGGTTTAGCGTATTAACGTCAAATTACCTGCTAAACATCCCAAGCTCCTCCAAGATGATCAGTTTTTGAAGCAGCTGGTCTTTTGCATGGCAACTCAGATCTTCATGAATTCAGCAAAAATTCTTTCCTTTTGACAACCCACAAAACTCAGTGTGGAATATAACTTGTGATTGGCATCCAAATGTTAAAGCAAGGCAGATAACCGGGTTTTGACATATTGTTATTTTATTTTCCACACAATTGACTGCCCTGACAATGAGTCTAAAACCTTCTTGCAGATTGCTGAGCAGAGTTTTGGAAACTAGTGCTTGATGGCGAATGATGCAGAACGTTTAATAAATAGGAATATTTCTCCACTGATTCTCACTACACATCTTGATTGTGAATTCAGCACTGTTGTTTATTTGCTTCATTCAGACTGCATTAATCAGGATTTTCAATAATAATACACAAAATCCAACTGGCTACCTTAAACCAAACCAAAGAAAACAAAGAAAGTATTGAAATGATAGAGAATCAACAGAAGATGGAGGAAGAGGCTTCTCCATCTTGTCTTTGGGTTGCTCACTCCAGATGGAAAATCCAGGTAAGGGCATCCGAGGGGCTGAATCTTGCTCATGTGTCTATACCCTGTGCTCCCAAGAAGGGTCCTCCCCCTTGGCTTTTATGGGAATAAGACAGAGCACTACCACCCACTAATACTGGACTCAGTGAGGAATGCTCCCTAAATTACCCCTAAATTGAAAAGAAACTTGAATATTGGATAATTTTTTAAAAGAAGAGAGAGAAAGAAAGACAGAGAAAGAAAGAAAGAAAGAAAGAAAGAAAGAAAGAAAGAAAGAAAGAAAGAAAAGAAAGAAAAGGAAAGAAAGAAAGAGAAAGAAAGAAAGAAAGAAAGAAAGAAAGAAAGAAAGAAAGAAAGAAAAGAAAGAAGGAAAGGAAGGAGAAAAAAATATTCACTACAGAGACCATTTTGTTCCCAGCACCTAGGTTAGTGCTTACATTTATTTGATAACCAACAATATTTTTAAAAGAAATGGATAAATCTTATTATAACTTCAAAGACAGCTTACTATTGTGGTGCTTTCCCTGTCTTGATAAAATGGTGTGGTTTCTTTAGCCACAAACCAGAAATCTAAGTACAATTTTCTTCATCACATATAATAGCTAAAAAGAGCTATGATCTTTAACAAAACTTAAAACTTGATAACTTTAGCCATCAATAGCTATCGTGGAACTTTCCCCCAGTTTTCCTCTCAAAGTAAAGTTTTGGGAAACATCAATAGGCAAGAGTTCTTGGGAATTTCTCCAGTGGCAGGAGTTCTTTATATTCCGTGTGATTCAAAAAGCTATTTCACTCAGGAAGTTTATAGGTTTTGTGTCTACGTGCTGATAATTTAAGAGCTTTCTAAACTGGCATGGCATAGAATATCACATTTTGAAGAATAAAGAAGTGCCAAAACTATTTCTAAAAAAAAAAAAGTCTGTGAAATTATGAATAAAATGGTATTCAGATTATGAAGGCCACACTATGCCATTTCAAAATGTGTTTTTATACAGGCAGCACATTAATGAGATAAATAAGACTGGATTTTTCCCTTTGAAGAATATGCACATCCTAACTTGATGAAAGCTTCATCCTATGTTCTTTTTTTTTTTGGCTTCCACCTTCAGCTATCTAAAAAGGTGTGTGCATGTACGTGTTCATGTGCCTCTCTCTCTGTGTGTGTGTGTGCGTGTGTGTGTGTGTGTGTGTGTGTATAGAGAAGCACGGGGAAATCTTGTAGAGTTTATCATAGTAATTTTATATTTTGAACAGGGTTAATGGCAGTTGTTGAGAAAGTGAGGCTATTCCAGGTATCTAGGCAAACCTGTTCCACAGTAAGCTAAATTTTTATTTATTTACTATACATCTACTTTAGTGGCTTACTGTCTGCCAATTGAAATAGTTCCCGAAGACAGGAAATTGGAAACTGTCTGATTTATGCAATCCAGAGACAGAGTAAACTTTAATTCAATGAAATGGAGGATGTTACAGAAAGAAGTGTTGGAGAGTTTGAAATTCCTTTTTGGTTATTGTATTGCAATAAGTAAATAATCAGCTTTGGTTTTTATATACTCACCTTAAAATGTGAAATTCTTATTTTATCAAATGCAGCACAGATCTATTTCTAATTGTACTGTACCTGTGTGAGTGAGCATCAGGTGTTATAACAGTATACATGGAGTTAATTTACTGGGCCCACTCCAAATTTTTCTCACTTTATTATCTTCAATCACCCTTAACAAAGTACATTTACTTTCTGTAGTTTTTATTGTAAAAACAAAATATTTTTCCAAATTTAAAATTGTAATATCAATTTGATTTTGAGAGTAAATCAGCCTCTATCCTTTAGGCATTATATATAATCTTCATGGTCACTTGTTTTTCCGTTCGAGAGTTGAGTGGTATAGAAAGTCAAATTGATTCCTTCTCAGGTCTTCCAGTTCTAAAGAGTCTGTGATTCTGTTTATATGTGCATCATTTCTTTGGAATTTTATCACTTGTTATTAGTACATGTGATTGGGAGGTCCTTTTATTGGTAACTACTAGTTTATGGACTTCTTTATACTGATATCAGTAAGTAGACAATAATGTGGATGGAAAATCCTATTTTCAACTTAGTCTCATTAATTTAACAATGAATGGCATTTGCAGGAAATGTCTCTAGCTCTTTTAAAAATTAATATGTAACCCCTCTTGTTTATTCTCATAATTAAAACAGTCTTAGAATTCTTAGACTAAAGCTGATAATTGCTTTTTTCAAAAGATACTAGAAAAGAAAAATCTGGTTAATAGATATTAGAAGGTATCATCTTGGATCTGAACTTTAGTTGATAGGGAAAAGATATAATTTTTGAAAATTATTATTAAGAAGCATAATAAGATCTGTAATTATATATATGCATATCTAAGCTATTTTGCACCTTTTACATGATGGAAATCTGTCACTCTGACCATCAGGTTTTTCATTCATTTCATTCAATCATTTGTTTTCTCTTTTATCAATTACTCTTTCTTAATGTATTATATAAAGTAAAATATGCCAAATGAATTTCTCACAGAAGAATAAATCTTTTGAGAGTTCATGAGTCTTTCAACTATACCTATCTAGAGTGATTATTAGATCAGTTGAAATGTCTATAAGCTTACTTTGATGGGCTACAATTTGTCAGTACTATACACACAAAAGTTGTTTGAATGAAAGAAAACTTTCCAAAAAAACATTCTTTGATTTAAACTTGATTCTGGTAGTCACTAATTTGCTTTGCCAAATATTTCAGGCTCTCTGCTTTTCAGACATCATATGATTTATACTAGGAGGCCCCTGGTGTTGGGTGAGCCAGAACTAGTGACTAGTTCTAGCCAATAAGTTGAAGCCTTTTATTTCCTGTTCAAGACACTTCAGAATTTTCTTTTTCTTTCTTTTTTTTTTTAAGATTTTATTTGTTTATTTATTTGACAGAGAGACAGTGAGAGGGGGAACACAAGCAGGGGAGTGGAAGAGGAAGAAGCAGACTTCCCGCTGAGCAGGGAGCCTGATGTGGGGCTCTATCCCAGGACTCTGGGATCATGACCTGAGCCAAAGGCAGATGCCTAACAACTGAGCCACCCAGGCGCCCCAGAATTTTCTTCTACCACTGTGACTGGTGGGGATGGTGGCTGCTCCATCATTGTGGGTCCTGGAGTAAAGAGATATGATGTGTCTAGTCAACCTACAATTGACATGTAGGTTAAGACAAAAATAAATCTTAGTTGTTACAAACCAAGGATTAACTAACTATAACCTATGGGCCAAATCTGATCTGCAACCTGTTTTTGTAAATAAAGTTTTATAGAAACACAGCCATGTTTATTTGTTTATGTATTGTCTATGACTGCTTTCATGCTATAACACCAGAATGGAGTAGTTGCAACAGAAACTGCGTGACTAGTGAAATTGAAAACATTTATTATCTAGCTCTTTAAAGAAAAAGTTTATCTACTTCTGTTCTAGTGATGGATCCAGTGGTCTTTTCTTATGCGTTGCTTCTGAACTGTCCTGTTAGGTTGCTGATTTTCTCATCTCTTATCTAAGCCCAGCTATTGAGACTTGGATCTCAGTAGCCTCTTGGCCCAAACAAAGAGTAGGTATAAAGTAGGCAGGAGAAATCTTTGATCCTGAAATGCAGTAGCCTTTAGGGAATGTGGTGCTGTTTTGTTGTTGAGGTGGCTGGATCAAACATCAGATTACAGAGTATGAAATGGAAATTTGTTATTGTTCCTGTCTCCAAGTAAATAGAAATTAAGATGTTTTATTCAAGGAATAGTATTATTCTCATAAAATAACGTGTAGGATTTGTCAAAAGGATTGGAAAACAGAAGGTCCAGATGTCCTAACTAAATCTGGAAGTGATGATAACTTTGGCCATTATTGCGTACTTTCTACTCTCTACCTTTACCCTGGAAGTCTTCAGCATGAACACGTGTTCCACATTTTCCTTTTGGGAGCTTAACTTACATTGCTTCAACCCAGGGAAGGCAAGAATGCTCCTTAACCTAAATGTTTGTCTCTCCAAGGCCCAGTTGGTTGTAATCTCTTATTTAAAGTCCTCCCTTATTTCTCACTTCTGTAAACTTCTGCGATGATTTATGTATATATTTCTTATGTCAAATACCCCTTTCTCCTTTGTGCTTTCTGCTTTGTTTGTATGTGTGCTTTATCTTATTAAACGTACCACAATATCATGAGGGCACAACGCACTTGTTATAATTTAACACTTAGTATAGTATCCTGAAAATAATAATATTTGTTGAATAACTGAATGGAGAACTCAACTGCCCTTTTCAGTGTGGTAATGCTTTAAATAAAAACTTGAAATAAAAAAAGAAAAAGAAAAAGAAAGTGGGACAAAGAGAATGTGAGAGTCATTCTCTGGCCTGGTTCTCTGCCTTATAACAGAGCCTGAGCTAAGGGCCTTGCTCTGAGTAGGTGCCCAATTTTATTTGAACTGCCACTTTATATTATTTTGCATATTAAACTTGTCTGGATCTACATCCCCAGTCTCCCACAGTCATCAACATGATCGTTTTATTCTTTTAATCCTCAATTTCAATATTTTATTGCCTTTATCCAATCAATAATAATTAACATTTATAAAAAGTTTGTTACATGCCAGGTAATATACATATATATATGTGTGTGTGTGTGTGTGTGTGTGTAGTCTCATTAATCCTTGCAACAACCTTTTGAGTAGGTACTCTTAATTCTTTCTCACAAGTGAGAAAACTAAGTCTTAAGTAACTCCCTCAAGTAATATTACTACATAGGTGGTAAGTGTAGGGGCTGGGTAACCCAGTCAGTTTGTCTCCAAAGCTCACGCTCCTAATTTGTAAAAAACTGCTTCCTAAAAGGATTTCGCTTAACTCATCTCCGTTGTTTATACTATAATGGATCTGGTTTAAGATATCAGTGTACATGTAAGCATCTGGTATTGTGCTGAGGGCAGGAATATACCATAGAGCTATAAAACCATGTTCTTTTAAGAGACCTGTACTTTAGTTGGCAACAGAAAATATATAGACATCACATAATTAGTAGAGAACATCATCTGTAATGAGTGCTAAATTGGGTAATATAGAAAAACCATAAATTCAGAGATTGTTAGAGTCGAAGGAAGGGACTTTTGAGGTCAACTAGATCATTGTGCTTGTTTTACAGATGAGCAACTTGACAGCATATAGTGAGGTGCTAATTGTGTGATACAGGAAAATAACAACCACAGGAGCTTAAAGACATTGTGTGTAGGTGGGTATATCAAATGGAGTTAGAAGAAAGGGAGATTGGTGTTGATAGTTGTCATCAAAGAATAATTCTCAAAGGAGGTGGGACTTGATTTCAAACTCAAAGGATGGGTAAGTTACATTTGGGGTAGGTTGTAGGTGCGTGTGCATGCGTATGTATATGAGTACGTACATACTCGGAATCATTTGATTAAAACTGTGAGGAAACTAGAAAATAAGATTTATTCTGTCTGCTTGTTCACTATTGTATCTCCATCATTGATTTGTTGTGATGGGTAGGGTTTTAAAAAGATACTGGAACATCTGTTTGTTTGTTTGTTTAAAGTTCTCCCAATGGTTCTAATGTGAAGATAGGATTGAGAACTATGGAAAAGTTTGGGCAAAATGTCTTCTCACAATGTTACCTTTTAGTAGGGAGCTAAGACATACAAGAGTAAAATAAGTGTGATGATTAGCCTATGGTCATTGGTCTACAGACAGAAAATGGCATAATGAAATGGAAGGATTTGAGATGAAATGAGATAGATGAATGAGAAGGGGGGAGTTGGAAAGACCATTTAGAAAGCAGTTATAGTAATTATGGATCAGAAAATGGAAGCCTAGCCTAGGGTGATTTTTCTGGAAATAGAGAGAAAAAGTGTAATCCGAGAATTTTCACAAAGGCTTGCTAACTGGTAAAATCTAAAGGATGAGGAAAAAAGAAGAGTCCAAGAAATTAAGTGGTAAATCCATGACAAATGAAAGGTTGCCTTATTAAACTTTTTCAGGGTAATGTTTGGAGTATGAAAACATAATATTTACTAAGAAACTAACTTTTAACTTTTAACAAGTCAACATTTAAGACTAATGATTTTTTGATGATGTTGAAATCTCATTTCGACTTGTATTAAGAGTTATTTTCTGTTGATATGTTTGCTTGGACATCCAATATTTATTTTTTAGATTTATGTTTCAATAAATTTATGTCTCCTTTTCCAACCACTTTCTCATCACTAATGGAGTAACGTACAGTTGCATAATAGTTCCACTTACAGAAATTCATGGCATTCACTTCATGACTGTATTAATTAGTATTAGATTTGACTGCACTATCACAGACAACCTACTTAATTGAGGCTTAGATCACGAGACGAGAAATCTGGAGGTAGATAGTTGCTGACATCAGAAGCTCAAGGATAGCAAAGCTGAAGTCTCTGAGATTCTCTGGTTTTCCTCTCATGATCCAAGGACTGCTGGAACTCTAGTCATCATGTATATTCCAAGGACCAATAAGGAGAAAATATGGTAGGGCATAACATGTTTTCTTGGCAATCCCACAATTTGCATTTATATCTCTTTGTCCACTCCTGTTTACAAAGGAGGCTGAGAAGTTGTCTGCTTCAACCAGGAACATTGCTCAGGGTTCTTTTAGTAAGAAAGTCACATAGGTTAACCATAATTCTGTCCCCCACCACTCCCTCTTCCATTTATACTTAATTTGAAAAAAGAGAACATGTGTTAAACATCTGCTGTGTGTCAGGTAGCTTTCACAGTGAATAAGACAAACATGATTCCTACTTTCATGGAGCTTAGAGCATGGTGGGAGGCTGAGAAATGAGGCAAACAATAGCACACACTTAGTTAATTGAAGCTGTGGTAAGTGATACAGAGGAAATTAAAAAACCCATTTTGCTTATTTCTTATATTTTTCCTTTTTAACTTTTTCTTTATTTTAATCTTACATTCATTTTTTGTGTACAAACTTAAATGATTTTGAGACAAAGCAGTTACATTCTTTTTTTTTTTTAAAGGAAATGAGCTTAATTTGCTTTTTTTTTTTTAAGATTTTATTTATTTATTCGACAGNGACAGAGATAGAGACAGCCAGCGAGAGAGGGAACACAAGCAGGGGGAGTGGGAGAGGAAGAAGCAGGCTCATAGCAGAGGAGCCTGATTGTGGGGCTCGATCCCACAACACCGGGATCACGCCCTGAGCCGAAGGCAGACGCTTAACTGCTGTGCCACCCAGGCGCCCCAAGCAGTTACATTCTTAAATACATATATTTAGTCTACAAGTAAAAACAGTAGGTCCACTTTTATTTAATCTGTTTTTAATATAATTTTAAAGATCCAACAAGATATTTAAAATTTAATGATAAAGTATGCCTCTGATCCTTTAATGAAATATCCTAGTTCAATAGGATTTGAGCATTAATGAAAATCAAGGTCTAGAAATATTATAAAAGCCAGAAAATTATGGGAAATCTCGCAAAGAATCACATTAAAGTTTGTCAGAAACTGAAAGGTCTGAGATTTCTATTCTGTTTATAAGCCAACAAATTAGATTATCACAGCTTCATGGATGCTGGCCGAAGACACAAGACTCCTGGGTTAGAGACAAAGGGCTCAGAAAGAGTCAGGCACTTCATGTTCACATTGGTTTTCCTTGCCCCAAGTCTGATGGGTGCATTACAGAGCGGCCCAAGTGGACACTGTGTACATAGTAAGTTTATGTCACAGTTGAGGAAACCGAAGATTGGAAATCCTTAGTCTTATTAGGGGATTACAGATCTTCCTCAATTTGTGGTGGGGTTATATCCAGATAAATCCATCCTAAGTTGAAAATATTATGAATAAAAAATGCATGTATACGCCTAACCTACAGAACATCATAGCTTAGCCTAGTTTACCTTAAACATGCTCAGAACACTTATGTTAGCCTGCAGTTGGGCACAATCATCTAACACAAAGCTTATTTCACAATAAAGTATGGAATATCTCCTGTAATTTATGAAGTGTACTGAAAGCGAAAAACAATAGTTATATGGGTAAGAATGGTTGTAAGTATATTGGTTGTTTACCCTCGTGTTCGTGTGGCTGGGAGCTGTGGCTTGCTGCCCTGCCCACAATCACGACAGGATCATACCCTACAAATGTGTATTGCATTGGGAGATCATGAAGTTGTAAAATCATTAAGTTGAACCATCTTAAGTAGGAGATCCTCTGTGCTAGCAATCCTGCCCAACTCTTGTCCCAGAGAAAGCGAGAGCTATTATCTTGATTATCCTATTCATAGAACTGGGGGTTCTTCCCAAGGATATGTGGATGATTCAATAAAAAATAATACCTAATACATTTACTCTGACTGACTATACTTCTGGCACTCTTCTAAGTGTTTTACATCATTAATTCCTTTACTTATTTAATAACTATTAACTCCTTTAGTTCTCACAAATAAAGGTGGGCACTATTGTTATCCTCATAGATGAGGTAACTGAGAAGCACAGCAATGTCCTAGGTTTAGTTAGATAGAGTTTTGTCCTCTAGAACCTTATAATTTACCTAAGATGACAAAATCAGCGTTCTCAAAGTAAAGTGATAATATTAATAAAGAAAATGTGCTATAGTAAAACAACCTAAATCAGGCCTGAGGGGCTAGGGTAAGAGGAATAACTTAACATGGCTTACAAGGCCTCTGCCTGCTTCCCCAGCCTCATTACTTATTGTTTCCCCCTTTACTCCATATGCCTCAGCTACACTGGTCTTATTTCTTTAAGTCAAACACCCCAGCCTCCTCACTGCCGCATTCTGTCTGCCTGGAATTCTTTTCCTCCCCGCTCTTTCCCTGGCTGACTCCACCTCACATTCCCACAGCAGCTTCACTCTCACCTTCTCAGAGATGTCCTTCCAGGCTGGGTGAGATATTCTTCTTTTATGTTTACACCTCTCACAGACCTTTCCTTTGTGGCACTGACCAATATTGGATTTAAATAATTATTCTTATTTGAAAAATATGTAACCTTTGCTGACTATAGGCTCTACAAGTCTTTTCTTTCACTGTATGCCCAATGCTTGACAAATCACAGGCTTCAAATAAGTATTTGTTGAATGAATGAATGAATATAAATCTGTTCAATGTAGGATTTGATTAATCAAGAAGAACTTTATAGGAAAAGTCTAGTTTTTAATTGTCATGAAGGAAGTAATAGATATTAATTGCTGGAGAGGAAATGTGAGGGCACTCTAAGTGGGAGGAATGGCTTAAATCAGTATTTTAAAAATTTATACTTAGGGGTGCATGGCTGGTTCAGTTGGAAGAGCACGTGACTCTTGATCTTGGGGTTGTGAGTTAGAGCCCCATATCAGATGTAGAGATTATTAAATTAATTAAAAGACTAATTTACCCTAAAGGGTAATACAAACATTTGATTTCTTTAGATATACATATGTATGCACACACATATATACACACATATGTATATGGGTATATATATATACACATACATGCCTATGTGTACACTTGTACATACACTTTTGCCTAATGGACACACATAGACATTGTAGAAAAATATATTTGTTTATGTGTCCAAATTTTAAAATGCCATGGGAAAACCAATGCTTTAACTTGTGCTTCCAGGTGAACTTCATTTTGTGCAATTTAAGATTAAACTTCTTTTAACTTTGAACATGTTTTCTTGTTCACATTTTAATTTGAATGGGAAAAAATTTGCTTATGGTTAAAACCTTAAACAATCCAAAAGAGTCACAGTAAAAAATTGAGTCCACCTTTATTCTCTAGTTTTGGACATTACACAATAGCTTACGTAATTTCAATTCCTGATTATACTAAACTAAGATTTAAAAAAAAATTTTTTTTAAAGAACAAACTCTTGGCTGTATTCATAGTTGATAGTTAATTGAAGTATATAGTCATTCATTTTATAAATAATATTTCTTAATCTTTTAAAGAAGTATTTTTAAGGTAAAAAATAATGCATGCAAATGGTAATAAATGGTTTATACTATAAGAGTGTACTCAGAAAAGAAATCTTTTTCCCAACTCCTAGAAGCAACCACTTGGTCCCTTGGGTATTCTTCCAGGAATGTTCCATTCATAAACAGGCTTAAGAGAATATTTCACCTCTCTTCCTACTTTCTTCTTCTCTTCTTTTTCTTTCCCCACTAATTATAGCATGTTATTTACACTGCATGGTACATTTTTTTCGGTTAACAATATATATATATATTTAAAGATTTTATTTATTTATTTGACAGAGAAGAGACAGCCAGCGAGAGAGGGGGAGTGGCAGAGGAAGAAGCAGGCTCATAGCAGAGGAGCCTGATGTGGGGCTCGATCCCATAACGCCAGGATCACGCCCTGAGCTGAAGGCAGACGCTTAACCGCTGTGCCACCCAGGCGCCCCCGTTAACAATATATTTTGAGAAATATTTCATGCCTTACATATCTGCCTTTATAGTGTATGGACGTACCGTAATATATTTTATCAGTCCCCTGTTGATAAACATTTGATTTTTGTCTAATCTTTGGTTATTACAAACAATGCTACAATGAATATTCCTGTACACACTTTTAGGGATCTTGTGTGATTATCTATAGATAGTATTCCAAGATATAGAATTGCTAACTGAAAAAGAATCAGATTGTTATAGATACTATCAAATTGCCTTTCCAAGATAACAGTATATGAAAGTGTCTCTTTCCCCTACCCATTGATGATATATTGATATTTTTAATTTTCATCAATCTAATTAGGTAAGCAATTTAATAAGTAAACATTCTCATTGAGTTTTATTTTGCATTTCTCATATTATAAATGACGGAACATTTTTTTATATGTTTAAAAGTCATTTTAGGGGTGCCTGGGTGGCTCAGTTAAGCATCTGCCATTGGCTCAGGTCATGATCCCAGGGTCCTGGGATTAAGCCCCAGTCAGGCTCCCTGCTCAGCGGGGAGTCTGCTTGTCCCTCTCCCTCTGCCCCTTCCCCCTACTCATTTTTCTTCTCTATCTCTCAAATAAATAAATACAATCTTTTTAAAAAAGCCATTTTAAAATTTAATTTCGTATCAACTTTTTCATGTCTTTTCCTCATTTTCTACTAGGTTATTTGTATTTTTCTTGTTGGTTTATACAAACTATACATACTACGGGACTTAGACCTTTGTTTTTCAAGTGTACTGTGCATAATTTGAATTTCTTTCACATATGCCATTGTTTAGGAGATTGTGGTGCTATAGTGACCTTTAACATAATTTGGGCTGTGCATGTAAAAAACTCTATAACAAGCTTTATCTTTTACTATTCATGTACCCTGCTCTGTTCAATGCCAGG
Organism: Ailuropoda melanoleuca; assembly: GCF_002007445.2. Lineage (NCBI taxonomy): Eukaryota > Metazoa > Chordata > Mammalia > Carnivora > Ursidae > Ailuropoda > Ailuropoda melanoleuca. Next base: position 61,989,276 of record NC_048233.1, on the reverse strand, counting down.
TGAATTTACATAATAAATGTGCTTATAGTGGCCAAAAATGCACTTGTTCAGTATCATGTCACTTCATGGTAAAATCCTATTAAATAAACAACCTAACCTGTATAGTATGATATAGCAGTATTGAATGCATTTTCTAAGTCTAACCTATTCATTTCTCATTTAACTAGAATTTAGTACCTAGTATATTGTGTATAGCTATCAGTGCATTAGTAAAGTGTCATTGCTTTTTGTAATTTCTGGGTTATTTTTTAATCTAAATTTAATATTTATTACTTATTTACTCCATCCCCCCACTAAATTTAATATTTATGATTAGAAATTCAAGTAGCTGTTCTATATTGTCAGTAATGTAACTCTGAAACATTTTTTTTCCTTTTATTTCTCTTTTGAATTTTTAGATTTGTGGAAAAGTATACTGAAATTGCAAGGGAAGCTATTTAAACTACTACTCTTTACAAGTATTTTATGTCTGAACCAGAATTATTTCAATGTTGTGAAACAAATTGAAATACAAAAATAAATTTGATGCTAAATTTAATTTAACTTTACAGCAGGAGCAGTGCACCTTAATATACACAATTTTTTTAAAAAAATAGGATGTTGGGGATTCCAGGATGTAATATAGAAACAAAAGAATCACCTGTATTATAAATGTACGAAACAACCTCACTGAAGGGGGTGGGAAGAAAATATACTGATCTGAGTAACTGGTAAAAAATGAAGTCTCTAAAACTAAATGCAGAAGGAATTGTACATAAGCACATATTTTAGTGATAAAGTTGTTTTCCACAAGGTTCTGGGATAATAATTCTGGAAACACTATACATGTGTACTGGAATTAAATAACTAAATAAATAAAGAGCAAGTGGTGGGGGTCAGGTTTCTTACTGTTAGAATGGGAAATTACAGACAAGCAAGAAAAGAAGGCTGAAATGATCCATATGGTGATTGATTAGAATTGAAGAAATTAGTATGAACTCATGTTTAGTGTAATATAGATATGGATGGTTACATTAGTATGAACTCATGTTTAGCCTAATATAGATATGGATGGTTACATATAGAAATATCTATAGATATATTACATACATGGTCTAGAGATCATACATATATTTCCTTGTTCTGTCAGCAGAGACAGACAAGAAGCAATAATACTCCTGATGTCCAGATTTTGGTTTCTAATTCCATTTTTCAATAAAAGAAACAAGGGATCCTTGGAAAAATGGCAGATTCTAAGACTGGGGCAGGAAACATATGAGATAATCCTGGGATATATTATAGTGCCTACAAGTAAGAAACTGCTCAAAAAACACATCAGTAGGGGTGTATCAAAGAAACATAGGTGCTAACTAAAAGAGCACCCAGGAGCCAAAGCTGGAATAATTTGAGCAACAAAATAGTTTTAGATTATAACCCGAAGTATAAAATACATATCCATGAGTATATAGTGATCAAATAAATGAAATAAATTAAAAAATGATCAGATAAATAAAAAAGGGAGAATAGGCAAATCTTCTGTACAGAAAAAGTCTGAATAACTGATGTAGAGACTTTTTGCTCAAGGAAGTGGAACATAAGTCCTTACTCCTTTAGTATGGGTTTTTCTAGTGACCTTTCAAAGGACAATAAAAGAAAGGACAAACAGAAGAGTAACTTTATAATGGAAAAACCTGACAAACACTAGCTCAAGCCATGTGATCGAAGTTGACAACAATAGTGATAACCCACACTGATAGTAGGTACCTTTGATATGATGACTTTAACCCTTTGGTTTTTCTTCCTCAAACCATGATCCCAATCTAATCATCAGAACACACATCAGACAAATCACAATTGATGGATATTCTACAGAATGCCTCAAAACTTTCGAGGTCATCAAAAACAAAATTTATTTCACTTAGCATAATACCCTCAAAGTCCATTGATGTTACAAATGGCAGGATTTCATCCCTTTTTATAACTGAGTAGTATTCCATGTTGAGTGTGTGTATGTGTGTGTGTGTTGTTTGTCCATTCATTTTCTTTACCCATTCATCTATTGATGGATACTTAGGTTGTTTCCATATATGCTGCAATGAACATAGGAAGGCATTTATCTTTTTATTTTTTATTTTTATTTTTATTTTTTTAAAGATTTTATTTGTTTATTCAACAGAGATAGAGACAGCCAGCAAGAGAGGGAACACAAGCAGGGGGAGTGGGAGAGGAAAGCAGGCCCATAGCAGAAGAGCCTGATGTGGGGCTCGATTCCCATAACGCCGGATCACGCCCTGAGCCGAAGGCAGGCGCTTAACCGCTGTGCCACCCAGGCGCCCCGGCATTTATCTTTTTAAACTAGTGTTTTCATTTTCTTTGAGTAGATATCCAGAAGTGGACTTGCTGGATCATATGGTGGTTCTATTTTTAATTTTTAAAGGAAACTCTATGCTGTTTTCCATAGTGGCTGCACAAATTTATATTCTCACCGACACTATACAGTGATTTTCTTTTCTCCATATTCTTGCTAAAGCTTGTTATTTGTCTTTTTAAAAAAAAGATTTATTTACTTATTTTGGAGAGAGAGCAAGCAAACAAGCACAAATAAGGGAGGAACAGAGGGCGAGGGAGAGAGAGGCTCCTCAAACAGACTCCCCTCTGAGCACAGAGCCCAACTTGATGCTCAATCCCAGGACTCTGAGATCATGACCTGAAATGAAGAAATCCAGAGCTGGCCACTTAACCAACCTAGGCACCCTTCTTGTCTTTTTGATAATAGCCATTTGGACAGGTGTGAGGTGATACCTCATCGTGATCTTGATTTGCATTTCCCTGATGATGATGAGTGATATTGAGTATATTTTTGTGTTACTACTGGCCATCCGTATGTCTTCTATGGAAAAATGTCTATTCAGATCCTCTGCCCATTTTTTAATTGGATTGTTTGGGTTTGTTATTGAGTTATTTGCATTCTTTATATATTTAGTATATTAACCTTTTATCAAATATACAATTTGCCAATATCTGTTCCCATTCAAGTAGGTTGCCTTTTGTTTTACTGATGGTTTCCTTCACTGTGCAGAAGCTTTTTGGTTTGATGTAGTCTCATTTGTTTATTTGCTTTTATTGCCCTTGCCTTTGGAATCAGATCCAGAAAAACATCACTAAGACCAATGTTGAGGAGGTTACTGTTTATGTTTTCTTCTAGCGATTTTATAGTTTCAGGTCTTACATTCAAATATTTAATCCGTTTGAGTTATTTTTTGTGAATGGTTCTAAGACAGGGGTCCAGTTTCAGTCTTTTTGCACATAGTTGTCCAGTTTTCCCAACACCATTTATTGATAAGATTGCCCTTTTCCAATTGTATATTTTTATCTACATTTTAAAAAAAGATTTATTTATTTATTTTAGAGGAGAGACAGAGAGAGAGTGAGAGAGAGAGAGAGCATGCAATAAGGGGGGGCCGAGGGAGAAGGAGAGACTCTCAAGCAGACTTCCCACTAAACGTGGAGCCTGATGTGACACCACCCAGGTGCCCCACTTATCTCCCTTTTTATAAATTTTATAATTCTTTTAAAATCTCTTTTATAGGGGCACCTGGATAGTTCAGTCGGTTAAGTGTCCAACTCTTGATTTTGGCTCAGGTCATGATCTCAGGGTTATGGGACCAAGCCCCGCATCAGGCTCTGCACTCAGCACAGAGTCTGCTGGGGATTATCTCCCTCTGCTTCTCTCCCTGCTTGCACTCTTCCTCCCTCTCTCTAAAATAAATAAATAAAATCTTTAAAAATAAAATCTCCTCTTCTTTTTAAATTAATTGACCATAAATGTGTGGGTTTATTTTTGGGCTCTCTATTCTGTTGCATTGATCGATGTTTGTATGTCAATACCATACTGTTTGATTACCACAGATTCGTAGTATAGTTTGACATCAGGAAACATGATGCCTCCAGCTTTCTGCTTTTTCAAGATTGCTTGGAGAATTTGGGGTCTTTTGTGGTTCCATACAAATTTCAGAATTACTTATTCTAGTTTTGTGAAAAATGCCTTCGGAATTTTAGTAAGAATTGTTTTGAATCTGTAGATTTCTTTGGGTAATATGGACATTTTTAACAATATTAATTCTTCAAATATCTGAGCACAAAATATCTTTCCATTTATTTGTATCTTCTTCAATTTCTTTCCTCTGTGTCTCAAAGTTTTCAGTGTACTGCATCCCACAGATTTTGGTATATTGTATTTCTGTTTTCATTTGTCTCCAGGTGTTTTTTGATTTCTCCTTTGATTTCTTCAGTGATCCTTTGGTTGTTATTTAATCTCCATACATTTTTTTCTTTTTCCAATTTTTCTTCTTGTTATTTCTAGTTTCTGAGCAGAAAGGATGCTCAATATGATTTCAATCTTCTTGATTTATTGAGACCTGTTTTGTGGCCTAATATTTGCTCTAGCCTGGAGAATATTTCATGTGCACTTGAGAAAAATGTGTATTCTGCTTTTAGATAGAACATTCTGTATATATCTAGTAAGCCCATTTGGTCTAATGTGACATTTAGGTTGATGTTGCCTTATTGATTTTCTGTCTGGAAAATCTATACATTGATGTAAGTTCGTGTTAAAGTCCACTACTATTATTGTATTGCTGTCAATTTTTCCCTTTTCTGTTAATATTTGCTGTATATGTTTTGGTGCTCCAATGTTGACTACATAATATATTTATAAATATGATATTTTCTTCTTGGATTGGCCCCTTTATCATTATTCAATGCTATTCTTTATCTTTTATTACAGTCTTCATTTTAAAGCCTATTTTGTCTCAAATGAGTATAGCTACACCAGCTTTCTTTTTGTTCCCATTTGCATAGCATATCTTTTTTTCTCCCTTCACTTTCACTCTATGTCCTTACTTCTGAAGTGAGTCTTTTTGTAGGCAGTGTATAGGTAAGACTTATTTTTTTTTTCTCCATTCAGCCACTCTGTGTCTTTTGATTGGCGAATTTAGTCCATTTACATCTAAAGTAATTATCGACAGGTAAGCACTTATTGCTATTTTGTTAATTGTTTTTTGTTTTTGTTTTTTTGCTGTTTTTATACTTCCTTCTCTTTGTTTCCTTCTTGTTTGATAACTTTCTTTAGTGTTAAGTTTAGATTCTCCTCATTTTATTTTGTGTATTTGCTGTAAGTTTTCACCTTGTGGTTACTGTGAAGTTCACATATAATGTCCTATGTATAAAACAGTCTATTTTAAGTTGGTAGCAACTTAAATTTGAATCCATTCCAAGCTCTACATTTTTATACCCGCCCCACATTTTGTTTTTGATGACATTTTACATCTTTTAATTTTATGGATCCCTTAAGTAATTATTGCATTTTTAGTTAATTTTATGACTTTTGTCTTTTGACCTTCATACTAGCTGTATAAGTGATTAATTTACTACCTTTACTATATATTTACGTTTTTACCTTCATATATTTTCTTGATATTAATTTATGTCATTTTTTTTTGTAGCTTAAAAAAGTTCCTTTAACATTTCTTGTAAGGCCAGGTTAGTGGTGATGAACTCCTTTATCTTTTGCTTATCTGGAAAACACCTTATCTCTCCTATTCTGAATGATAACTTTTCCAGGTAGAGTATTTCTGATTGGAAGTTTCTTCCCTTCAGCCCTCAGAATATGTTATGCCACTTGCTTCTGGCTTGTAACATTTTGCTGAAAATCTGCTAATAATAAGGTTTCCCTTGTATGTAACAAGTTTTTCTCTTGCTGCTTTTAAGATTCTCTATCTTTAACTTCTGACATTTTACTTATAGATGGTATTGATCTCTTTGGGATCAATTTTTTGGAACCCTCTGGGCTTCCTGGACCTGAATGTGTTTTCTTCCCCAGATTCAGGAAGTTTTCAGCCATTATTTCTTCAAATCAGTTCTCTGCCCCTTTCTCTTTCTTCTCCTTCTGGAATTCCTAATACTCTGCTTGATGTTGTCTTTAGATTTTTAAGTTATCTTTACTCTTAAATTCTTTTTTCTTTTTGTGGTTGTATCTGCTTTAATTCCATTGCCTTGCCTTCCAGCTCACTGTTAGGCTTCATCAGTCTGCTGTTAAACTCCTCTAATATATTTTTCAGTTCAGTCATTATATTATTTAGCTCTTGACTTTTCTTTGGTACTTTCATATATTTTCCATCTCTTTGTTTTGAAGTTCTCACTGTGTTCATTCATTCTTTTCCCAAGTTTGGTGAGCATTTTTTGACCATTACTTTGAACTCTTTATCAGGTAGATCACTTATCTCCATTTCATTAAGGTATTTTTCTGAGATTTTTGTCTTGTTCTTTTTTTTTCTTTTTTAAGTTTTTATTTAAATTAACATTCAGTGTAATATTAACATACAGTGTAATATTAGTTTCAGATATAGAATGTAGTGATTCAACAACTCCCTACATTACCCAGTGCTCATTACAAGTGCTCTCCTTAATATCCAGCACCAATTTACCCATCTCTCCACCCACCTGCCCTCTGGTAATTGCCACTTTGTTCTCTGTAGTTAAGAATCTGTTTCTTGGTTTCTGTCTCTCTCTCTCTTTTTTCCCCTTTACTCATTTGTTTTGTTTCTTAAATTCCACATATGAATGAAATCATGTGGTATTTGTCTTTCTCTGACTTACTTACTTTGCTTAGCATTATACACTCTAGTTCCATCCATGTCATTACAGATGGCAAGATTTCATTCTCTTTTTATTGGTTGAATAAAATATATACCATATCTTCTGTATCCATTCATCAATCTATGGACACTTGGGCTTCTTCCAAATCTTAGCTATTGTAAATAATGCTGCTATAAATATAGGGGTGCTTGTGTCCCCTACTTTGAACTACTGTTTTTGTATACTTTGGGTAAATACCCAATAGTGAGATTGCCGGATCATAAGGTAGTGCTATTTTTAACTTTTTGAGGAATCCCCATACTATTTTTCAGGGTAGTGCACCAGTTATATTCCCACCAACAGTGTGAGAGGGTTCCCCTTTCTCCACAACCTTGCCAACACCTGTTGTTTCATGTATTGTTGATTTTAGCCATTCTGATAAGTGTGAGGTGATATCTCAATGTAGTTTTGACTTGCATTTCCCTGATGATAAGTGATGATGAGCATCTTTCCATGTGTTTGTTGGTCATCTGTATGTCTTCTTTGGAGAAATGTCTGTTTATGTCTTCAGCCCATTTTTAACTGGGTTATTTGTTTTTAGGGTGTTGAGTTTTCTAAGTTCTTTATGTTTTGGATACCAACCCTTTATCGGATATGTTATTTGCAAATATCTTCTTCCATTCTATAGATTACCTTTTAGTTTCATTGATTGTTTCCTTTGCTATGCAGAAGCTTTTTATTTTGATGTAGTCCCAAAAGGTTATTTTTGCTTTTGTTTCCTTTGCCTCACGGGACCAACATGCTACAGACAATGTCAGAGAAGTTACTCCCTGTGTTCTTCTTTAGGATTTTTATGGTTTTGGGTCTCACATTTAAGTCTTTACTCCATCTTGAATTTATTTTTGTGTCGTCTAGTTTCATTCTTTTGCATGTTGCTGTCCAGTTTTCCCAACACCATTTGTTGAAGAGATTGTCTTTTTTCCATTGGATATTCTTTCCTCCTTTGTTGAAGATGAGTTGACCACATAGCTGTGGGTTCATTTCTGGGTTTTCTATGCTTTCCATTGATCTAGGTGTCTGTTTTGCACCAGTACCATACCGTCTTTCTTGATCACTACAGCTTTGTAATATAACTTGAAGTCTGGAATTATGATGCCTCCATCTTTGCTTTGCTTTTTCAAGATTGCTTTGGCTGTTCAGGGGTCCTTTGTGATTTCATACAGATTTTAGGATTGTTTGTTCTAGTTCTGTGAAAAATGCTGTTGGTATTTGATAGGGATTGCGTTGACTCTGTAGAATCCTCTGGGTAATACAGACAATTTAACAATATTTGTTCTTCCAATCCTTGAGTATGAAATATCTTCCCATTTCTTTGCATCATTTTCAATTCCTTTTACCAGTGTTTTATAGTTTTCAGAGTACAGGTCTTTCACCTCTTTGGTTAGGTTTATTCTTAGGCATCTTATTATTTTTGGTGTAATTATAAATGGGATTATTTTCTTAATTTCTCTTTCTGCTGCTTCATTACTGGTTTATAGAAATGCAACAGATTTCTGTACATTGATTTTGTTTTCTGCAGCTTTACTGAATTCATTTATCAGTTCTAGCAGTTTTTGGTAGTCTTTTGGGTTTTCTATATATAGTATGTCATCTGCAAATAGTGACAATGTTACTTCTTCCTTGTCCATTTGGATGCCTTTTTTTTCTTTTCATTTTTTGATTGCTGTGGCCAACACGTCCAGTACTATGTTGGGAATAAAAGTGCTGAGAATGGGCATCCCTGTCTTGTTCCTGACCTTAGGGGAAAAGCTCTCAGTCTTTCCCCATTAAGGATTATGTCAGCTGTGGGTTTTTTTTTTCTTTTTCATATATGGCCTTTATTATGTTGAGGTATGTTCCCTCTAAACCTACTTTGTTGAGGGTTTTTATCATGAATGGATGTGTTACTTAGTCAAATGCTTTTTCTGCATCTATTGAAATGATCATATGGTCCTTCTCCTTTCTCTTATTGATATGATGTATTACATTGATTGATTTGCAATTATTGAACCACCCTTGTAGCTCAGGAGTAAATCCCACTTGATTGTAGGGAATGATTTTTGTAATGTATTGTTGGATTTGGTTTACTAGTATTTTGCTGAGGGTTTTTGTGTCTATGTTCATCAGAGATATTGGCCCATAGTTCTCATTTTTTTTGTGTGGTGTCTTTATCTAGTTTTGGTATCAGTGTAGTGCTCACCTCATAGAATGAATTTGGAAGTTTTCCTTCCTTTTCTATTTTTTGGAATAGTTTTAGGAGGATTTGTATTAACTCTTCTTCTTCTTTTCTTTTTTTTATTATTTAAATTCGATTAGCCAACATATAGTACGTCATTAGTTTTTGATAGGATGTTCAATGATTCCTTAGTTGTGTATAACACCCAGTGCTCATCACATTATGTGCCCTCCTTAAAGCCCATCACCCAGTTACCCCATTTCCCCATCCACCTCCCTTTCTGCATCCCTCAGTTTGTTTCTCAGAGTCAAGGGTCTCTCATGGTTTATCTCCCTCTCTGATTTCTTCCCATTCAGTTTTACCTCTCTTCCCTTATTGTCCTCTGCACTATTCCTTATATTCCACATGTGAGTGAAACTATATGATAATTGTCTCTTCTGATTGACTTATTTCACTTAGTTAATATCCTCCAGTTCCACCCATGGCAATGTAAATGGTAGGTATTCATTCTTTCTGATGGCTGAGTAATATCCCATTGTATATATGAACTACGTCTTTATCCATTCACCTGTTGAAGGACATCTTGGCTCCTTCCACAGTTTAGCAATTGTGGACATTGCTGCTATGAACGTTGGGGTTCATGTGCCCTTTGTTTCACTGCATTTGTATTTTTGGGGTAAACACCCAGTAGTGCAATTGCTGGGTTGTAGGATAGCTCTATTGTTAACTTCTTGAGGAACCTCCATACTGTTTTCCAGACTGGCTGTACCAGCTTGCATTCCCACCAACTGTGTAAGAGGGTTTCCCTTTCTCCACATCCTTTCCAACATTTGTTGCTCCCTGTCTTGTTAATTTTAGACATTCTAACTGTTGTAAGGTGGTATCTCATTATGGCTTTGATTTGTATTTCTCTGATGGCAAGTGATGTGGATTTTTTCATGTGTCTGTTAGCCATTTGTATGTCTTCTTTGGAGAAGTGTATTTTCATGTCTTCTGCCCATTTCTTGACTGGATTATTTGGTTTTTTTGATGTTGAGTTTGATAAGTTCTTTATAGATCTTGGATACCAGCCCTTTATCTGTTATGTCATTTGCAAATATCTTCTCCCATTCCGTAGGTTGCCTTTTGTTTTTTTAATTTTTTTAAAGATTTTATTTATTCATTTGAAAGAGAGAGAGAGAGAGAGAGGCAGAGAGAGCACAAGCAGGGGGAGAGGCAGAGGGAGAGGGAGAAGCAGGCTGCCCGCTGAGCTGGGATCCTGACATGGGGCTCTATTTCAGGACCCTTCATATCATGACCTGAGCCGAAGGCAGATGCTTAACCATCTGAGCCACCCAGAAGCCCCTGTAGGTTGCCTTTTAGTTTTGTTGACTGTTTCCTTTACTGTGCAGAAGCTTTCTATCTTGCTGAGGTCCCAATAGTTCATTTTTACTTTTGTGTTTCCCTTGCCTTTAGAGACGTGTCTTGCAAGAAGTTGCTGTGGCTGATGTTGAAGTGGTAACTGCCTATATTCTCTAGGATTTTGATAGATTCCTATCTATCATTTAGGTCTTTCATCCATTTTGAGTTTATCTTTGTGTATGGTGTAAGAGAATGGTCCAGTTTCATTCCTCTGCATGTGGCTATCCAGTATTCCCAGCACCATTTATTGAAGAGACTGTCTTTTTTCCATAGGACATTCTTTCCTGCTTTGTGGAAGGTTAGTTGACCATAGAGTTGAGGGTCCATTTCTGGGGTCTCTATCCTGTTCCATTGATCTATGTGTCTGTTTTTGTGCCAGTACCATGTTGTCTTGATGATCACAGCTTTGTAATATAGCTTGAAGTCAGGCATTGTGATGCCTCCAGCTTTGGTTTCCTTTTCCCCTGGTGGGTATTAATTCTTCTTTAAATGTGTGGTAACAAACTATAGAAATGATCCCTGAAAGTATAGTCTTCTTTAAATGTGTGGTAGAATTGACCTGTGATGGCTTCTGGTTCTTAACTTTTGTTTGTTGGGAGTTTTTTGATTACTGATTCAATTTTTTTTTTTTTTTTTTTGCTGGTGATTGGTCTGTAAAATTTTTTTATTTCTTTCTGTTCCAGTTTTGGTAGGTTATATGTTTCCCAGAATTTATCCATTTCAGTTTATTCATGGGTTGTTCAATTTATTGACATATAGTTTTTCATAAGACTCTCTTATAATTGTTCAGATTTCTGTGATGTTTTTTGTTAACTCTCCTCTCTCATTTGTCATTTTACTTATTTGAGTCATTTCTCCCACCCCCCTTTTTTTTTTGATAAGTCTGGATAGAAGTTTATCGATTTTATTTTTTTTCCCCCAAAGAACCAGCTCCTGGTTCATTAATCTGTTCTATTGTGTTTGTTTGTTTGTTTGTTTTGTTTTTGTATTTTTTATTTTGAGCTAATCTTTATTCCTTCTTTCTGCTGGTTTTAGGTTTTGTTTGTTCTTTTTCTAGCTCCTTTAGATATAAGGTTAGGTTGTTTATTTAAGATTTTTCTTGCTTCTTGAGGTTAGCCTGTATTGCTATAAACTTTCCTCTTAGAACCGCTTTTGTTACATCCCTAAGGTTTTGGACTGTTCTGTTTTCATTTTCATTATTTCCATGTATTTTTTAATTTCTTCTTTGATTTCCTGGTTGACTCATTCATTGTTTAGTAGTAGTATATTAATTAACCTCCATACATTTGTGGTCTTTCCAGAGTTTTTCTTGTGATTGACTTCTAGTTTCATAGCGTTGTGGTTATAAAAGACGCGTTGGCTGACTTTGATCTTTTTTAATTTGTTGAGGCTTGTTTTGTGACCTAATACGTGGTCTATTCTGGAGAATGTTCCATGGGCACTTGAAAAGTGTGTGTATTATGCTCTTTAGGATGGAATGTTCTGAATATACCTGTTAAATCCATCTGGTCCACTTTGTTATTCAAAATCATTATTTTCTTGTTGATATTCTGTTTAGATGATCTGTTGATGTAAGTGGGGTGTTAAAGTCCCCTACTACTGTTATTATCAGTCAGTTCCTTTGTGTTTATTATTAGCTGTTTTATGTGTTTGGGTGCTCCCATGTTGAGCACATAAATATTTACAATTATTATTTCTTCTTGTTGGATTGTCCCATTTGCTATTACATAGTGTCCTTTGTCTCTTATTACAGTCATTGTTCTAAAGTCTATTTTGTCCAGTGTAAGTATTGCTACTCTGGCTTCCTTTTGACATTCATTTGCCTGATAAATATTTCTCTATCCCCTTTCTTTAGATCTCCAGGTGTCTTTGGCTCTAAAATCAATCTCTTGGAAACAGCAAGTTGATGGGTGTTGTTTTTTTTCTCCATTCTGTCACCCGTTGTCTTTTGATTGGAGTGTTTGGTCCATTTTACGTTCAAAGCAATTGTTGATGGATATGTATTTATTGCCATTTTAAATACCCATTTTGTAGTTATTTCTGAAGATTTTCTCTGGTCCTTTCTTGTCTTTCCCTCTTTCATAATTGGCTGGTTTTCTTTAGTGATATATTTGGATTTTTTTCTCTTTACTTTTTGCATATTTATTAGTGTTGTTTGATTTGTGGTTACCATTAGGTTTGTATATAACATCTTCTGCATATAACAGTCTATATTAAGTTGATGGTCATTTAAGTTTGAATGCATTCTTATTGCTTTCCTTACCACGTTTTAGGTATATGGTGTCATATCTTACATCCTTTTATTTTGTGAGTTCCTTGACTGATATTTTACATAAATATTCTTTTTTACTGCTTTTGTGTTTCCTACATTCATTCTATCAATTTTGGTCTTTTTGCTCAAAGAATCCTCTCTAATATTTCTTGCAGGGCTGGTTGAGTGGTCATGAACTCCTTTAATTTTTATTTGTCTGGGAAATTCTTTATCTGTCCTTCTATTCTGAATGATAGCCTTGCTGGTCAGAATATTCTTGGCTGAAAATTTTTTCCATTCAGCACTTTGAATATATAAATCCACTTCCTTCTGGCTTGGAAAGTTTCTGCTGAAAAATCTCCTGATATCTTTGTGGGGTTTCCTCTGTATGTAACTGTCTTCTTTTGTCTTGGTGCTTAAATTTTTTTTTCTTTATCGCTACATCTTGCCATTTTGATTATAATATGTCTTGGTGTGGATCTGCTTTTGTTGATTTTGTTGGGGGTTCTCTGTGCCTTCTGGATCTGTATATCTGTTTCCTTTTCCATATTAGGGAAGTTTTCAACAATCATCTCTTCAAATAAATTTTTTGCTCCCTTTCTCTCTCTTTTTCTTCTAGGACTTCTATAACACGAATGTTACTGAGTTTGATGGAGTCACTGAATTCCTTAAGTCTGTTCTCGTTTTGCATAATTCCTCTTTCTCACTTTTGTTCAGCTTGATTACCTTCCATTACTCTGTCTTCTAGGTCATTAATTCATTCCTCTGCTTCTTCCAGCCTGCTGTTCATTCCATCAAGTGTGTTTCTCTTTTTGTTTATTGAACCCTTTATCTCTGCTATGTTATTCCTCAGTTCTGTCTTAAGAGTCTCACTGATATCTTCCACTCTTTTCTCAAGTCATGTATCTTTATGATCATTACTTTAAATTCTCTATCAGGCATGCTAC
>NC_048233.1:61905847-61970847 GCF_002007445.2 Ailuropoda melanoleuca | reverse complement strand
TTTGGCACCAAAACAAACAAACAAAAAACAAAGGGATACATTCTGTTATAGCATTATCTTCAATGGCTAAGTTATGTAAACAGCCCAAGTGTCCACAGATTAATGAATGGATAAAGAAGATGGGATACACACACACACACACACACACACACACACAGAGGAATATTACTCAGCCATAAAAAAGAATGAAATCTTGCCATTTTCAAAAACATGGGTGGAGCTAGAGAGTATTATTCTAATGAAATAAGTCAGTTAGAAAAAGACAAATACCATATGATTTCATTCATATGTGGAATTTAAGAAACAAAACAAATGATCATAGGGGAAGAAAAGAGAGAAAAAGACAAATCAAGAAACAGACTCTTGGGGTGCCTGGGTGGCACGGTTGTTAGTGTCTGCCTTCGGCTCAGGGTGTGATCCCGGCGTTCTGGGATTGAGCCCCACAGCAGGCTCCTGTGCTGGGGAGCTTGCTTCTTCCTCTCCCACTCCCCCTGCTTGTGTTCCCTCTCTCGCTGGCTGTCTCTCTCTGTCAAATAAACAAATAAAGTCCTAAAAAAGAAAGAAAGAAAGAAAAAGAAACAGACTCTTAACTATAGAGAACAAACTGAGGGATACCAGAGGAGAGAGGGGAGGGGGATGGGTTAAATAGGTGATAGGGATTAAGGAGTGCCCTTTTGTGATGAGCATAGGGTGATGTATGAAAGTGTTGAATCACTGTATTGTACACCTGAATCTAATATTACACTGTATGTCAACTAAGTGTAATTTAAATAAAAACTTTAAAAAATAAAATATGTGATTTTAAGAGATCCCTAGTCTTCGGAACTTTATGAAACATTCATGCTTACTGAATCAATGTAATGGAGGTAAGTCTTATATGATGTTATAATCACCTATTAATCAGTTTTTACATTATGAAACCTGCACATTTTATGAAACTAAAATGACAGTAAAATTAATTGCTGAATTATTGCTGCATTAAAGTAGTCAGAACTTAATGATTAATGGAAATAAGATTTAATTAATATGACCATGGACTAAAGAATTGTTTGGAGTTTTTACCAAGACATGAGTAATACATAAAAATGAGCAAGTATGTATCATACTGTGTATCACATTGAATAATAGGAAACATGGGATATAGACTTCACAGAGGTTCATGCTACCTATATAGTTAATCCCCAATCTTTTTGGTGAAAGAGGTATCATGAATACTTTGTATTTTAGAACCAGAAAAATTTCCCCTCCCTTACACTTCATTTATCAAATTGCCTGGTATTTCCTATTAAAAGAGAAGAGGAATTCCTTCCTGACCTTGCAAATGATCATTTTCTTTCTTGAAGCATGAGATTTGATTGCCCTTGCAGTTTGGGCTCACACTTACTGCCTGCATTGTGAATAACAGTTCCTTTCTCAGTCATAGTGTTTGACTCTATGACCTCTCATAGAAATGAATTCCAAACACAGACCATGCCTTGGAAAATGGAGATGGGAGTTCTTTGATACCAGAAGATAGAAATATTGAACTAGGAGCATCCTGTTCTGAATTCTCTATGAATGCAAATATATTTGGGTCAGAGAGGAGATGCCCAAATAGTTTTGGGAAGCATTTGCCCTATGAAATTGTACTTAAAAATCACAATGTGGATACCAGTGTAACTTTTTGTCTCTGTGTTGATTAGAGGAATTGAAGAATATTTTGCCAGTAAACTTGACTGGAGGAAAGCAGTCATTTTGATAAATTATTAACTCAGATTTGTTTTCAGAATATGTGATATTTTGGGTAGAACTAGGGGAAAAGTTGACCTTTGATTTATTAATTCTTTGATAAACATATTTGTACAGTACTTTATAATTTATGATGTGATTTTTCTGGGTTAAAGTTATTTCATTTTCTTAATGGGCCTTGAGATAGGTAAGGATTATTGTTATCAATACAAATCCCCAGTAATTGTGAAAATAATATTGGGAAGGAATACATAAAATACACCAGAATGCAGCTATTTTGTAATATTCTCAGATGCTTTGGAAGAGCTTATTTATCTATACAGTGGTCCCCTCTTGTCTGTGGGGGATACTTTCCAAGACCTCCAGTGGATGCCACAGATAGTACAGAACTCTATATATGCTATGTTTTTTCCTATATATACATACCTATGATAAAGTTTAATTGATAAATTAGGCAGAGTAAGAGATTAGCAACAACTAATAATAAAATAGAACCATTAAAATAATATACTGTAATAAAAGTTATGTGAATATGGTCTCTCTCTCTCAAAGTATCTTCTTGTGCTGTACTCATCCTTTTCTACTTGTTATGATATAAGGTGACAAAATGCCTACTTAAGAGGTGAAGCGAACTGAATGCTGTAGGAATTATGACATAGTGTTAGGCTACTATCGACCTTCTGACCTGAGCTGAAGGCAGATGCTTAACTGACTGAGCCATCCAGACTCCTCTGTCACTCATCTTTATTAATGATGAGTGAGGAATGCATGTAAAACACCTAGCATAGTGCCAGGCACATCATTGTAAGCCCTCATCATTTTCTTCTCTTATGATGAATGATAATGATGATGGTGAATATTCAACATCAAAATTATCAATGTATCTAGGTACTTTATAAAGTTGAGAGGTCAAAAATTCTGGAAAATGGGAGGGAATCCATTTTAGGGTAACCAGTCATTCCAGCATCCAAATTTAAACCACTTTCAACAACCAAATCTTAGCTTTATTCATTTTTTTAAATGAACAGGATTTGAAATGCAGGACAGTTAAAAACTTAGAATTCAGATAAAGTTCTGAAAACTAAAACTAATTTGTAAAATGTCCTGAATTTATAAGTTAGGTACAGATTTATACAATAAATGTTTATTTGTCTAAAAACACTTTTGGCCAGAATGACAACTGAGAGTCCCCTCAGAACACCAGGCTTAACACCCAGGAAGAAAAAGTATATAATAAGGTCCACATGAGGTTTTGCCAGGAGGATTGGACATGCTGCTTATCATATGTCTGTCTGCCTCCTAAGACATTAGGCTCTAGAAAGGATGGAGCTGGTAATAAAATCCAGTCCCAGGGTTCCCTCGTGTAGCCTTTCCTAACCTTGTAATGAAGGTCACCCAATATATAATTTTAAAAGGCCAGATGTAGATGAATTAAGATGCATCCAGAAGATGGAGTCATTATTCTCCTTAATTTTATATATATTGTATCAAACTTCAGAGATTTCTGTAATTTCTTTTGAGGATTCTATAATTTTCTAAGTCTTCACTTCTGTTCAGTTTAATCAGAATTTGTGAAGTATCTACTATGTGCCAGGCACAAGAGATATACAGATGAACATAGACTCAAAGCCTATTTCAGGGGCGCTCACGATCTGGTTGAAGAAATCAGTGTGTAAGTAAGAGATACCAATTCACTCCATAAATGCTGTGATAGTACCCTGCACAATTACTGTAGAAGCAGGCAAAGGTATCAAAGATGGACTTCTGTGCGGAGGACTGAGAATAAATCAGGGCAGGCTTCCTGGATGAAGTAAACCAGATCAGAGTTGGTGTGAAAATGATTGAGTGAGTGTGTGTGTGTTTCTGTGTAGTACAAACTAGATTTATGGCAATCTCTACTATTTATCCTCATATCTTTCCTAACCCACAGCAAAACTTAGGATTATAACACAGTAATTATGGTGGTAATTCCCAATTTTAGGGGAGAAGGCTCAGAATGGAATGGGGGATATAAAGAATGGATCTTGAGATTCTCTTAGAATTTCAGGGTGTAGGGACATTGATGAGTAGTTGTACAACATGGAAATTTCTGTGGCATAGCATAAGGACAAGCCAGAATTGTGGCTGGAGATGGAGATGAAGCAGGTTAGGAGGAAGAAATCAGATGAGGCCATGATAAGAAATTGGGTTTTTATCCTGTAAACAGTAGGGAGTCACTGAAGAGTTTTGAGTGGACAGTGACATGGTCAGATTTTTGCCTTAACTTGAGCTCAAAAAAAGGGATAAAACAAAAATGCAGATATGTATGGTTTTGCCTATTCAAGATTTTAAAGGTTTTTGATCAAATATTGAGAAAATATCCAAATTTTGGGTCTGTATGGCAACATTATGCTAGAGATCAATATCAGCTGAGCCATTGTATGAGACCTAGAGCATCTTTTTCGCAGTGATCTCACATTAAAGCTCATGGAAGTGTTCTGTCTCAGTTTTGGTCACTCCTAATCAAATCAGTGTATTCACAGTTGTGTTTTTCTGTCAGGTCTGAGCCAATTGTCCGAAACCCTAGTGGCAGAGTTTGCCATGATTCTTTACCTCTTAGGCAGAACCAAATGGAATGGGAAAAGGATCAATAACCTCAAGGATGGCCAAGGCTGAAAAGTGGAGAGTATTAGCCCATCTCCTGTTACAGTGGAAAGAGAGTAAATAGGTTACCATAACAAATCTGTGAGCTGATGTGCTAGAGTTGAGTAGACTGCTCTGGCAACACAGAATGGATGACCAACTGCCTCAGGAAAGACAACCTGATGAGGGGTCAGAGAAGATTTTATTAAGCAGAAAAATGGAGATGGAGAATTTTCCTGAAACAGTCCTAGAGGTCACTTGTTACCTCAGCCTAATTATTTCACTCTCAAGCATGTCCTGGTTTGGGCAGTAGATCACATGGTCACCTATGTGACATATAGAGCAGGTGTGGTGAAGACTTCTTGCCTTCCAGCAGAATCATTCTCCTGTTGTTGTTGTTGTTTGTTTGTTTTAAAATTTATGTATTTATCTGAGAGTGAGAGAATGAGAGAGAAAATGAGCATGGGGGGCAGAGGGAGAGAGAAACTTAAGCAGAATCCGTGCTGAGCTCAGAGCCCAATGGAGGGCTTGATCTTAACGACCCTGAGATCATGACATGAACCTAAACCAAGAGTCAGATGCTTAACCAGCTGAGCCACCCAGGTGCCTCTCCTCTTTTTTTGAAACACAGTTACACTCTATCTCTCAGCCTGACTTGCAGTTGGAGGTGGCCATGTGACTAAGTCTTCTTCAGTGAAGTGGGAGCAAAAGTGTTCCCAACAACTGAACAGCTGAGGAAGTATGAAAATAAAAAGACACTGTGTTTCTTACCCTATCCCAAACTTCTTTTTTGGGAAATTTTGAGCAAGTAGGGTGGAATTTTAATACCTGTAAGTACTAGGTAGTTATAGATCTCCTTCAGATGTTTTCAGGGACATTTGAAAGCATTGCCTTGCAGTAAAAAGCAAGTTGCCAAATAATATGGCAGTGACACCATTTCTATAAACATAAAATCCATATATTGAATTTGTACCATATTTCTATATATATGTACATAGGAAGAGATCTAACCTATTAAATATAAAACGGTTAATACTACTCATTAATTATTACACCAATTAGAATGCATTAATATATATTTTCAGAATGGAAAAATAACATTGGGTATTAACTTTGATAATTCTAGAGATGAAGTGGAAGTTACAAATTATTACATAAGTGATTTCAATATGTTTCATCAATAATTTGATAGAGAATTTTATTTTTTTATTTTTTTTCCATTTCTCATTTTGTTTTTTTATTAACACATAATGTATTATTTGTTTTAGGGGTACAGGTCTGTGATTCATCAGTCTTACACAATTCACAGCACTCACCATAGCACATACCGTCCCCAGTGTCCATCATCCAGCCACCCCATCCCTCCCACCCCCTCCACTCCNTCCAGCAACCCTCAGCTTGTTTCCTGAGATTAAGAGTCTCTTATGGTTTGTCTCCCTCTCTGGTTTTGTCTTGTTTCATTTTTTCCTCTCTTCCCCTATGATTCTCTGCCTTGTTTCTCAAATTCCACATATCAGTGAGATCATATGATAATTGTCTTTCTCTCATTGACTTATTTCGCTTAGCATAATACTCTCTAGTTCCATCCACATCATTGCAAATGGCAAGAATTCATTTTTTATGGCTGCATAATATTCCATCGTGTGTATATGTGTGTGTATACCACATCTTCTTTATCCATTCATCTGTCAATGGACATCTAGGCTCTTTCCATAGTTTGGCTGTTGTGGACATTGCTGCTATAAGCATTGGGGTGCATGTGCCTCTTTGGATCACTACATTTGTATCTTTGGGGTAAATACCCAGTAGTGCAATTGCTGGGTCATAGGGTAGCTCTATTTTCAACTTTTTGAGGAACCTCCATACTGTTTTCCAGACTGGCTGCATCAGCTTGCATTCTCACCAACAATGTAGGAGGGTTCTCCTTTCTCCAACACCTTTCCAACATCTGTCGCTTCCTGACTTGTTAATTTTAGCCATTCTGACTAGTGTGAGGTGGTATCTCATTGTGGTTTTGATTGGTATTTCCCTAATGCTGAGTGATGTTGAGCATTTTTTCATGTGTCTGTTGGCCATTTGGATGTCTTCTTTGCAGAAATGTCTGTTCATGTCTTCTGCCCATTTTCTGATTGGATTATTTGTTCTTTGGGTGTTTATAAGTTCCTTATATATTTTTGGATACAAGCCCTTTATCTGATATGTCATTTACAAATATCTTCTCCCATTCTGTTGGTTGTCTTTTGGTTTTGTTGACTGTTTCCTTTGCTGTCCAAAGCTTTTTTTCTTGATGAAGTCCCAATAGTTCATTTTTACCCTTTCTCCCCTTGCCTTTGGCTATGTGTCTAGGAAGATGTTGCTGCAGCTGAGATTGAAGACGTGGCTGCCTGTGTTCTCCAGGATTTTGATGGATTCCTATCTCACATTTAGGTCTTTCATCTATTTTGAGTCTATTTTTGTGTGTGGTGTAATGAAATGGTCCAGTTTCATTCTTCTGTATGTGGTTGTCCAATTTTCCTCACACCTTCTGTTGAAGAGACTGGCAGGGGATTTTAATCCAGTTTCTTTTTTTGTATAAACCTCAAAAATAAATTCTCCTAAAATCTGCAAGTGTAATTTATTTTCTTATTTATGTCATCAAAAACAATCCATATTAATAGAATTCTGATTTTTAACTCTGGGCTTTCATAATCATATGCTTTAATATGGAGGAAAAATTTGCCAATTTGTCTGTTACTATCTAGCTCTTTCTTTCATTTATTAATCATATATTCTGATGTACCCAAGGCATAATTAAAAACCATGGGAGCAGGGGTCTGACATGCCTGGATTTGAATCTCAGTTCTTCAATTTTCTTTGCTTTGTGTTCAAGAGCAAGTTACTTAACCTTTTTAAGCATCATTTACATGACTTCCAGAAAGACTTTTGAGGATTAAATGCCACAATGCATCTGCAGTACCCAAAACAGTGTGACAGAGTAGACAATGAGAGGCCCCCTCTGATCTCTACCCAGTCTTTGCGCTCATCTCAGTTCGCTTTTAAGAAGCATATAACTTAATGCAGTTATTAAATAGGAATTCATAAACCTTCCACTGCCCTACATGGATTTGTACTACCCATTTTCTCAAAACAGTGTGGTCGGCTGTTGGCAATCTTAAAAGCAAAAAAGCTAATATTTTATATCTTTTTTGTCTCTTTTAATAAATTTTTGTTTTCTTTTGAATTATATTTTATCTATTAAAGATTGAGATAAAATGAGAAAAATGACAATTAAGTTGGCGCAAATGGGGACAGAAAACAGGTTTTTAAAATAAGTAGTAAGTCAGATATATTGGTGGGTAACAAAGAAGAGCAATATGAAAAAGAGCCTATTTTTTAATTACAACATTCATACATATACATGTATTAATAATCCAGAAAATTTAGTGTATAGATATAAGCTGATGTAAATAGGAAAAAAGGGTTATACCACCCACAATCTCACCATTCTGACTAGCTATTCTCAATAGTTCATCTATGTCCTTTATATACTGATTTATACGTATATTTAAAATCTTATTTGCTTTTTGAGACTATTTTTCAGTTAATACATTGTTACCATTTCCCATTATAAAATATTCCATAACATTATTTTAAATATTATTTTAGTTGAATGATGATATTCTAGTTTATAGGCTTATTTTACTAATCCCCTTAATTTTGAACATTTACATATTATGTGATCTCTCTACTGTGGCAAACAATGTTTTATCATTGTTTCAGCCAATTTTTTGGGTACATGTCCATATTATTTCCTAATGAAAAATTCCTAAAGTGGAAATTTTGGATCAAAGTTTGTGCACATTTTAAAGACTTGATATACATTGCCTAATTTCACTCTAAAAAGCTATAGTATTTATGTTTTCACCAGCAAAACACGAAAGTACATTTCCCTGTATTTATTATTCCTTAAATTCACTAATCCATATCATTAGAAATTTTTTTGATCATTTTTTTAGTTCGAATTATTTTATTTTATTTTTTAAAGTAATCTCTACACCCAATGTGAGGCTCAAACTCACAACCCTGAGATCAAGAGCCATATGCTCTACTGACTGAGCCAGCCAGGCACCCCTGAATTATTTTATTAGTTGTAATTTTGAACTCTTTTGTACATGTATTCTTTTGCCATTTGCATTTTTTTCTTTTATAAACTGTGTGTTCATTTTCTTTGCTTCTATTTTCCTTGGTGTTTATCTTTTTCTTAATAATTTTTTTAGTCTACCTAACATAGATGGATATAGAGGGTATTATGCTAAGTGAAATAAGGTCAGACTGAGAAAGACAAATACAATATGATTCCACTCATAAATGGAATCTAAAAAAAATGAATAAACAAGAAGCAGAATCAGAACTACAAATACAGGAAACAAAGTGATGGTTGCCAGGGAGAGGGAGTTGGGGGTTTGGGCAAAATGAAGGGGAGAGGGAGATACAAGTCTCCAGTTATGGAATAAGTAAGTCACAGAAATAAAAAGCAGAGCATAAAGAATACAGTCAATGATATTGTTGATAACGATGTAATGGGACAGATGGTAGCTATGCTTGTGGTGAACATAGCTTAATATATAAACTTGTCAAAACACTAAATTAAAAACAAGTGATTTTTTTAGTCTATCTCAGAGTATTCTTATATATTAAGGATATTAACCTATTGTCAAGTTGCAAATATTTTCTTAGTGTATTGTTGCTTTTCCATTTTATTAAAACTACTTTTGAGGTACAGAAGTTCAGGACTTTGATTTAATTAAATCTATCCATATTAGACTTACAGAGACCATTTCCTCTCAGACTTTACAAATCAGCTGTATTATGTTCTAGTAGTCTTATTGTATTTAAATCCTGAAGTCACCAAAAGTGGTGTAAAGTAAAAAGTGGATCTGACATAATTTTCTGAAGTGTTAGTCAGTTGTCCACTCCAATAACCTATTTAATTCACCCTTCCCATGTTGATTTGAAATTTGGACCACAATCCTTTATCTGATCTTTCTGGGGCCAGATGTATTTTGGAATTCAGAATGCTTTGGTTTTTAGAATTAGTACATAGACCGTACGTTATGTGACAACTTCAGTGAAGTCTGAAACAGTTCCCTGTAATGAAGCACTTTAATATTTTCACAGGAGACATTCATAGTAACTGGGATATGTAAAGTCTATAAATCAGTCTTTGTTGCTTTTGTTGCCTAATGAGCTCAAAAAAAATCCAGTTTTCAGAAATTTTTGGATTTTGGAGTTGTAGCTAAGAGATAGTGGACTTGCGTCACGTTTAACATACAATAAAGCCCAAAGTATACATGCTGTGTCTATTTTGACCTGATTTTTAGTTCTGTCTTATGCTACATACTGTGATACATTAATGATTTTTGTTTTAATATACCTTTTAATATTAATTTTACTGTTTCTTGTTTTTCAAAAAATCTCTTGGTCATTATTATTTTAGATGTATTACAGAATATTTTTTTCAAGCTCCAAACAAATTATATCAGAGAATTATAGATTAATTTGGGGGAATAACAGCAGACAGGGTTGAGCCATGTTGATAACAGACAGAGTTGTGCTCCCTGTTTCTGGGTACTGTCTGTTGTTCTTGCTCTTGAAACAACTCTTAGAGGTCCATCCTCTACTCTCAAGACCAACTTGAGAAATGTTGGTCTCTTGACACATTTCTGGAGTATATCTGGCTGGATACCCCTGAAGTGCTGTCATGGTTATTAAAATAATTATTAGCATCTTCAAGGTTCTTAGAAGCCATGCTATAAAGAAACCCATGTATCTTCATTTAACCTACTGTTTAAGAAAATTACTTGGCCACAAAATCCCTAGTTCATAAAACTGGGCAAATAGTTTAGGGAACAGTTGTTTAATGCAAAATAAAAGCACTTTGAATTGGAGGATCCCTCATTCATCACTAATCCATCATAGGTGTTTATTGAATGTCTGCTACCTACCTATTATGGTTGAATGTATTGGAGATATGAAAGAATTGTAAGATATGCTCCTTTACCACAGACAGGGACAAACACCAGGAAAACTATTAGGGGCTGCTGAACTGTAATTCTCAATAGACTATTAGCCTTCTGAAGGTGCAAAGGCATCTAGGTGATATTTGTATCACCAGAACCAGTACAGTGCATTGATTATATCAACATTGGCATTCAGTAAATATACTAGATAAAAGAGTGGAAGAAGGGGGGAGAGGCACTATCTGTAATATAGGGCAGTATATTTTGGTTCATATATGCATATAGTGAGATGAAAAACCAGAGTGGGCTTCACAGATTGGACCACAGGTTGGACCAAAAGCTGGGCCACAAAAGATTGATAGGGATGGATTTTCTCCATTACTTCAGGAAATAATAATTGGAAATATGTTTATTGGAGATGTAAAGTGCATCACACCTAGCCTATCCCATATTCAGACAGTTTTCTGTAAGGATAGTGGCCTATCTGCCTTATCCTTTTTGTCCTCCAGAAACCTAATCACAGTTCTCAAAGCATTCTCTGATTCAGATAGCTACTTTAGTGGTTGAGAGAAAATGTGGTTTATTGCTTTGTGTGAAGAAATGAAATGTTCTAGTGTGGGAAACAGTGCTGGACTGGTCTAACTGAAGTGATAGGGTAAGTAGACATAATACAGAGGCGGCCTGCCGCACTTGCCTGTCAACTGAATTCTTGAGTTTATTTGGAGAATTCGTAAAAAACTAAAATGATTCCTTTGATACACTTAATTGGCGTACTCGATTTGGTAGGCGCCAGCTTATCAATTTCTCCTTAAAATGTACAGTCTGACTGTTGTATTTCTCTCCCATGTCTTATAAATCCTGTTTTTGCTTTTGTTCCTTGGCTGAGTCCAATAACAGACTCTCTCATATGTGTGTACACAATTTGTGTGCAAAATGACTAAATGATGTTGAGTTATTTTCCAACACTAGTACCTTCTTCCTGAGCTCTTGCCCATTGGATTGTCGGGGAAAATAACTGAATGTCCAATTCAGTGTAAGGCTTAGTCTGATTTGATCATTTTTAGGTCATTCTTTCTCTGAGATAGACTCTCCTGCACCCTGTTGGTTTCTTTTAAGTGGTATATGGAAGAAGGGGCTGTGTGGCTTTCATATCCTCAAGGCATTGGGAAAGGGACCCCTGGCCTCAAGCTGGCCCATTGGAATGTATATACATTGGGGCTCGATCCCAGAACGCCAGGATCACGCCCTGAGCCGAAGGCAGAAGCTTAACAACTGAGCCACCCAGGCGCCCCACAGAGTAATTATTCTTAATTTATGGGCTGAGTCTTCTAAGTTTAGCTGTCTATATGCTGAGAGGAGTAAAAGGTTTCCATGAGAGGCAGATCATCTCTAAAGGCAACAAGACTGTTGCTTTAGTTTGCAAGGATATTGTTTGGTTGCACAGTTTTATTGTACATGTCAGCAATGATATTATTGTGACAAATCCTAGGAACATCTAGGGTATTTAAGACAGTTTTGTACTTGAAAAGGCCAAGAAGAAAAACATATTAATAAATTTTTAAACCATTACCCCTGTTACATTATCCATTATAATACCTGAAGGACCTTAAACCTGGCACATTATTAAGACATTTGAGTTGGATACCTTGAGTTGCAAGAAATAGAGACTCCTTCAGATTTCCTTAGGTAGTGGACGTTTACTATGAAGACACACATAACATTCCTGATACCGTTTATTGGTTGCAATTAATGGGATCTATCTCAGATAACTTGGGCAAAAAATAATTTAATATGATGGTTGGTGGTAGCACATGGAATTTAAAAAAAGACCAAAGAAAGGGGCAGTAGAAAAAACCAGAATAGCTCCAGACATCTGGATCTGAGGAAAAGGCTCGTTACGGTGGTGTTAATGGGACAGGTTCTCTCCAACTATTGATGTCTCTATGTGGTTTCCCTCTTGACTCTATCTCTTAAAGAGAGAAGCTGATTGGTGTGGGAGGTCAGGGGTTCACCCCTTGACCAGGGTAGCACAGTCCCTTCAAAACTGCATGCAGTAGTAGAAGAAATGGTGTAGAGAGTCAGTTTGAGAGGACGAGCTGAGTTCAGTTTAGGGCATGTGGCTTTCCCAGTTGTGACAGAATGTCTAGGCAGAAAGTTTATAATCTAGTTACTGAGTGAGTCAGGGCTAACTCAGTGCTATTTTTCCCATGGAATTTGGAAGGGCTAAAATTTGTTTATGATTAATTTAAAAAAACGGGAAAGAAGATTTTTAAAAACAGTTTATTTCTTTGATTAAATGTTAAATAAATTGTAGGTAGCGTATTATGTAGAATTCTCTTTTACATTCTTTTAGACAAAATATAACTATTTAAAAATGTTACTGTTTTAAAATGGTGATGTTTTTGTTCATTGGTTTTCAAATATTACAAAGATTTCTTTTATAAATGCTCCCTTAAACTGTCCTCAAGAAGGTACAGGTTATGGTAAAAGCAGCTTTTTTCAGAGAATTAGCAAGGATGGGAGAGGAATCCTTGGCTTTAGAAAGCCTGGGCTGTATGAACTGCAGTATTGCCTGCTGTGTCAGAACTAATTTGTGGCAGAGCCAGATTTCACAACCTGTTTTAAACTAAGGATTCTGTTCCTTCCCCAAGCCTAGAAGTGGGACTTTTGAATTATTTTTATAGAAGGGACTTGAGTGAGACAACCTGGTTAGAAGTGAAGGACAGCTCAGGATTTAGTTAAGGTATCTCTAAAACTGGAACTGAATTAAGTGTATATAGCTTGAGAAGATGGGGTTGAGGCAAAGCAAAGCTAACATATGAGTTACGTAGAAACTCAAAGCTAAGAACTGAATTATATAAAGTTATCTATATACCCTCACTATAGGACTAGCATTTTGCATATATACTCTACTTTATAATTACAATCAGAAATACATTATGTATGGAGTCACACAAGCCACCTTAGTTCTTGTTCCCCAGTATGAAACATTCCTTCCAGTCAGACCATTGCTTTAGGCTGACTCACTTAGATCAGCTATACCTTTCTTCTCTGCCTTTCCATCAAGGCTCAGCTTGTGTTCTCTCCTCCCCCTCCCAAAGCCATGTCAAGCCACTTCACTAATTGATTTAGAACGAATTTCATCATGTAATTAATGACTAGTAACATTAATTTTTATTAATATTATTCTCCTATATTACCACTTCTTTTCCTAGCTAGATGCTCTCCATTGTTTATGCCTTAACATCTCCACCTTAAATAATATTTTTGTCCTTTGTACTTGTAGATTGTATTGCTTATACCTCCATCTAACAATTATTTATGATCTATGGTGTGCATACATTGTTTCTTACTTTCTACTGTTTTCATTGTCTCCTCAATCATATCTCACTTTGCTGTTAATCAATTTGTATGTAGCAGAATGTCTAGTACACTTGTTGCATGTAGAAGCATATTATACTATTTAATGCTGTGGCTTTCTAAATTGTAAGGAGAAATGGGATCAGTTGGATTCAGTTCTAGGCTTCCAGCTCTCTCCTTACCTACAACTCCAACTTTATCTAGTTAAGAGATAAGCTTTTGTTTAAAGATTTCAGACACCATCTCCCCCCAGATGAGGACCATTTATTAAACAGACCTACATGTATTTTTTTATTTGCTCAATCTAATTATAAATCTTGAATCCTGGTCTGGTGCTTCTTCACAGTTCCTAGTTTGATTTTGAAAAAATTAGGTTTTTAATAAATATTAAGATGCAATTTATGAGTATAATATTTATATCCTATGAATTTTATGTTCAGTTCAATTCTAAAGGATATTTAAATTAATTTTTAAGTAAAAAATAATTCACATTTTTTATCACAAGTGTTGAGCACATAAAATCATGCCTTAGAGAAATTCACAAACGCACACATGCGCACACACACACTTTGAGAGTACCAAGAATCACCCTTAATATTAATGGTCTGAACAGATAGCAGTTTTTGACATGTTGACCTGTTCACCAGTTCAATTTTGTACTTTTGAACTTTTCAAACCATTGCCTATATTTTTGGTTTCATCTTCGTGGACAGGTAGGGAACCAAAACCATCAGTCTGGTCCAAATTAAAATGAGATAAACTCATTATCATTTAAGTTTTTTACCAAATATTTTTTTGTGTATGGCCGCTCTTTATCAATTCCATTAATGCATTTTCAGACACAAATGATTTAGGTTGACAAAATTCAGAGTTTTTCCTGGACATCCATGATACCAAATAGTGGCTTCCCCCACACTCGTAGCAGCCACCTCCTGTTCCCATACATAAATGGCAGCCAGCAATGGCTGGAAACAAAGGACTCTCTCCCAGTCTCTGAATACAGTGACATTCATTCTGAGAGAAGCAGGGGCAGCTTTTTGAAAGCCGACTTCTTCAGCTCGACAATAACACACAATGAGTTATTGACTTGTTTATATACGGAGCTCTTTTCAGTAACTAACTCTGACTCCCACAGTCTGGACAAATGATTGATTTCGTGGTTTGAAAAAGAGAAAGCTCTCGCGCTAAACTCTGTAGTGCAAACTACTTCTTCCCCATTTGTTCCCTAAATGAATAGGACCTTATTAAAATGCACTTTCCAAAAAAATACCTGCAGCTGGCCTTTATAACCATGTTTTGTATATATAAATAAGTAATTTGTCCCAGTCTTTTGTATATTAACAGACCATTGGAAAACTTGTCAATATATATGAAGGCTGATTGTCCTGTTGTTTATGCTAAACTGTATTGCCTATATTGATCTGCATGTAAAATATGGATCAAATAATTTATTATTAGATCAATTTACTGGTCAAAAGTTAGATTTTTTGATAGAAAGAGATTCAGTTTTCTTGTTGGGCTACATTGATTAAAGACATTATATACAACACATATCATATATTTCACATTGAATCACTAGCTATTCTGAAGACAGAGAAAAGTACATGCAGAACTATAATTGAGACCACTGAGAGTATGGTTGGACTCTTTGTTTAGCACCTATCTGGAATGTCAATATGAATTAAGAAGACAGAACATACCAGCTTGTTTGATCACTGTACCTTTTAAAAATACATTAATAATTGGGCTCTAGAGTTTAGAGTTATTTTCTCCTATAAAATAGATATTATTTTATCTTACTGTCAGTTAAAATTTTTTACACAATTAGTCTTTACGATTTTTATAAATATACTTTAAAATATTTGGGAGGAAGTTAAGGAAAAAACAAAACAAGAAGGAAAAGTCATGTGCGGCTACTGACACACACAAAAGGAGATTGCTGCTGTTCTGTCCGTATTTCTCCAAGCAGATCTTCAACCTGTTGTCCTCTCTAGGATGTCTATAGTTGAGCTTCCAGAGCCTGCAAATGTTTGAAGAACTCCTCAAATGAAGAGCACTTTTTCTTATAGTCACAATGGGCCATACATGTTATACAGAACTATATATTACTAAACCATGACCCTTTAGGGCTTTAGAGAAAGTATAATGCCTGTTACCTTAGCATTAGAACTTTTATGTAAAATACATATAGTCTGAAGGGTAACAATCATTAGAAATCATTTCATTGAAACCTGTGGCTTCAGGTATACTTCGGTGGACTTTTTTCTTAATTCCTAAACAGATTGTTTGAAGAGAACATATTCCTTTTTAATCTTTTTTCTCTAACAAAACCATTTTTTGGAAGCACTTTTTATTTAGTTTTCCTTGACAGAACCATTATGTTTCTTGTTTTTTCCATTTCTGCCACTGTCCTTCACTGTCTCTGATGGTTCTATTCTGGTTACTGTTAATATTGAATGAGACCAATTTTAACCTGATCTTAGATAGCTAGTAGTTATTACATATTTTTTAAAGTCCTAGCAACAAGGCCTGACAAAAATGGTAAATTAAACCTTCCTATTTAGCTTTAGATTTTGATGTACACAATGAATATTTATGGGTGTTTTCTTACATTTAAAAAGAGCAAGATATAGTTAGAACAAAGTGACACTCCCCTGTTTGGTAGAAATTTGTCTTTTCATAGTTATATACACATTTAAGCCACCTTTATGTTTATTTTTTATTGAGGTATAATTGACATATTAGTTTCAGGTGTACAACATAATGATTTGATATTGTATATACTGTAAAATGATTACTGGAGTAAGTTTATTAACATCTGTCACCATGCTTACATTTTTTTGTGTGTAATGAGAGTTTTTAAGACTTACTCTCAACAGCTTTCAGGTATGCAATACAGTTACCATGTTATACATTACATCTGCATGATTTATTTATTTTATAGCTGGAAATTTGTACCTTTTGACCACCTTTACCTGTTTCACCCACCTCCCACATCCACCCCTGGCAATCACCAATTTGTTTTATCTATGAGCTTGGTATTTTTTTTTAAAGATTATGCATATAAGCGAGATCATATGGTATTTTGCTTTCTCTGACTTATTTCACTTAGGACAATACCCTTGTTTTTGACGTTTAATTTGAAATTTCTACCCCCTTTATACATGAAAAATTAGCCTCAGAAATTTTGAACCCACTGACAAAGATTATTTCATACATTTCAGATAAGAACAATGAATCAAAAGCACATAGTTTTGTCATAATGAAGAAACAGGATCTTCTCCTCCAAAGTGACAGGAGAGGAGAATCCTACAATTGTTATCATGACACGGGACTTGAGGGGAAGTTGCTATTAACACTGTGTATTACTAATACCTTGGGTGAAGATGCACTCTCTTAATCTGACTTTTACTTTCAGTAATTTTCTCTAAATGATTGTATTAAAATCTCTCTCTTTTGGAATGGCCGGTCTGTTTCCAGAAAAGGCCCATGTCTGTGTCCTTATATTTTGTTGACCATTTATTTCTCAGTATCTTACTGGATTCTCTATTTGGTATGCATATGATGTTTGCCGATAATGTTGATATGTTTTGACCTCAGCTTGTGTAGATTAGTATGGTGTTTTTTTAGAAGTTGAATATTAGAATGGAGGTGATTTTCCCAACTGTGGTGCTTTCAAAGGTAAAGAATTCCCACCTTTTAAAGAGTTACTTGGAAGCAGTTCTAAATGTCATGGCCCTGGGAGACCGCATTAGAATCTGACTTACTGCTGTGGCACCAAAGAGTTCAGTAGCTCTGTTTTTGTTTTTTTTTGCTTCCCTTCAGAAAAGATCTGCTCTGAATGTTTGGGCATTTGCAAATTAATTTTGTAAAGAATGGATGAGTTTGGTGAATATTTCCCAGTACCCTCTCCTTCATACCCATCGCCTCCTGAGATGAGAATCCCCCCATAAATAAATAGCCATAGAGACCTGACACAACTATGTTGTACCACAGTTTACACATGGGTTTCTGTGAGGTAGATATTTGACTTTTTATTATATGTTTTTTATATTACTTCAACACATGAAAAAAATATTCTCTGGGGAGAGTGATCCTAAGAATAGTTTCACATGATGATTTTTTTCCAGTTTAATTGAGATGTAATTGACATACAGCACTGTGTAAGTTTAAGGTGTACAGCATAATGACTTGACTTTCATATATACTGTGAAATGATTACCACAAGAAATTTAGTTAACATCCATCATCTCATATATAGGTACAAAAAAAAAAAAAAGAAAAGAAAAACAATGTGTTTTTCCTTGTGGTGCGAACTCTTAGGAACTACCTTTTTAACAACTTTCAAATATACCATTCAGCATTGTTAACTATAGTCATAACGTTGTACGTTACGTGATGACCATTTTTTAGCAAACTTGTTTTTCGTGGTTCTCAATCCAGGACAGGGATCATCAAATGTTGCCTGCTGTTCAAAATCAGCCTGCCACTTGTTGGTTTTTTAAGTTTTATTGAGGCATAGCTATGCTCATTCATTTATGTATTGTCTATTTCATGCTGCAAGGGTGGAGCTGAGTAATAGCAACAGAGACTGTATGCCGTCCCCCAACCAAGCCTAAAATATTTACTCTCTGGCCCTTTACAGAAACGTTTGTCAACTCCTTATCTAGGGTGATCATTAGAATCACCTAAAGATTCCTGGACTTTCCCTCTACCAATATAGACTCTCTGATATACTGAGCTGTATCACATATCAGTGGATGAAGAGTTCACAGGTTTGATGCTATTCTTATAGCATATATACATACCAGATTGAGGAAACCATATTATTGATCCCACCCACATTTTATCTCAAGTATAAGAATGAGTCTTCAGGCAGGATATGGATTAAAGATTCATATTAACTCAAACATGATTTTCCAGGCATGCAATGGAGAAACACGATTTAAAACAACAACCAGGGTGCCTGGTTGGCACAGTCGGTTGGGCCTCTCACTCTTGGTTTTGGCTCAGGTCATAAACTCAGGGTCCTGGAATTGAGCCCTGTGTCAGGCTCTGCACTCAGCGCAGAGTCTGTTTGAGGTTCTCTCTCCCTCTCCCTCTGCCCCTCCTGCTCGCGCAGTCTCTCTCTAGAATAAATAAATAAATCTCACCAAAAAATAAATAAATAAATAAATAAAGCAACAACATTAACAAAACAAACAAAACAAAATAAAAAACATGGTCATTATTTATTTTCTAGCTTCAGTAGAGAGATACAATATGGCAAGTCCATTGCTTAAGAATTGTTAAATATTCCAATTCAGAAGGTTTTGTATTAGGTTGTTATTTTCCTTCTTTCTATTAATACCAGTTTGCTGAGTGACTGTTATTGTGTGAGTTCAGCTTTTTCCTTCATTGAAAATAGAATTTTGTTTCGGTGGGGATTATTTAAAAAGAAACACAGAATGGACCACATTCACCTGTTTATAATGTATGAGTTAGCAGCAGTAGAGGAAGACCTTTCTCTGGCTTTGTAAATGGATCAGGTTGCAGGTAACTGTTCAGGTATTTAAGATACATTATTTCTTGTCTTGAAATATTATAAATCATTTTGAATTGTTCTAGAATGTTTGATCGACATTTGCTTTTGGTTTATGTTCTTGAATTTTTATCCTGATGTAACAGCAGCCAATTTATTCCCTACTGGCAATGAGAAATTTTAATAGGAAATATCAGCCTAATTTAAAAAATTGCTATGCTCATTTTGATAAAATACTTTAAAAAAGTAACTGTTGGTGTCAAATGTCTGCAGTTAAGGACCCCTTCCCAAATCATATTTTAGTAAACTTATAAACAATAAAAATGGAAGTGAAAGATTCGGTGTTAAATGTTTTAAATATAAAAATGTGCTTTCACCTTAATCTAAATGGAGTTCATTTTCATATAAATGTGGCCCAAGTTAATTTTAAATCTCCTTTCATGATTATGCTAAATTGGTTGTTTGAAGAAATGTTGTAGTGAGGTGTCAGTAGGTGCCTATTTTCATGCAATTTATTTATTTTTTTCTAGTTGAACCTGGCTTTACATGAACAGAAAGAAAAAATTACTGAAAAAGTAATTCTTTCAATGACAGCAAAGGAACACCATAAGGCACAAGAAGAAGTAAGAAACTTACCTTTTAAACTGTGTTATAAAATTACCATGAGTACTAATTTAAAAATCAAAATATATTTTTTTGGGTCTGATAGTGAAACCTATAGTTATCTGGTAGCAACAAAATGAAGAAAATTGGTCAAAACTGGAATCATTTTATTATATAGGTGGCTTGAAAAATAATTATATTCTTGAAAGAATAAATATTGTAATTTTCTGAAAAATATTTCTGAAAACTTTCTCATAAATTTCCTAAATTAGGAAATTATTACATGCAAGTTGAATCTGGAAATTACAAAGCATGCTAACATAGGAAAAACATTACAATTTCATTGAACTTTGAATAAGTACTAAATCTTATTTTTATTTTCTGACTTCTAGAAATGAAATTATTGTCCTAGAATGTTAGAAATGCTAACAATGTTATCTTTTATGAAGGAAAAACTGTAGTTTACAAATGTCAAGCTTAAGTGAGCTAATCATAAGCTTCTATAGGCAATATTGTAATGAAGAACTATTAAAGCAAATCTTCTTCTCTCCAAAGCTCATGCTGTGAAGTTGACAGCATATTCCATAAATGAAATAATAATACAAAATTGGTGTTAGATAAAAGGAGAAAATGATTTTTATGTAGGTTCCTGGAATGCAAAAGCATTTAATCTTTCTGAGGAGAGATCATGAATTTGCTAATTCCCATGTACCATTGTCAGTAAATAAAATCATAATCATCTTAAAAAATAAGGTAATATGAATATTTAAAAATTAAATTTTCATGTAATTCTCTTTTGACACTTCGGCAAGGAAATATATCCAAGCTTTGGGGCTTTAATATTTTCTTATCATTATGATTGTCATCTGTTCTGCTAACTATGTATGATACAAAAAATGAACAGGTACAATGCATCAAATCTTTCTGAGTGAATTCAGATCTTTGAATTAGAGACTATATTAATCTTTAGGACTTATATATGTCCAAGTTTAAAGACTATATTATAAACATAGATTATTAATCTCAGTAGAGAATATTTCATAAGAAAAATTCAACTTGAATAGGTTCTAAGATGTAGTAAATAACAATTGTATACATTTAAGTTACAGTTCTCACTCATTCCATTTAATATTAACAAATTAAAAGACTAGATTTTCAGTTATAAATTAAAAAAATATTGTCCTCTACTCATTTGGAAACGTTTTTATCATAGTCAGAGAGTTTTATTACATCTTCACAGTAACTTAAATTGAATCTATCATGTATCTTGATATGGGAAACTAGGAAATGCAAATAAATACCTCTAGTTTAATTAGTATTATTAAAGTTATATCTATAATAACAAATTATTATTAGAGATTAAATCTAAAATACTCTAAAAGAATGAACAGATTTGATATTTTCTGCCTTTTAAATATTGTGATTATTTTGCTCTTTGACATTTTATGAAAAACTGCAATTTCAGTGGAACTGAGAACTTGAAGTGGCCCAGGAAAATGATCATTATGCTAAATATATCATTTTAAATGCCACCTTGTTAGCAACACTGGAAATGAAAATTATCTTTTCTAGAATATCCAACAGTATTTAAGCTTATTTGTTATCTTCTTTATTATCATCTAATGTTTATTTAATACCCATATACTTCAGTGTTCTTCTCATACAGTGCCTTATTTGGTCACATATTGCTTGATCAGTTATGATTCAAATGTCTTTTGTTTGCTTAAAAAATCAAATACATAATAAAGGGAATATGTTGTGTGTGTGTGTGTAATACTCTCTAAATATATTCTATATACTATGGGAATAATTTCTATGTCATTACTTTGAAAGTTATTATATTAATCTTGATGTGTAGTTTCCAGGGTTTTAGTTAGAGAAAGTAAGTGACATCAAGTTTTGGCCCTAATTCATGTATGGAAATGTGAAATCATGATGGTGAAAAGAAATGAAAAATTTTGGGGGGAATTACTTCAAAATTTATTTTGCCCACAGTTTATTTTTTAGAAAAATTGTATTTCTAGATATATTTCAAAATCCAGACTAAATACATTAAAATCTAATATTTAAATTTAGATTTCTGCTTGTCTATGGTTTTATCTTATGATCATAGACATGGTCTTATTTCATGTAATTTTTCCACATTTAAACTGGGAATAATAATAATGTATGTTTTTCATAAGACTACTTTGAGGTGTGTTATATGTTAAACTACTTTTTGGAAATGGTTTATTAGAAATGTGCATATAATTTGTTATTGTTGGTTTAAAAGTTATTCCAGGTTCTCTGAAAAGTAAATACCAAGATAGTATTAAATGTGTATGGATTTTGTCAGAAGAAATGCCTATGAAAGAAAATGGAGAGAGTTCTGGGTAAGGCTGGGAGACCTGTCAGACTAAAATGCAGACTTGAACACAAGTGAAGGAGAGAGGAAAGGAATACTGGAGGGATGCCTCTTAGACAGTGGTGCAGTCTAAGGAAAGTTTGGTGAAGCTGGTGGTGTATCCTTGACGTACAGTTGTTCTTTAGAGGAGTCCTATGACTCCCTAAGTTAGACCTACCTCAGTATCCTCAGCCACTGATGACAACCTGGTAATGGATTTCAGAGCACAGTAGCTGGGACCTTTGGTTCATTAGACTGCTGTGGTTAGAAGCCTGCAAAGCACATTCTCATTGCTTCCTCAAACGGTATAGTTGACATTATTTTTGTTGCCATCAACATAGCCCTATTGCCAGGTAAATTATAAAGACAGTCAAAGTCTCTCTATTTTAGGTGAAGGGGTTTAAGAGTAACTTATGTTGATGAGCACGGAGTAATATATGAAACTGTTGAATCACTATATTTTACACTGAAACTAATATAACACTGTATGTAAACTACACTGGAATTAAAATTTTTTTAAAGGTCTCTATTTTAATCACCCCTTCCTCCATGAATGTTAGACTCCTGAATAGGCTTAAAGGTGGCACACATAATGGACCTCTGGCTGGAAGCAAGATAAATCTCCTTCTGAAATATCTTCCATCTCAGAAGGGTTCTAGAAACTATTAAAAAGTTGAGAGTATTTGAAGTGGTATGGATAAGAGGTGGTACACACTTCAAGTTCCCTGGTAGTTACAATGCAGCCCATCTTTCTAAATCAAGAGATACTTAGCTTTGCTCATAGGTTCTCATATCTTTTCTAATCTTTGTTCATCGAATATGGGTTACGTTTCTCTTTAACCTGAAAAATGCTGTACCCTTGGGGGTACCGAAAGAAAGAAGAGATTTTAGGAAATTTAAAATACCTATTTTCATCTCCCTGTCCCCTTTCTGGTTTTTCTTAATTATGTCATAAATTAGAAAGTTTCTTGGTCTTAAGTTTAAGCACTGACCTAGGTTTGAGACCATTCCCCATGCGTTGCATGCCAAGATGACATTCCTAGGGTAGAGGCTGCCACCTTTTGTACTGATTTCAAGTGATAATTTAGTGCAAAGTTCTCTGGAGTCCTCCTTACTAATATAGATGGACTCAAGGCCACATAGCAATCAGGCCAAGAGCTGAGCTCATCATTAGAAAAACCAGGAGCTCCTCTAGCTAAAGTACAATAAACAGAATGTGTAATTCAGAACATACAACTTCAATGTGCATATATTTTAGAATGATTAGAAACAGAATTATATTTTATGCTAAATCTAAATCATCTTGAGAATATAATAAATTGCAGGGTTACATGAATATGTCATAAAAATATGACCAAACTACCCAATGTAGGTGTTTAAGCAAAAAACCTTTGTCCATGTTTATAGACAGGTGTGCATTTGCATTCTTTCAGAAGTTTGGTCGTTTTCCTCATCGAATACTCATTTTTTTTTGCTACCTTCTGCTCATTTGTCACTCTCCCAAATTCTGTACAAGTGTCACTTCCGTGCTGCATTTCCACGGAGAATGAAGAGTAGAATGTGTAGGCTTTCTGCTGCACAATGAGATGGTGCATTTTTTCAACATATGCATACGTAAGCCTTCTTTTGTGAATGGGACTGATAGGGTCAGATAATGTTTAAAGGGAAAGGCTTTATGTCTCTCGGGCCTCTATGTTTCCACATGGATGCTCCCACACACACATAGATTGAATTATGAACAGACCCATTAATGCTGGGATCACAAAAGGTCAAGTTTTGTCTTCTTTTACCCCATTCACATTGCCTTTGTAGAGAGAGAGAGAGAAAAAAAGGATTTGCAGGAAAAAAAGATTCATGATGTAGAATTTTAAAGAGCATTTTTCCCCTTCTAGCAACATCTGTGATTTGAAAAAAAAAAATCATATTATGTAAAATAATTCAGGATTATTGTATTACCTACCCAATTTTGGTATATGAGTTATTTCATGT
Organism: Ailuropoda melanoleuca; assembly: GCF_002007445.2. Taxonomy (NCBI): domain Eukaryota; kingdom Metazoa; phylum Chordata; class Mammalia; order Carnivora; family Ursidae; genus Ailuropoda; species Ailuropoda melanoleuca. The sequence goes on along the minus strand of NC_048233.1, from coordinate 61,946,642 downwards.
GCAGGGTTATCTTTAAGGGTAATATGTTTTCAGAATAACTGGGAACAAAATGTAGCACTTTGGGGATAAAAGACCTTATGAATATGTAAAGTAACAAAGTTTTAGTAAGATTGGATGGAAATTTTACCAAAATGCCAATGGCAGGGTTCTTGATATATTTTTTCCTGTTTTGATATACGTTAATTTTTGCTAGGACATCTTTTTTGATAGTTTTAACTTATTTAAAAAAAAACCCAGGTGATAATTGATGTAATTATACTTCACATACATTAACAGATAATCATGAGACAATTGAAAATAGCAAAAATGATAGAGAAATTTTTTGAAGAAACAAAGGATTCATAGTAAATGAAACTTTTAAGGCTTTCACCAATAGCCCTTTAGAATGCAAATGACATCATCAATTGTATGGTTGGTTGATTTCTGATGTCACATGAAATTCCCTATCTGTGAAAGGCTATGGATTGTGACAGTAAAACCAGTCATGTATAAAAATGTTCTCAAATCAAAGCCTGAAATTCCTCCTTTTTTTTTTTTTTTGGTGGCTCACTATAGTATAAAGTACAGTACATAAAATTGAAGAGAACAGTATTATTGACTAGAATAATACATTGCATAATACTTAGTATACTTTAAAGACTACATAAAGTTATATCTTTTTGAATCATATGATGCTGGGGCTGAGGATAGGTTCAGAGAGGATCAGTGCTTTGCAGAGATGGCATCTGGAGTCTATTTAAGGCTTTTGGTTCTTGGATTTAAATTTTGTCAGACAACTATAAGAGCAAGTCACTTGGTCTGTTTTGGTCTCTAGTTTTGGTATGATACATATTATTATCCATCATTTTTGAGGATAATACTGGAGGGTTGTATGGTTAAGATTAGGCTGAAAACATTAATTTAATATTGGATCACTTATTATTTCTGTATTTTAAATGTTAAAACTTTATAGTAGAGTTAACAGTACTATGGAAAGCACAGAAATTCATTCCAGAAAGTAGAAAAGGGTTTTAATCTTGAATACCAAGCTGAGGAAGCTGGGAGTGACTGGAGGGTTCAATATGCTATTGGAGGTACATTAATTTGGTGGAGGTGGCAAGATGAATTTTAGGTGGAGAGACCGGGGACAGAGAGACCATTCAGTAGGTGTCCTGGGAATTCAAGTAGGGGAAAAGGATGAGGAGATGAGGGCTTGGACCAGAGTATTACTTAAAAGAAAAGGAACGAAGGAGAAGAAATATATGAATTTGGAAGAATGGTTGGCAAACTACAGCTGTAGGGCCAAATCCAGTCTATTGATTACTTTTCTAAATAAAGTGTTATTAGCATACAGTCACGCCCACTTGTTACATGTTATCTGTGGTTGCTTTCAAAGTACAACTGCAGGGTCAAACAGTTTTGATGAGAGGCACCTGGATGGTTCAGTTAGTTCAGCATCCAACTCTTGATTCCAGCTCAGGTCTTGATCTCAGGGTTGTGAGTTCAGGCCCCACATTGGGCTCCTTGCTTGGTGTGGAGCCTAACTTAAAAAAAAATAAAAAGAAATAAAAAATAATAATAAAGGGAGTAGATGATTAATGACATAGGGACAAATAAAAGAGATATGGAAGACCAAAGAAAAATAGGAATCATTTAAATTAGCTTGTTTATATGCACATAATGCTCCTAAAGTTCTTGGGGGAAAGTTAAATGTCACTAAAGTGTGTGTGTGTGTGTGTGTGTGTGTGTGTGTGTGTGTGTGTGTGTATATATATATAATCTTGATAGCAATATATAATCTTGGTAGGTAGAGTAGAAAAATTAATACTCAAGTTATGTGGATAATAGTACAAATTTGCTTCCATTGACTTCTCAGAATCCTCTGTGGAAGAGATGGAAATCATGGATTTAACATCAGAGTTGGGGTACAGACTGGGACAAATACCATATATTCAGTTCAAAGAGAGAAAAAGAGGATGAGGTGTCTGTACAAGGGAGACTCTTGGAGAAAGATTTCCCATTTTTACTATGGACATTGAAGTGAGATGGAAAATCTAGGTAGCAAACAGTTTCAAATTTTTATCTGCATTATGTGAAGTAAGGGTAGGGATAGGAGAGATAGAGCAAGAAAAACAATTAAAACTTGATATGCAGAAAACACCTTGATTTAAAAAAGAAAATGCTATAATAATATAATGTGCATTAGGCACATTACTATAGGTTAGACATTGTGTTGTTCATTCTGTAATCTTATTTAATTCTTAATATGGAAAGGCTGTTATTATTCTTCATTACAGATAGGGTTTTATTACCTGCTCACAGTCTCTCAGTCAGTAAATGGAAGAGCCATGATTTTTAACCCAGTATTTCAAAAGCCCATGCTCTATTCAGAGTCATTCATAATTCTAAATGGGTCTAATTTAATCACTTTAAAGGGCCATAGATGAAGTGAATTTCTGCTTTTAATCTCTTTTTGTCACTACCATGTATCAACTAGTATTTGTGTAAGAACCCAATCTATTAGAGAAAACATAAGTTTACATAATGCAGTGTTCATATAATAAAATCAAATACTGTCAGTGGTACATATATTGGATTAATTGAAGTCTCAGGAAGATTTTATTCTGTTAAGCAGTTTAGAAGTCCTTTGCAAACTTGTCAGGTGCATGTTTCTTCTCATATCCAGAGACATTTTTTATTCAGCATTTGTAAATGGCTATCTATTCCATATTATTGAAGGCAAAGGTTATAAATTTTCCCCTAAATAAAATTAGCTGATGAAGGAATGCATCTCTTCTGTTCTCTTTACTTGAAGATAGCTCTATACTCAAATTCTTATATTGAAGTCATTTTCTCTCCCATCAAACTAGGTACTCAAAAATCTAATAGGTGTGACATCAACAATTACTTCTTGCTAACAACCCTTGTAATTTAACCCCTTCAGGTGAGCAGGCTGATTGATGAATTGCAGACAGCTATCAAAAGCAACAGAGGTCATCTCTCTAAACTTGGCCCCCAATTACAGGCTGAGCAGGAGCAATTCTCCTCTTATGTCTACCAACACATTAAAAGCCTTCCAGCAAACACTCTTATCCCAGGAGGCCTGCAGCTCAAGGTGGGTGTCATTTCTGTAACTCTCACTGGGTTCAGCTAGAGATGAAAACACTCTGCTCCATTTGAAGACCCTTCTAACAATGCCACTCAGCTTGAATTTCTTTTAATGTTTTCTTTCTCAAACCAGAGTTTGGCTTACAAGTGCTAATATTACCATTCAGGGAGTATGCTTTAAAAGAAAATACCTAGAGGCATTTGAAAAGGATTTATAAACTTTAAATAGTTTTCAACTCAGAAAAGTAATTTTAATGAAGACATTTAATCATGTGAACATTGCATACTTTTCCAAGAAACGCATTTTTAACAGGAGTCGCTATGTATTTCAGTTTAAAAAAATAACTTATTTAGAAAAATGGGAAAGGCTTTAATAATTGACAGACAGTGGCAATAGGAATTAGAGGTGAAAGGCCAGGTGACTGATTGATGTTCAAACTACATTTCCAAGGAAAAGGATCTGTATTGGATAAGTGTGACACATGTCTGAGTTCACTTGGTAAAATCAATACTTAAGAATATACTGGGAAAAAAGGTGAATTGGTTATTTGTCGGGACAAGATGGCTAAATGTCCTAGGCTACTTTTTGCTATTGCATTTCTGGAAGAGAAAAAAAGTAACTCATAAGTGGCTAAAGTGGACTAAGTACCGAAAGCTTCTGGAATTTAAATACTTTTGTTTATCATAATCGAGTATCCATGTTAAATCTGTCAAGTTAATGTTGTTCTGTGATTTTATATCCCACATTTAAAGAGAAAAAAAAATTGAATTACTCAATGGATGGCCCTTTCCATGAAGGAACAAACTATTACAACTCATCAATTTATTTTGATTATATTTACATTTGAATGTGATAACAAAGTAATTATATTTTGATCAGTCTTTATTTCTATAATTCTTCTTTCTTAATATTCAGTTTTATTCTATAAATATGAATTTAAATTGTAATTATGAACATCATATTTTCTATCCATAATTCTTTAAAATGACATTCCCATATTTGTATTTGGAATGAGAATACTACCATTCAAAAATTGACCTTTGGGGAAATGTGATTCCAAAATAAGCATGATAATTTATTTTCCATAGTCTACTAGTCAGTTAAAGGTTTAGGAAGTGATGTTCAAGGCATCAAGGTCAAGGGTTCCCATCATCCAGTAGCATTTTTCTTTTTCAGATTTCTGACTTGGTTACAGATCTATTCCAATATTTTTCAAAGTACTTGCTATTGATTAAGAGAGGAGCTAGGTGAGGGAGCATGGTTACCTTAATACCATTTATCCCCACTCATTTGTATCAGCAATCATCATATGTCCTGGAAAAAAGAAAAGTTTTTTTTTTTTTCCTCACAAGTTTGATGCATATTTCTGAATAATTTTTATCATGTGTTCACATTAGCACATGGGCTTGATAGCAAATATTTAACTTTAGGATCTGAGTTACTACTGTCATATATTTCTTTTTTAATATGCTTCATAATTCTTTCCAAACTAGCAAACAGAAAAGGAAATGTATATATGCAAAGAAGCCATCTTCTTTTTTTTTTAAATCCCAGCCTATTTCTTTTTTTTTTTTTTAAGATTTTATTTATTTATTTGACAGAGATAGAGACAGTCAGCAAGAGAGGGAACACAAGCAGAGGGAGTGGGAGAGGAAGAAGTTGGCTTCCAGTGGAGGAGCCTGATGTGGGGCTTGATACCAGGACCCCAGGATCACACCCTGAGCTGAAGGCAGATGCTTAACAACTGAGCCACCCAGGATCCCCAAGAAGTCATCTTCTTGTGTTTGTTTAGACTCACTGTGCTGTCCAATATAGTAGCCCTAGCCACATTTAGCTATTTAAATTTAAATTAATAAAAACTAATTAAAATGAAAAATCCAATGCCTCCATTCATATGCCCATGACTTTCCTGGTTGTAGCACTGAAAACCTCACATCCAGGAAACCTCTCAGTCCCAGGCAAGACAGTATGGTTGGTCACCCTAGTCTTATCTGAGATCCCTGTCCCTACTCCAGGACACCCTCCGTCTTTATCATTCTTCTCCTATGAAGTTCTCAGCTTTTCTCCTTTCTCCCCAGTTTTCCCCTTTGGAACATCCAATTTCTCTCAGGCAATAAATTCCTTTTCTCATATTCCAAGAAACCTGGACATCAACCCTATCAGGCTTTAGCATAGACCACTGGTCTTTCAATCCTGGCTGCCATTTTAGAATCATCTGGAGACCTTTTAAAAAACGTCAATGCCCCCACCTCCAGAGTTTTTTTTTTTTCCTTTTTTAAAAGATCTATTTATTTTTATGTTAAAAGATCTATTTATTTTTATGTTAGAGAGATACTAGCGAGAGAGCATGCAAGTGGAGGTAGGGTAGGATATAGGGAGAGGAGGAGGGAGAATCTCAAGCAGATTCCCTACTGAATGCAGAGCCGACATAGGCCTTGATCTCACAACCCTGAGATCATGACCTGAGCCTAACGCTCAACCAGCTGAGCCACCCAGCATCCCCAGAGGTTTTGATTTAATGAGTTTGATAAGCTGAATCTTGCTTCTACTGGTTTGAGACTGTTGATTGCTGAATTTTCAGGAATTTCTTGAGCCAGTTGCTAAATACAGCCATAATTAAAAATTATATAAAAATTATATAAACTTAAAATTAAGTAGGTCACATTAAAAACAAAGGTAATAGTCTTCACTTCCTAATTATTTTATTATGTTTTACTATTACCTATTCTCCTTGAAGTTACTTATGTCTATCATGTTTGTTTCAAACACTATATAATGGTGTGCTACTGTGCATTTCTTCCGAAGTTTGTATTCAGGGATGGCTTGTAGTAACTTGAAATTGTTGGGAATACATGTTTGGACTGATGGAAAAGAAACTGAGATCCATAGTTTTCTTTCTTTCTTTCTTTCTTTCTTTCTTTCTTTCTTTCTTTCTTTCTTTCTTTCTTTCTTTCTTTCCTTTTTAGATCTGTAGTTTTCTAAACCAGTTCTTATGTCTAAAATAGCCAGATAGTAGTGATAAATGGATTAGCAAAGTATACCCCAAATATTCAGAATTGCAAATCTTAGAATTGAGGCCTTTTCCTGTACTTCCTCCTTGGTGGGGAGAACTTGCTAATTCCAATAGAAGAGATATTGAGCAAAGGCCACAGCATACCATCCTTCCTTAATTCCAGAATCAGTCGTTTCTGTTGTCTGGCCAAACTTTAGTTTCCCATGGGGTTTGGGTGAGCTGCCCTTCCTTGGAGCAACATCTCTAATGCAGTTACCTCTGACTTATTGTGGCCAAGACCATATCTTTTCTGGTTATGAGCAACTTTATCCCCCCTTATGGCATGTTCTATGTAGAGTATTAGATGATGTATCAATAAATGAATATGTTTTCTATTTATAACTCAAAGGCACAGCTCTAGTAAAACTTATTTTTCCCCTTTTCTATCCATTTTGATTAGAAAAGTGCCTGATTAATAAAATAAATTGGAATGATCATCTTTCTAATATTCTGTTTGAAGATCTATATCACTCTGTTGAATATGTATGTATATGTATATTATACATCTATGTTTATACACATATGCACATATGTGTGTATGTGTGTATATATATATATACATATACATGGCTCGGCTTTAAGAACCAAAATAAGTGATTGTATTGTCATCATCTTCTAGAGCAGTGGCTCTCAACTATGGGCTGAAGGCCAGATATGATTCAAAATCCCCTGGGGTGGCTTTTCATATTGTATATGTTGTCTTCACCTCTTCACTGAGGTTCTCTTCCTCACCATATCTTTCATTGATAACTTACAAATAGGAGCTTTTGGTTAGATCTTAATACCAGCAGGTCACCTCTCAAAAGGACACACTCTTTCTGTATTCCATATTGCCTCAGTCCCATTTGTGCAATTACATGGCATGCATGATACAGTACTGAGTTTAAATGGACATGTAAGACAAAAGACTGAGAACAACCTAAATGTCCATTCCTGGTATGGGAAAATTCCCTGTAAAAAAAATTGAAAACATAACAACATTAGGGGAATTTTAAGAAAAAGTTATGTCACTCATAATCACTTTATTCGTTATATTACCATTCTCACTTTTGCATATCATTTCCATATGCACTCATTTGCCCTATGTAGTCATAACCACAATGTGCATTTTTCTTTTCTTTCTTTTTTTTTTTTTTTGGTATTCTGGTACACTCTCTTGCCTTTACATCATAGGACCTTTTAGGATGATGTAATCTTATTGTTTTTAGCTTTAGTAGTCACACTCAATATGCACCATAATTTACGAAGTCCTTCAGGTTTTTGGAGTTATTGCATACTAGTTCAAACCTTGACTTACCTTATATCCTCTGTCAATGCCACCACCCCCAGCCACTTTGAGAACATCTGCTATAGCCATGGCTCAATGACTTCTGTTTTTCCAGTCCTGTTCTTTCTTGCAACTCCTCCTCTTTGTCCCCATGGAGATGCTGTCAGAAATGTTCGCGTTTCCCTGGGAGAGCAGGAAAGAAAGGACTGATAGGAAAGGGTATTAGCAAAGCTTTAAGGGATGGTTGGTGGAAAAACTAGAAGGAAGTTGGGTGATTGTGACAGAGAATTGATGAGCAAGAGTGTGGGATGTGTGAGTGGGTGGAAGACAGCACGGGGGAAACGAGTGGAAGATGGGTACAGGGAAGTCTTTTCACTAGAATTAGTGCTTTTCACACACAATTGGTCAATAATGCTCTGTGGGTTGTCTTCCATTTGCTGTCAGTGGAGGCAGATCCAGTTTCTGTTAGGTCTAGAACTTATACAATTTGGGGGAGAGGAACCTATTTAAAATTAGGCCTGAAAGTGGGTATTATTTAGATTGAGAAAGTAAATCTCAGCAAATTAATGGAGGATTGGAGATTTAGATCCTTTCTTCTGAGACTTTTTAAAGTTTTTCTCAGAAGTACTTACATGGAAATACCCTTAATTGCTAGGGAGTTGCTGGCTTCCCCTCTCTATTTATGATAATCTATAGCTCCCAACAACTTCCAATACTCTCAGGGCTGGAGCAAGTAAGGGTCCTGAAGCTTAATCTTCATTAACTTTACATGAGTCCACTCTGGTTGTAAGCAAGGGAAATATGGTGGAATTTAGTAACCAAAACAAAACAAAAAGAGTCAGACGGCTGTGATTTGGAGATTTTTAGCCTTCTTATTTTTATATTGTTTGGTTATAGTGTTCTCTTACAGCATAAAGAAATTTAAGCTTTGTTAAAGGGATAATTCAGGATTTATTTTTAAAAGAATATCTTTGCCCAGCACGTAGTTCATCTTCTGGGTAGTATGGTATGCATCTAACAATTTGTTTTCTGCCAGTGACAGAAAGAAAGACGATTTTCAATGAACAGTACAGTAAATCCTCACTTTATCAAATACATACTGCCTGCAAGGCATTGTCCTAGGTACTGTGGGAAGATGCAGAGAAGCCTAGAACACCCTCTTGGCCCATGCCCATGATTATTTTCATACAATTAGAGCCATATGACACCTTTTGAAGATAATGAAATCCAAGTGTGGGTTTTCTCAGCTTTTTACTACAATTTTATCATTCTAATTCATGGGCTTGTTTGTAGAAAATGGGGTAATTTGATAACAGAAAAGATACTTTTATCTGCAGTACCCTCTTAGCCTTCCATATGCTTTGGATATCTGAATTTGGATTTAGATATTTGAATTTGGAATTTATTCTACGAGCGGCACAAGAGCACCATGAATCCATTTGAGATTTCTGTTCTATTTGGTGGTCATTTTTTTGAAAAAAGTTTAAGGTTTTCTAATCATAGGTATTAGTAGAAAGTTTATTTAAATATCTAGGAATCTATGGAGCAGTTAAATGAATAGAAGGAGACAACTGAGTTTATCTATAAAATAGTGGCAAGATTTGCTTCTTGAACAGCCTCATCACTGCATGTGTGTGATGTCCTTATTTCCATTGTACAGCCCTTGATTTTTGTCTTTCTGTTTAACCCACTTTTCCCAGATATGTATTTATAATCCCTGAGCTGCTCTGTTATTTTACCTACATCATTTGAATAAACACTGGAAAACCAAATTCAGAATATGCGTTAAGTACAGATATTAAAACATTCCAAGATGACATTCATTTTCAAAGGAATTATGACAAAAATGGAAAAATTGAAATATTCAAGGTCATTGTTATGATTTTAAGAACATTCCTTAAATGTTGGGCACAATATGATGGAGATAACCAATTTTTATATGTGGATTTTATCATTGTAGGCAAGTGTTAGACTGCTCATTTTAAAGGCAAAGAAACTTGAGATCCTATGAATGCCTTCCAACATCTCATGGGATAACTATTAGTAGTAGGCACGGAAACCGCTCATCTACCCTACTTTTCATTCTTTCTTTCTTTGCTTTGCTTCCTGCTTGCTTCCTTCCTCTCTCTCTCTTTTCTCTCTCTTTCTCTCTTTCTTTCGTCTTTCAACTCTTGGGGGAAAGGCCAGTGTATTCACCTCAGCCTATTTCCTGACAGACATTTGCAGCCAGGTGTAAATCTCTGTGCGCAGGAAGATACAATCTTCCTTTCCTAGACCGGCTGAAGAGAAAAACTGCGTCTGTATCAAAATCAGGGAAGAGCAATTGGTCGGGACATCAGCTCCCACGCAGAGCTGGTTGTAATGAGACCAGCTTTCCTTGCACAGTCCTGACAGCCTTGAAGGTGCCCAGAGAATTGCCAGGTGGGCAGTCAGCAGGGAAAGTCCACAGGCCAGAGCTGGATTACTGTCCCAGCAGTTACACGGACTAAATGCAACCACTGAACCTTGCCGCCGTAGGCACGCTCTCTCTCTCTCTCTCTCTCGGGGAGATTGTCCTTCTCCATAGCAGTTAATTTGTTTTTACCTCTCAATTAGCTTTTTCACAGAGTGTTTGAGATGCTCAAGTCGTTGAGATTCTCTTCCTACATATGCTCCCGTTCCCTGGATTACCCACTGACATCTATGTTAGCCCAACTCACCATGAATATTATCAAGCGTCAATTCATCATCTGAACATAGAAATGAATACAGATTTTCTAATAAGTGCAAATGAAGTGATACATTTACACCTACTTAAGATTCTACGTACAATTTCAATAATATTTTATGATAAAAATGGATTACTTATTAAAATAAAAGTGGACTGCCATAGATGGCAAACTTTTGTATAAGTTTTAATTACCCAGAGTACTTATTCATATTAAGGGGAAAATTAAATTTATAGGCATATTTGATATATTCTAAAAAGACACTGAATAGCATTAAAAACATGCTCTATCCAAAGATGAAAGTATGATTTCTGAGGCTGGGAATTTGGGGAAGTCCGATGATTTAGCTCATGTTTAATCTTAAAATGTTTATTTCCCCAAGTGAAATAGAATTTGGGGGATGTGACTATGTTTTTCTCATCAAAAAGAAACCCTTATTTTCTTTGAAAAGAAATATATTGAGCCCAGGAGCTTCCAAAAACCTTTATTTACCAAGTTCTGGTATATAGTATATCATATTATACCCAACTACTGACAGAACCTACATACATGATACTTTAATCCCAATTAAATACAATTTTAGGCACTAAATTAATTTAGAGAAAGTGAGATTCTTGTTTCATTTCTTCTTGAAACATCCTCATGTATAAAGGGCTTATTGAAATTACTTATTAGGACATGACAGGCAAGCACATTTGCCTTGCCACTGTCATCTAGATAATTTTGAACATTTTCATATCTTGAATTTAGTGAGAATTGTAATTGGATACAAAGAAAATATTTTTGTAGACCATTCGCCTAGTTTTAGAAATTTTACTTTGTCAATAGACTTAGAAAAATGGGATGGGAGAGAAGATGTTTTAAAGAAATATTATAACAAAACAATGAAATGTGAATTTATCTTTTTAAAAAGATTTATTTATTTCTTTTAGAGGGGGGAAGGGCAGAGGGAGAGGGAGAGAGAATCTCAAGCAGACTCCCTGCTAAGTGGGGAGCCCTGTGCAGGGCTCTATCCCATGACTCTGAGATCATGACCTCAGCCGAAATCAAGAGTCAGCCACTCAATGGACTGAGCCACCCAGGCAACCCTGAAATGTGACTTTAAATGCTTAAAGGCAGGGGAATGCAGTCCTGCTCCCAGGTTAACTGTGAAGCCTGTGATGGCCATTTTGCAGGCCTCTCCACCCTCAGCCTCTGTTGGCTTTCATCTACCCCCACCCCTCGAGCCCACAATTTAGACTGTCAGGTGCCCCATGTCCTCATTTACCACCTTTTTTCAAGATTTACTCTTTTGAAAAGGGCATGCTGTACTTTTTTTCAAGCTAAGACAGTTTACAAAAATGTATTTTTCTTAGATTAAAATTCCTTTTGGAATCTACTGTATAAATGAAAGTAGGTTCTACCCTATTTGAAGCCAGGATGGTGGCTGCCCCCACAGACATCAGGTTTGTTCTCCCACTTGGGACCACAGACCTCCATTCTTGCCCTCCATCCCCCCAGGCCTGCTGAGGGATTCCAGAGAGCCGAGACTGAAAATCACAGCCTCAAAGAATCAATAACATATAAAGCTGAATATCATTTCCTCTGTGGTATTTTAATTATGACAAAGGAGTAAATCTCTGAGTGGCATTTCCAGTAATGACAAGTTGGTGGGAGAGATATTTTTGGGATGAGAGTCTTTTGGCTGTCACCTAAAATCCTACCCCATAAGCAGTCACCCAATTTATATCTGCTAAATGGTGGGCTCTGCTTCAACTTACAGAGGAAATTTAAAGTTTCTCTTTTAAAATAAATTATTTTCTTGGGTATCCCTTTAATGGGCTTTAAAATATTATTAGACTTTTGGTCCAGATACCATTGAGACTGTTAAGTTTAACAATTACATAATTTGTTTCCACTTAAGTGTATTTTTATCTCCTGGGACAAACATATTGGTTCCTTACCTGTTAAATACTAGTTAAAGACATCTGTTAGGCACTAAAACTCTTTTTCGTATATGTAGTATAAGTATAGTAATTCATTATTAAATTTTCATTGTCTGAATCCCCATTATTTTAATATTTGCTTTGTGATTATCACTTTATCCGAATATTTAAGTTAGACATACTTGCTGTTTGAGAAAATATAAAAATGTGAATATTCTAAAAATCATCTTGCAAGTCTATAAACATGAAAAACGTAACATTTATTAGATTTAATGTACATATAATGTTAATTCAGTTAAAGTTGATTTTCTGTCTCTAAATGTGATTTTGAATTCTGATTGGATAAAGATTTTTTTCATGGCTAATTAGCATCTCACATAAGACAAATTATTTTAATTTTTGTGTTCTTTGACTTAGGTTAAAAAAACCTTTTACTGTAAAATACTTTTCCATGTCCTTAAAATTTTTCATATTAAATTTCATCTTATGATAGTCTCTAATACTAGAAATAAAACTGAACTTTGATATTTTAATTAAAAACTCTATAGGATTTGATTTCTGAAGGTCTCCTTAACCCCTTATGAGTAGATTTGTCCCGGGGCAAGTCATTTAACCTGTAAAACGTGGTTGCTTTGAGTATTGAGTGATTTCGTGTGTGTGATTGTGCACTCTGGATCACCGAGCACGTGTGGAGTGGGTGCTGAGCCACACTGCCAGAATCCCCTCGGCAAGACAGAGAAACCCACCCCTCAGCTGCCACAGCTATATTCCTATTGGGCAATTGCCTTCTGTGTAAAAGAACTGCTTCTCCCAAGACTAGGCCCACATCCTGAGGGCGGCCTGCAGCCAACATGTGGTTCCCACACAGTGCAAAGACAGGGCTCCCTTGCCTCTGTTGGGGAGGTCTCCGAAGGGCTGGCCATTCAGCTCTAGGGCTCCCACCAGAGGCCTCTGTTGGAACTACATCACAGTTCATGTTCACTTACCCACTCGTGATTTTCTCACTCCCTCACCAGTGTTGCTTTGGAGAAGGCTCCCCAGTCCACTTCCTGTGAGTATATCTTGGCCTCAGAGTCTGCGTTCTGGGGATCACAATCCAAAACAATGTGTAAGTTAACTTTGTTTCAACATTTTTAATTATAGCCACCTGAAATATGCCAAGTACTTTTGTGTGGCTATTTTATATTCCTGTTCTTCCCTGGACCTCTAGTAGTAAATCCTGTTACTGTACAGCCTCCCAACTTTTGGCAACACACTGCAGTGTCATTTTCTTATTATTGCCTCTTGACAGCATTGTATCCTGAGGTATTTTGGAGCTTAGGTGTTTGGCCTTCTACTCACACACAGAAGAGCTTCCTGGGTGGTTTACCTAGCAGTTATGGAGAGTTTGGGAACCTGCTGTTCCTCCACAGCTAGCTCTTAACCAGACTTATAGTATTAAGGGCTGGATAATGGCACTGAACTAGACCTTATACAAGTCCTTAAATAGATACGATGAATGATGCCAGGCAAACCTGTCAAAGAACCACGTTAGGTCAAAACTCACTCAGGTCATCTTTCCCCATAAAGTTTAAGTTTTGGTCACTATATATATAATAAAATCCTTTAAGTACTTCGTTGTTATTTTTCTCCCTTCACAAATACTGCATATGAACAGTTATATTTAGTTTGATTTATTTATACCCATAGACACAGGCATCGAATTTCAGAAATATTAGCCTAGCTACAAATTTTATTTCCCAACCCTGCTAATACACAAATAAGCAATAGAAATGGACCATTTCTCACCATGTTCGCCGTTACTACTCTTTACACTGCTGAGCCACCATCATCCACTCTTTATACTGCTGTTACTCCTTGCATTCTACTCTCTGCCCAGCAGCCATAATAAATCCTTTTAAGTTAGATCCCGTTTTGCTGTAAACCCTGCAAAGATTCCCCATTTCTCTGCCAATCCCTTAACCCTCTAACTTCATGTTACTTACTTTCCGTGTCCCTCTATCACCCTGCTCCAATAACACTAGTCTTCTTGCAGTTTTTGGAACATACTGGCTGCATCCCTGCCTTAGTTTCTTTGTTCACGCAGCTCCCTCCGCCTGCAATGCCCTTTTCCCAGCCTATCTGCTTGGTTAACTCTCCCTGCCAAGTCCTTACTCAAATCTTTCCTCTCTTGAAGGCCTCTTCCAGTCACCTGCTTCATATGGTGTTTACCATGCCCATTACACTCTCTGATCCCAGACCCTAAATCCCCTGCCCTTTTTAAGATAAGACTTACTACCTTCTAACAATCTCAGAGGTGCATTTACCATGAAGCTAATGAAACTTAAGCTTCAGGGTTCCTTCCCTGCCTAGACCCCTTCCAAAACCCTGGGAGAAACACCAGCAATGGGTGCGCATGGCCACGTGTTTCTGTAAAATTTGCAAATATATCTTAACTGTAATTGGTTGACACCGTTATCTGTTTCTACTCCAACTTCTTTTCTGTCTAGTTTTCCCTTATACCAAGTGCTGTTGAAGTGGCTGCATGCATTTTTGAGGTCTGGCGGGGGGATATTGAGTTGGGATACATTTAGTTTGGGTATAGTGGAATGTAATGAGTGTTTTGCAGTCACTTCCCTGTATATATAGTTCAGTTAGTGCTAGCTGTTCTGATGTGGAAAGAGCTTCCAGGAAGATGGCTACTACCTGCTAGCCATAGAGTGTATTGCTTTCTGACTATGGACTAGAGTGCTTGGCATCAAAAGTATATAGGTGGTGGAGGAAAAACATGGTGTGAAAATAATAAAAGCCAACTATTTGTAGGAACTTCTTCCACATTTTACAGCTCATATTTTAAAGAAACCTGATCAAGGTTTCCCCAAATTTGACATCAATCCTAAATATTTTTATGAAATGACCAACAAAGTTGTGAAGCTGAGAGAGATTTTTCTTTTTTAAACAATTTTTTTTTAGATTTTATTTATTTATTTGAGTTTGATCCTGTGATCACCAGATCACAACTTCAGCCAAAATGAAGAGTCAGGCACTTAACCAACTGAGCCACCCAGGTGCCCCCTTTTATTTTAAACAATTTTTTTTTTAGATTTTATTTATTTATTTGACAGAGAGAGAGAAAGAGAGTGGGAGGGAGAGGGAGAGAGAATCCAAAGCTGACTTTGCGTTAAGCATAGAGCTTGATGGAAAGAGATTTTTCTAATCAATAATAAAAAACTTTTTGATTAACCATGCTGGAGGGAAGAATTATCTTCCTATTCTCCTTATAGAAAATGTTACCAAATTACCACACGAAAAGCTGATCAAAGACAATTCAGCCAAAATATGTATGTTGGATAGTTAATTAATGAAAATATTTTTGCTATGTGTGAGCTTTTTAATGTGTGTAAATTGTGATTTCTTTTCACACTTTAAATGAATATTTTCAATCCAGTTTTACATTTGTAATTTGGCATTCTTTTTGTTAAAGAAGGCCCACCAAATTCTATTGAAGGTCTATCAAGTTTGTATAATTTGGTGGTCCTTATTTAACAAAACAAAACAAAACAAAAACAAAAAAAGAACAATTAGCACTTACAAGACCTGGATGTACCCTGACTCTGCTTTATGATTTACTTACTTGTTCTGTTGCTCAAAAGCAGGAATATTAGCTCACTGGTGTTTCTTAAGCACCTGAGCAGTGTTTGGCACATGGTAGGCATTTGGTAAATATTTGTTGAGTGAATGAATCAATCAGCAACATTACAATAAAACATTGGTGTTAATCTAATTTAATCCTGCTTAAGAAAAGTCAATATTGACATGAAGGAGAGTAGAAAGACTGGTAGTTCATAGAAAACACTCCTTTAAACTTTTTACTTGTAACTAATCATAGAAGTAAATTTTTATTCATAGTTTTTTTTGTTTTTTTTTTTACTAGTCATAAGCTACCATGTTTTCAAGAAGATCTGTATCACTTTTTTTAAAAGTTCTATTGTCTTTCTCCTTGGGACCCAAGACTAGCCTCAGTTAGCTTTTTCCGTCATCCCATTCCAAGGATAAGAATTTAATTTTAGAGCTGTAGGGAGGTGAGGCCATGCAGAAAGCCACTGGGAAGCCAATACAGCAGTCGGTTTTTCTTAAGCCAAGGATCAGGGAGCAGGAAAATAAAAGTAGACTATTTTTTTATTTTTCTATATCTAGTCAATCACAGAAGCTCTGTTGAGAGAGTGATCTTTGTTTACACATTGGACGGTGGAAGTAAGAATACTTCTCATGAGAAGGAAGAAAAAATAAATATAATACTTGGATTTTAGAAAAATGAACATAGTAATGAAGACCCTAAAAATGAGAGGTGGGTCTTAAGAAAAGCAGAATCTCATAGGATTTTAGCTTGGGGAATTTTTATTTTTGTAAAAATACAGAAAACAATACATTATACAGATGACTAATGGAGGGAAACCTTCTTTCACTTTAACACCAGAACTTTTACTTAAACTCTGAAACACATATATATTTTTAAATGCCCTTATAGGAATTTTGGAGACCAGAGCCTTGTTTGTTTGTTTGTTTTTGATTATACTTCTGAATATAGAAGGGCAGACTTCTTACTGGTAGTGAAGGAAGCAGTGTGCTAATGAAGGTCTTCGATGTTGGCCAGCTCCTTTTTGCTTTCTCAGTTTGGCAGTGAGCACTCACACTGCTCTTTTCTAGAACAGAATTCTCTGCATTCTGATTCCACATCTAGCAAGTCTTGACAAAGGAACGTCAGTAAGTTCCCCAAACTGAGCTTTTGTCAATGCTAACTTTGCAGAATGCGCAACACCCAGAATCGTGACCATCCTTGCCAAATGTCACTGTTGTTTAAGTGCTCTGTTCCAGATGAGGGCTCTGAAGAGATTGTGGGGAGCGTAAGATTCTCTACCCACATTATTTCCCACGGGTTTGCAGGCAACCCTGGGTTGGGTTTACAAAGTTCCTTGCAAAAGTAGAGAGATTTCTTGCTCAGAATTGTATATGTACTCAGAAAAGAAGTTTAAAAAAAAATCCTGGTTAGCAAAAGATGCTATAGGGTAGAGAATATCAACATACCAAGGCTGATAGCTGTACTATCTCCATGGTCTATCAGCACAATAAAAAGCACTGAGTAGAAAAACACCTACATGGGGCACCTGGGTGGCTCAGCCGTTAAGTGTCTGCCTTCGGCTTACGTCATGATCCCAGGGTCCTGGGATCGAGCCCCGCATCAGGCTCCCTGCTTGGCGGGAAGCCTGCTTCTCCCTCTCCCACCCCCCTTGCTGTGTTCCCTCTCTCGCTGTCTCTTTCTGTCAAATAAATAAATAAAATCTCAAAAAAAAAAAAAAAAGAAAAACACCTACAATTCTTGAACATTATTACTCTTTTTTTTAAAATCTTTTTTTCGGGGCGCCTGGGTGGCACAGCGGTTAAGCGTCTGCCTTTGGCTCAGGGCGTGATCCCGGCATTATGGGATCGAGCCCCACATCAGGCTCCTCTGCTATGAGCCTGCTTCTTCCTCTCCCACTCCCCCTGCTTGTGTTCCCTCTCTCGCTGGCTGTCTCTATCTCTGTCAAATAAATAAATAAATAAATAAATAAAATCTTTAAAAAAAAAAATAAAATAAAATCTTTTTTTCTTTCTTTCTTTCTTTCTTTCTTTCTTTCTTTCTTTCTTTCTTTCTTTCTTTCTTCTTTTTTTTTTTTTTGCCAAAGCCTAAGGAAGTGCTATTGAAACACCTTATTTCCCAAACTAGATTAGGACTAATTAAATAACTCTCAAAACTACCTCAAAAGTAAAACAGATGGTTTTCTTTCTTTTTAAATAAGGTATTTTCCTAAATTATCTTCTCTAGAAATAGCACTAGAGATAGATACAATAACTACTCTGATATGTTAGGTGTATCAGAAAGGGAAGAAAAGAAATTTTGAAAAAATAAAATAAAATAAGCAAGGATTTAAATTATTCATCAGGCCTTTCTTGGCCTGCTTCTATTTTTAAAATGGAATGGCACACCCCATGTTGGTCCGCAACGTGGTTAGCAGCTTGTGTTCACTCTAGTGGATCCCTCCTTCTGGACTGATTTGTTTGGATACTCTGGACCAGAACGCTTGCTTGCATTTTTTTTTCTCTGCAAGTGTTGCCTAATGCAATGTTAAGAATTTTATCTCTGTTCTCAACAACATGTTGCCTATGTGTACTTAAAACAGATGGCTTCATCATACTGTTATGCAATAAATCTGTCACGTTGACTTTCCTTTTAGTGAGTCAGAAGATGAGCTGAACACTGATATATTTTATTATATTTATTTTTTAAAGGTTTTATTTTTAAGTAATTTCTACACTCAAAGTGGGGTTTGAACTCAAGCCCTGATATCACAAGTTGCATGCTCTGTGGACTGAGCCAGCCCATGAATGCTAATATATTTTAAGTACAAGTCAAAGATTCCTCATGTAATTCGTGACTTGATGGGTTTCAAGAAGAATGAAATGAACTAGCTACTTGGTTGCTAACTGACCTTTCTTTGGTGCTTGCTCTATTTAAGTATCCAATGCAGTCAGTGATTTCTCCTTTAACATCCACATTTCTTCTATTTTAAAATTGTAGGGAATGCCAGTCAGGTTAAAGACACTGAAACTGCAAGGAGGAACAAGACTTTCTTATGCTATTACAGTCCTGTTGATTTTCATTGCCAATTACTTGCACATGTTCATAGAGGCAGGACTCACTTTGCATAGTTCCCACATGCATGACTTTCAGTTGCCACCATACTGTGCAAAGCCAGGACCACTCGCCTTTATATATGTATGTATGAAGATATGTACACATATGTGAGTGCATGTATTTATTTTTAATTTTGAATGGGCCTATTTTTCAGATATTTGAAAGTGGTAAAGGCACTGGAGAGATCTCTGTTTGCATCAGCAAAAAAGACCTGGAGTCTAATAGCCCAACTCAAACTGGTGATATGATGGAAAAAGTGAGTTTACTGACTGTGTTTATGGCTGTAAATGTCTTTCAAGTTAATTGTAGTTGATTTAGACAATTCCGTCTTTGAAGTTGTTTTGAGAAGATTACTCATTTGCTTTTCTGTAAAGATTGATAGTCTCAAGCTTGACTTTTGAATTTCTTAGGCTCTCAGCTTTAGAAGAGTATTAACTCTTGGCTTCATACTTAACAGTGTCTTAACCTTCATTATGCCTGTATTTGGAAATCTGTCTACACTGGCCTCTGGGATTGCCCTCTTGTTTACACTGCGAAAAGAAGTGACATGATATTCAGTGGAGGGTATATTCTGGGTTGAGGGTATTTCTAAGCCCTAGACCCTGAGCAACTAGCAAATAGCCTTAGTCTTCTCCTGTGCTCATTGCAAGTACATCCATATGGTTTATCTTAGGCATTCTTACTTTTGCTTATTTTCCAGACAATTGGGATGTTTCTCAGGCAGAACCAACACATTCAGGGCCTTTATTTTGGGTCTTTGTCTTGCATAAAAGGACAATGAATGCCCTGTTGTTTACAAATTGGGGTTATGCACCCGAGCGCACACCGGTGTTTTGGGCTCTGTTCCTTGGCCTTTGTTCAGAGACTTGCTCCTTTCTCCCCCCTTCAGTTTAGCACGCTCAGACTCACCTCTTCTTGGCGGTAACCATTACCTGGCCTTCGCAGTTGCATAGAGTTAGGAGCGTATACAGCACAAGAGTTGTATAGAATTAGGAGATTTTCATCTGATCTGATCATGGGCTGGGCCCAGAAGAGATGGGAAATGCTACCTTGGTTGATTAGAGAAAGAAGGATCAAAAGCCTTGGTTGGTTTCTTTTTACTATCACATCCCTGACTATATGAATCACCATGGTATAAAAGCCTTCCTAGAATTCTCTACCTGTTTTCCCTCTTACTCACCTTAGAATGTTTTACTTTTTGGTTTACATTAAAATTAAAGACAGCATTTTATCTTGTACAGGAAGATATTATTTTGTAGAAAGTTCTTGCATTGGCTGATGGCACGCTGAAATTGATCTATGCTTTGCTTTTATATGCAAGTAAATCTGGGGGAAAATTTGAATTAGGGGCACTATAAAGCTCTCTGTTAGGGAGATTCCCTTGTGGTACCTAAGGATGACTGTTCCTTTGGTGCGCGCTTGTCTCAATCTTTAGCCTGAGATATTTCACACTCTTCTCAGGTCCCTGAACAAATTCTTATCCTATAAAGGCCTGGTGATGACAGCTTTAGAAATAAATGGGTAAAGATTATCACAACTTTTGGTTGCCATAGTCTAGCCCTAACCAATGACCTAGAGATGAAAGGCACTGAGGCCCTTACCTCCAGTAGGCTGTTGAATGCTCATCTTTGAACACCTAAAATGCAGTCTGTCACCAAGTTGAAAAAATAGAGATTGCAGTGCTACTCCTGTGAAAATGAATTTGGTTAAGTGGTCAGGTGTTCATATCCTTCTGCCACAGACTCCTAATCTTTGTGTATACACTTCTTTCTTGGATCAGGCCTGAAATCTTTTATATCTTTCCCCTTTACAAAAAAAAGGTGATGCCTGTAAAACAAAATCACTGTGATTTAAAAGATGATCAGCATTACGTGTTTTCTGAAATAATAGCAGACCAACAAAAAATATGCTCAAGGTCTGAGATCACACAGAAATAAATGTGGGGCTTTGTAAAACAGTCTATAGGATTCAAACTGCATTTGTGGTTCCAATGAACAAAACCAAAAGCAACTCATATTCTTATGAGTTCTAGCACCTTGTCTATTATACTCCCAAGGAGAAGAGTAATCATTATTTTTAATTCAAAGGACTTGGTTAGGCAGGATGAGAAGTATTAACTTTAATGAAATGAAAAATGTATCATTGTTTTCAGCCTTTCTGTTGCCTAAGGGTAAAAATCTGGTCAACATAGAGGTGAGGAAAACAATGCAGAGCTGATGAAGTCAGATATATGGGTATTTATCTCCAATTACAACAAAGCCTATATCTTAGGTGTTCTGTAAATATAGTTGCTATCAAAAAAAAAATCTTTTACCTGGACAAGAGTTTATAGTCAATAGGTGAGGAAACTGAGATATGTAAGATCGCAATTTTGTCTTCTTTCCTCTGAGCTTCAGCATTTAGCTTCTCAATATACCTTCAATGGGAATACATACAAGGAGCAAAAAAAGCATTCTGTACAGCAGCTAGGCAAGAAAAGGCCACAAATGTATCCGCATCCCTGCCGGGATTACAGAGTAACAAAAAATTGAGAGACACAAGAACTGACAAGGGAGAGATGACAGAAGGCTCGGGGGAGAACAGAGTGATGGATAGTGTGGGGTGCAGAACAGGAAAGAGCAGAGGCCTAAACATTCAAAGTTGATAGATAAGGAAAAAGGTCCTCTAAAATTCCATACGTAACACAGTTCAGTGGGATTTACTTGCATTTTAAATGTGCCTTAAATTAGGAAGATCTTGATGATTTAGTAACCCTAAATGTAAGATAGAAGCAAACACTTAAAATGCTGTTATTTAAAATATTAAATGACAGCATTTCATACTTAACATTTCAATTATGGCTTACTCACAACCTGAAAACATTCATTATTGAAGCAGCTCACAAGCTTTTGCAAGGCTCTTAACTGAACTACATTCAAAAAGAGTTCTTGTAGGTGAACCAACATGGGCTGAAAATCCTGTTTATTTTTGCAATCCTGTAGGTGGTGAGTTGTTCTACCGCTGGTTATCTGCGGTTAGTCGGGGACAGGGAGGTTGCCAATTCTAAAACTTGAACGTGCTCCGGAAGGATCCTAACAAAATGCGTGGCTCAGACAAGAAAAGCATAACCCTTATCAAAGAGGACTGTTACTGTGTGTAGAAGCTAAATGCTCTTTCTGTAAGACTGTCACATCTGCTTTCGGTCCCCGTGCCAAAGGGTCAGAGCTCAATCACAAGCCTGTGGCACCCCCTGCTGGTTAAAAGCCCATGCTCATTTTGTTACTTTACACTGAGCTAAACATTGCCATCATTTCACACTTCTTTTAACATTCTATATGAATTTAATTATCATTTGTTTGGATTCATTTGTTACAGAGTAGAGACAGTTTGTTATAGATGTTCACATTTTACACTATTATTATTAATTTCCCTTCTTCTTCTTCTTCTCCTTCTTCATTATTTTCCCCCACCACCAGTTACTTCTCCAGATTCATCAAAGGCTTAAAGAATCTCCTATGAACTCATCAGGCCTCAGTTTTTCTTCAATCCGGCTTTTTAATGAGCATGGTCAAGAAATTAAGAATCCACTTGTGCTGAAGAATGAGCAAAAAATTTGGGTCTCTTATGGTAAAGCATACAGGTAGGAGCAAGGTGTTTATTCTCTGTCTGTCCTCAATCTTTCCAGGGGCAAGCTAATTTAAAAGGAGAGTCAAGAAGCCAAGTAGCACCCTTTATGAATTTATTTAAAAATCCTGAATTCCAATAAAATTTCAGGGGTGTTTTTTTGTGAGGCAGTATTGTTTGTGAGATATGGCATCTCTCTCTCTCTCTCTGACTTTCTGTCTTAATGCCTTGTCATAGTTCTTGAAGTCTGCCTGTCAGCACAGCAAGTGGGATTTGTTCATGTCTGAGTAGTCACCTTAATGATAGCAGATGGAAACGCCACGGGGGGTCCAAGCCCATCACACTGTCATTGTCGCACACTGCCCTGACCTGCTTCCACTCCTCTATTTTTTTGTCCCTTTTTAAAGGAGAAATGGATGGTAATTGAAAAGGATCTTAAGCAAGATTTATGAAGCTGTAGACAACATGATTCCCCACTATCTCTCTATGTTTTCACAAATAAAGTCTTAACCTTTTAAGCACCAATGACAGGACAGCTAAAGATAAATTGGTAAAGCTTGTAAGCCCTATCCTATCAAAGTTATATTCCTCAAAAGTGCCTTGCATTATTCCACAATAATTATTGGTTATTGCTGAGCATTGTGTAAATTTTTGTAGATTGGTAAATTCCTGCATAAAATTATCTGTGTTTCTGGGAAAAGAGAAAGACTGCAGTCTACAGGCACTGATGAGCTGGGCTGTTGTGTGGAATATCTTAGAAATGTATGCATATTTTGACAGGACATATCCAGATGAACTCTGAAACTGCTTGTCAGGAAACTTAAACACACTTTTCTGCCGACTTCAAAATTTTTTAAGCCTTTATTTATCTGAATAAGGGAAATAGGAGAAAATAACTTTGCTTATCGAGTATAATTGATTGTATATTAATTTTAACAAAAATAGCATAGACAGACTAGGAGCTGATTGGATTTGCTATATATTCTAAGAGTCAAAATTTCAAATACTGAAATCTACTCACAAATTCATGAAGGTTTTGGAAGAAGTTAGTAGGATTAGCTGTAGGTAGTATATTATAAAATTCTATTTCTTCTCTCCCAGGAGAGGGAAATTAAAATGTTTAATAATTTCTTATGCTGTGTAATTTATAGAATTAAAAATATATGTAAGGAATGATGTTTTCTTCTGTAGACAGATTTCAAAATATAATTTAGTTGCATTGTGAGAATTGTTTTTATAATGGTAGAACAGTGATGGATTTTACAGTGGCAAGGATTCTTGAATAATTTAGCAAGCTCTTCTAATTACAAAGAAAGGCTTTAATAAAACGTGTGTCTAATAATTTCTTCTTAAATATCATTATTAAAGTGAAAGCAATGGCTAATTTTGATGTTTTTAATGATGTTTGTTATAATACAATATTTTAATAAGATGAAACACTTGTTCTTGGTTTATTGGATCATATTTGTGGAATAACTTAGTAAAATGCTAAGTATCTGGAATACTCTAAAATCAACTGAGGATTGTAGCTGGAAGAATTCATAAGCATATATTTGTTTATATGTCATTGTTATTTTAACAGAATAATTTTTTTCTGGTTTTGAATCCAATATAAAACACTAGGAAACCATTATAACATTTGCTACTATTGGAATTTCTGGAATTTATGTCTAAAAGTTATTTGCTAGATCTAGTTTAAAACATATTGAGAGAATGTGCAATACGTACTAAGTAAAAGATACTCATTTTTAGACAGTAATTTTAATGTGTTGACATGGGAGTTGGTTTACCCCTTTATAAAAGTTGATTTTGCCAATATCTGCTTTTATTTTGAGTCCTGTAATTATTTTTCTCCCAATTTTTATTTTGGGAAATATCCAATCTACAGAAAACTTGAAAGAATAGTACAATGGACACCTATGTACCCTTCACCTAGGTTCACCAGTTTAGAGTTGGCCTCGTTAATTTTATCTCTTACATCTCCCTTCTCTCCCTTCTGAGAGGCATGAGATTATTTTCAGACAATCATTAAAGTTTCACTCATAAATGCTCAGATCATGTAACTGAAGAATAGGATGTTCTTCTGTGTCACCACATTGTAGCATCTAGGACAGTCAACAATAACGTAACATCGTCTAATACGCAATCTATGTTTAAACTATCCAAAATGTGCTTTAGAGTTTTTAGTAGTCTAGGATCCAAGTAAGATTCATGTGTTGCATTTAGTTATCTTCTTTAGTTCTTTTTAATCTAGAATATTCTCTCTCTTTTGTCTTGCTTTTCATGACATTGAATTTTTTTAAGAGTTTAGGCACTTTTCTTGTAGAATGCCCCACATTCTGGATTTGTCTGCATGTTTTCTCATGATTAGATTCAGTTTAAAAATTTTTGACAGTCCTACACAGGTGATGTGGTTGAGTCCTGTAATTGTGAAGTTAAATAGCAAGGCTTTGTCACCATTTAGGAAAAAAAAGGCTCAGAGTTGACATAATGCCAGTTACCATTGTTTTTATTTAAGAGCTGTTTCCCATTTGATTTTAATTCTCAAATAATTAAATAGAAAATGAAGTACCTAACAGTATGTAATATGAAAAATCAAATCAGCATAACATTTAGTGAGCTCACAAAAAATAGTAATTTATAGCCAAATATTAAGAATTCATTTAATTATCAGCTCCAGAGAATATTAATGGTGCATTGCATTGTAGTTATACGTTTAAAAATGAAAATTGCATGAAAGACAATTGGTTGTTTTTTTCAACTAAATACTTAATTTTTATTATCAAAATTATTTTTAAAAATTACATGTGTTACAACTATCCTTGACATATTATACATCAGCCAAATAAACTAAAACGTGCATTTCAGGTATCAATATAAGATATCAACAACAGTTCTATATAATAAGAAACTCACTTATTTCCGGACTGTTACTTACTGATATTACAGGTTTTATTGTTTATTTGTGCTCAAGTTTTAGTGTTTGTATGACTTTGCATATAGCTTTGATGTTTTTTCCATTTTTCAGATCTCCACTTACACCTGTTTTGAGTCTCACCTTTGACCAGGTGACTGCATTTGACAGAGATGGCATTACAGTTGTGTATAAAACCTTCTTGGATCCTAATGCTGTTCTGCTACCTGGATGTGACAAGTAAAGTAACATGTGCTCTGTTAAAGTAATCTGAATTACCTAATTCGGATTGCAACACTAAAAGATGTTCTTTGAATTGTTTTATAAGCAATTACTTGTTTTATTGACTTATTTCACGACATAATGAACTAGTGTCTAAAAAACTTATCAGTAACTTTTCTTGAGTTTAAAAAAAAACACATGAAGCAATGAGCGGACTCTAGTTTCTACTTTGCAGATGGAACAATTTTATTTGAAGTGTAAAAACTGTTTTTAGTGGGTTTCTAAATTAAGAGTTTTGAGTGGAATCATTAAAATATTAAATAATACGTTTTCTTGTATGAGTGTTTATATTTAAGCATCTCCTTTGATGATGATAAAGTGAAAAAAAAGCAATATGCTAGAGAATTGGTGGAATGGTGGGAAGACCAGGAGTTAGAAGATTTGAGCATCTAGCCCCATCTCTGCTGCCTATGATTTTCCATGAGCAGATGGGTGTCAGCTTCTTATCTATAAATAATAAAACCCAGCATTTACTAAGTATTGACCACAATTCTAAATGAATTAGGTAAGGATTTATTTAATCCGAAAACAATGATCTTAATCCCATCATTACATTATCTTATTATTACTCCATTTTATAGAGCCAGAACTGAGGTGCAGAGGGGCAGAGTGGTTTGCCCAGTCACACAACTAGTACATGACAGAGCCAGGGTTCTAACCCAGATTATCTTTCTTAAGAACTGAGGGCTTACGCACTATCTAGCACTGTCTAACAGAACTTTCTGTGATGATGGAAGCATAAGTTGTGACTATTGAAAACTTAAAATATGACTAATGTGACTGAGGTACTGAATTTTTAATTTTGTTTAAATTACGTTAAGTTCAATTTAAATAGGTATATGTGGCTAGTGGGTATTATATTGGACATAGCATGATTCTGATAGTATGTTGGATTGGGGAGAAACAGACACCCCGCCGAGCAGGGAGTCCAACACCAGGCTTGATCCCAGGACCCTGAGATCATGACCTAAGCCAAAGGCAAATGTTTAACTGGCTGCAGCACCCAGGTGCCCCCATAGCACTTTTTTTTAATAGGCATTTCCATTTTGAGAAGATTCATTTCATGTGCCACAATCTTTCCCCAAACTGCTGAATTTGCCCATACCCTTTCCCTTCATGTTTTAGCTAGGAGTTTAATTTTTAATTCACGTATTCCTTCTTAATTTCCCTTCCCTGGGTGCAATGAAGACTGTTTTATTGAGTAGTTTTAAGTTAGAGCTACATCAGTAAGCATAACAATATGAAACTACCCTTACTGAAAACAAACTTATTTGAAGATAATTTACATAATTTTTTATTCCATTTTCTATACTCTAACATGCATCATTTGAAACCTTAATAATCATACTCTAATTTATGTTTCTCAGGATATTGAAAAAGGTACTATTATCAGTTCCAAAACTGATTTTTGTTGAATGACATACCATACGATATATCTTAACATATCAGTGTTGAGCTAGATAGTTTTCTTTAGAGTAAGGATTAGTACACTTTTAAAATAAGTGATTTGGGGGTGCCTCGGTGGCTCAGTGGGTTAAGTGTCTGCCTTCGGCTCGGGTCATGATCACGGGGTCCTGGGATGGAACCCTGTGTCGTTGGGCTCCCTGCTCAGCGGGGAGTCTGCTTCTCCCCTGGCCCCGCACCCCCCACTCGTGCTCTCTCTTTCTGTCTCAAATAAATAAATAAATAAATAAATAAATAAAATCTTAAAAAAAATAAAATAAGTTATTTGGCTGAACTAAGAATGAACCTCCCCCTCCCCATTTGTGGTTTGTCTATGTGCCCACTAGACTGTGCTGCTTTGTAAGACTGTCTAAAAGTTGCCAAAATAATGTGCTTAACACAACCATTTTAAGTATAAAAACCTCCTTTGTTATTTATAGCCCATTGTATTTAGAGAAAACGTTAACAGTGAAGATGGTGTCCACTCTTAGTGATTCCATAAGATTAAAAATAATTTTTTTTGTTTCTCTCTTCTATTTATAATTAATTAGGCATGGAATCCCCCAGTATCATAAATAATTGCAAGATAAAAATTTAAAGTCTTCGTTTCCCAATTGTAGTTAACAAAGCACTTTACAAATTTCTGTTTAAAAAGATTATGAACTATACATTTGTTTTTCTCTCCCTACTAGAATATAAGATACATAAATTATTATACTAGTAGATTAAAGAGGGTAATTAAATGAATTTTATTTTGACAAAAGTAATTAAATATTTTACTTTTCTTAGTTGGGAAGTTTGTGAGAGATTTCCAATTAATATCAACGGTACCAGTCAACAGATACCTGATCAATTTGAAAAGGTGGACTTGGAGAATCATTTCCTACAGAACAAGGTCAGAATTATTTTTTGTACTCAATGAAGGTATTTTATGTTTTGGATAATCATTCAATACATGGTGACTGAGTGGATTTTTGGAGATGTTTGGAAAGAATAAATTATTTTAAAATGTTGGGGCAGGTATTATTCTTTACTTCCTGTTAATTAAGCACTTTAAAACTGAACCAATATATAGTATTCCTACTAGAAAAATTTTTAACTGAATTCTGTCATTTAAGTGCTATTGTTTAGCATATTTTCCTTATATCTACTGTATTAATAAGTTGGAGTTGTTTTAAAAAGTCTTTAAGATGGCTGTTAACATTTGATCTATTTGATCCATGGGTCAATGTATTTAAGGAATAGGAGCTCTTTAGAAAACCCAACTCATTACAACCCAATCCAGAAGGTTTGTTTATTAATTTACACTTAGAAATTTATCATGCCAGTAAGGAATTTTCTCCAACTGAGCTATGAAGGTATTTTAAACATGTCTCCAAAGAAAGAATAATTATAATTTTTTTTCTTAGAGGCAGGGTTGTTGTCCATTTCAGCGGCATAAGCTTTAGTTTTTGAACTCATGAAATCAAAACCAAAAGGCACCCACAGAGATAGAGATGCCCAAAGAAAGTAAGACTTCCTGTTAAATGCTCTGGTCCCTTTATTTCCAAGAGACAATGCAAAAGACATATTGTCCCAACCTGCTTTTTTTTTACATTTCTCCATGCCTGTTCAGTTTACTATGTCAGAATGTATACTGAAAGTATTAGTTGTTTTAAGACACATGTGAATCTACATAATATAATTATAAAAATAGAATAAAATAAATAATTTATAGTTGACCCCTAAACAGTGGAGTTAGGGGTACTGATATCTCACAATTGGAAATCCATGCACAATTTTTTTTCCATGGAGAACTTTTCACTGCCCCCATATTTAACTGCTAATTACCTACTGTTTACCAGAAACCTCACCAATAACAGAAATAGTGAATTATCACGTTTTATATATTGTATGTATTATGTACTGTGTTATTGCAATAAAGCTAGAGAAAAGAAAATGTTATTAAGAAAATCATAAGAGAAAATTCATTTATAGCATTGCACTATATAAAAGAAAATCCACATGTAAGTGGACCCATGAAGTTCAAACCTGTGTTATTCCAGGGTCAGCTATATTTCTAACTCTGTCAGATTTCGAGCAAATTTAGAAAATAAATGAAGTCGGGTAGTACACTAAGAATTAATGTCTATATTTTATATTCATCTCACGTTAAGATTTATTTACCATAATCCTGGTCCTGTTGGCTTTTGCTATTTGTTGGACTGTAGGCTTTTGCTGTGCCATTGTTTCCTGTTTAAAAAAACTTGTAAGCCTGCCTGTTACCTACTGAAATTCCAAATCTTCATCAGGCCTTCATTGATCTCCATGGTTCTCCTCTAATCTGCCCCTACTCTTGACTTGCATTTCCAACCTTCTCTTCTTGATCTTCTTTGTACCCTACACTACAGTTAGAGCTAATAAATTGTGTCCCATAACATGTTCTTCACCTTGGTATACTTACTTGTACCATGGTGTGTGTTGTTCTTGGCCTAGGATATAACCCCCCACCCCATTACCTTTCCTTGCCTTTTAAGGCTTTCTTCAACTTTTTCTTCTTCCATGGAGCTGTCTCAGATCCTGCAGAAAGAATAAACCTCATATTATTGAACCTCCTTTCATCCTTTGAAAATGTTCTTAGAGTTTGTGTTTTGGTATAGTTGTTTTTGTGTCTTTCTCTACCATTAAATTGAGAATTCTTTGGACACAGACATTATGTGTTACTCATCTTTGTATTTTTGAATTCTAGCACAGATTTTGAATGTAGGGCAGGTGCACAATACGTTTTTTGATGAATGAGTTTTTTTAAATTTGGCTACAACCTATCTTTCAAGGCTCAATATTCTCTAATAAGTTCTTCATGTGTTAGCCAAGCCTGATGGCCCATTTGTTGTTTCCTGAAAGTACTCCATGATTTCTGTTATTATGTTCATGTGGATCCCTTTGCCTGGAATTCAACTTCTTTTTCTTTGTTACCACCCACCAACCTTCTTTGTCACCTTTATGCCATATTCTAACACTGTCTGGCATACAGCTGGCATTCATTAAATGCTTGCTGAAATGCTGCCCATCATTCTAGCCTTATCTGATTTGTGCCTGTTTCATGAAAGCTTCCTTTTCCAACCTTCATCCCCAAACTGGATATGATGTTTCTGGACTTGTATCTTCATTGCATCCATTCTATGCCCCTTATGACACTGAACTTGATGTTTCTCTTAAACCTTTTTTGCATAACTCAAAGCACTGTTAGTGCTCCAAGTGAACACATTTCAGGTCACATTGGGGAAGAAAAAGGAGAATGGTAGATTCCACTGAGAATATTGGGATCAGATCATAAAGGGTCGTAATTCGATGTTAGGGATTCTGGATGTTGTTCTGTAGAAAACAAGGAGCCATTGGAAATATTCAAGCAGAGGCAGGATCTGATTTGATGTTTGTGTTAGGAACATAACTCAGGAGTCCTCTTTAATCCCTGCTGCTGGATTAGGCATTGCTCAAGGCCAAAGGGCATCCCGATCATCCGTGTCATTGCTGCCAATATCTCCACGTTCAGATTTAAGATAGATGGAATTGAATTCACTAGTTAATTACTTCATTTGGCAGAAACCAGCTCAAACCTGGAAAAAAAAAAGGATATCAAAGAATTATCAGAGAAAAAGAACTCAAAGGAGGCTTCTTTTTCGATTTTATGCTAATGTAGGACTTTAAAAGATAACTATATTTTCTTTATTTTTTTAAATTTTATTTTACTTATTTGAGATAGAGCAAGAGTGAGAGAGAGAGAGCACAAGCAGGGGGAGCAGCAGGCAGAGGGAGAAGCAGTCTCTCCACTGAGCAGGGAGCCTGACGCAGGGCTCGATGCCAGCACTCCGGGATCATGACTTGAGCTGAAGGCAGACACTCCACCGACTGGGCCACTCAGGCGTCCCTAAAAGATAACTATATTTTCTAATGTTGAAAAATGAGAGAATAACAATCCAGTTATTTCACTGTTATTAACTGGTTTTAATGATTCAGTGAAAATGAGAAAACTGTCAACTTAAATAAAGTTTGTACACCATTATATTTTTAGAAGAAGAAATTGGTTTTGGATAAAATTTCAGTCCAACAAAAATAGTAGTATAAGAAAGCAAAAATTTGATAAACTGGCTAGTAAAAAGAAGCTTTCAAAGAAAAATGGCCCTCCCTTAGCTATGAAACCTTTACAATCCTTTCAGAAAAGCATCTCCAATTATATACAGAGAGGTGATCAGTGCATTGGAAATGGTAATTTAATAACCTGAAACGGAGCACTTCTAAAGAGAGATTCTAGCAGAGGTGATAGATATCTATAGGACCTTTTATTGTAGAATCTTGATGCTCATTGTGGTAAAGAAGACACTAAGAGGATTACAACAGCGGTAGAGAGAGGGAGGCAAAAGCCGATATACTTGATGCATACGTTTTAAAATTGGCTTGAGATAGAGATATCGGTGCCCAACCCCTGACTGTTCTTTTAAATCTCTTATTGACAAGTAAAACCTTTCCTACAGAGAAAAATTTGGAACATATAATCCCTGTTAGTAATGTGGGAAATAGATATAACCCTGACAATTACAACCTGTTGCTCTTTTATCCATTTCAAAAAAAAGATTGGTATCTACTACAAAATGATATTTTGGCAAATACATCTTTCAATAGTTCTCTTTTGTTACTTAAATTGGCAACATCTTTAGAGTGCTTCAGTTTAAGGGCAATAAAATTAAATATTTCCATGCACTGGATGAGATTTAAACTTCATGGTAGTTAATATAAAAGAAAAAAAATTTCATGAGAAGAATAGTTTGAGTAATCCCTGGTTATGGGAAAAAATAGCAGAAAAATGGACTCCAGTGTTTAGCAGGTAATTCATTCTGCCAAACTAGAAAGGAAACATATTTTAATCCTAGCCTTTTGGTATAATCAGACTTTGCAGGACATTAGTGACAGTTTTTGGTATGGAAACAGTGAGAACAATACCAAATAATGATTTTAGAATTATGGCATACTTGTTAAGAGTTATAAACTTACAGCTTGTAAATTCAGCAGTCATGGATACTAGCAGAATAAATTATTCTATTTATCACAAAGGAGGCTGGGAAAAAATGAATAATTTTTTACTGTCCTATTTCTTTGGAGGGCAAGTCATTAAAAATAATGTTTTCTACAAATAATTTATACTGGGGAAAATACAAAATTTTAATTTTAATTTTGAACAGATTTCCATTAGAATAGGACACAGAACTTTAAAAAAAATCCTGAGTCCCTTCCTTATTTTTAGACCAATAGTTGGAAGCTATTTGAGGACTACATATTTACATTTTAGATATTTTGCCTTGTTTGGTTGCATAATTATGTACTCGCTGGTATTTTCTACCTTTAGACTTTTCCAGTTCCTGGCCTTTGAGGTGGGTGTATTGATTGGCTATAGATTTAGGGAATGAACAATAAGAATGAATATTAGGGACACAAAGAAAGAGATTTTATAACACTTCTTATAGTTGTGATTTTATTTTTTTTAAAGATTTTATTTATTCATTTGGGAGAGAGAGAGCGAGAGAGAGAGAGAGCACGAGCAGGGGGAAGAAGCAGAGGGAGAAGCAGACTCCCCGCTGAGCTGGGAGCTGGACGTGGGGCTTGACCTCAGGACCTGGACATCATGACCTGAGTTGAAGGAAGATGCTTAATCATCTGAGCCAGCAGGCGCCCCTCATAGTTGTGATTTTAATTTGTGTATCGAATTTTTTAACTTGGCCCTAAATTCACTATCAGAAGTGAAAAATCTTATAAATTTCTATGCAGTAAATGATTCGTTTAGAATAAAGGGTATGATCTGTGAGCTTCTCCTTTCAAGAAAAATTTCACTGTCTTGTGTCTGATTCTTCAGATCTGTAAGTAAAGACCATAAGTGGTTCTCTTATTATTTTAAATTTGCACAGGAATATTGACGGCTTTCATTAGTGATTTGGAAAAAGGAAATTAAACAAGAAGTTTTAAGAGGCTCAGAGTGTGCATGCATCATTTTTTGATCACTGGCAGCCTCTGTATTAGTACAGTTTATTCAGACAACCAAATCGTAATGGTCATTTAAAGGGATATATATGTACATATATACATATACCTCCTGTATATACATAGGTAGTCAAAAGAATAAAAGAGGTTTCCTAATGACCTAACGACATATGTAATGGTATGTATTTAGAGAACAGTCTCAGCAGAAATGCTATCATACATATACCTGTGTGTGTACACACGCATGCGTGGCAGACCACGTTGCAGGTTGTCAGAGCACTTTGCTTTTATGAATTGTAATTTTCACAGTTTTTAGCTTTCCCACCTTCATAAATGTTTGGTCTAAAGCTAAACTATCCGATTAAACTAAAAAGGGGATAGAAGATGAAGTCATGAGTTGAAATTTAATGGCCATTGTCAATTTTAAGTGTATCAGAACCCCAGACTTGGCAAGATTTTTTCTTTTAATAACAGGCAATGAAGCTGAGTTAGTGGGCCTGGCTGAGTCTGGTCTATGTAGAATCACTTGGGAACTGTCCAGCAAAATATCTCTCGAAGAACAGCATGGTGTTAATACTGGGTGCCAACCCACGACAGACACAAAGGACCCCTTCGCTCTTCACCAATAAGCCAACTGTTAAAAGATTAAACCATGTTGTGGAGATAACAAGAATTTAGGCGCTGGCAGCAGGTGCTGTACAAAGAAGCAGTTGGCAGTACGGTTCTTCTGTCTGACTAATTCCAGTCAAAACAATCTTCTTCCCTGTTGCAGAGGAGAGTTTTGAGTGTGATGGCAACTTGGAGTTAGGAGGTTGAGTAAGAGTGCTACTTTAAATGCTGAGTCCTGTGGCGGGTGGATTAGTAGAATATAGTTTATCATTGTTCAGAAACTGTGGGGGATTCCCTTCCAGAATCCAGCCACTACTGGCTAACTGGGGAATACACAATCAAAGAGCTCTAAGTCAAATCTCTTTCCGTCGTGGGGTTGCTATATTTTTAAAATTTTATTTTCACATTTAGGAGTTGTAAGATAGTTTCTTCTCTTGAGAAGTAGCTATCTTCCATTGTATAATAATTACCAAATATACTGGTTATGCCCTTTTGTTATTGCCTAATCACATTTGTAAATATTGCCTTTTAAATTATCATTTAATTTTTGTATTTTTAAGAATCAGTTGCTACTCAGCAAATACCTAGTATTAGCACAGATTTAGAATACAACTTTTAGTACTAGAAAATAATTTCAATTGTTATTGAAGCAAGGCCATTTATTGGGTTTAAAGTATAAACAGGCATATTCCCATAATCCCATATAAGTAAATATTGGTACTTAAAAATTTAGTATGATTACTCAGGAAAAGTGATCATATAAGTTAGCAGAAAAGTTTATTAAATATGAAGTAGAATTTCTATAGGTGATGTGAATGCCTATTAATTTTACAATCACGGCTAAGTAATACTAGAAGGTATACAATATCTTTGACATATGTAGTTTGATAACCAATATGGGAGGCATGGATACTGTGTCTTACCAGTTAGTCCCCTCCTGTCCATTCCCACAACTATCGCTAAATTCTCAACCCACATGCCTTTATTCTTAAGAGATTGTGGGGACTTTTAACTGCCCTCCTTTGATGTCCCTGTTCTACAATTCATGGTGTCTCCGCGCATGCGCGCACGTGTGTGTGTGTGTGTGTGTGTGTGTGTGTGTGTGTTATTGCCTCTTCTGTTGCAAGTTTCTCTAGGTCAGGGAAAATATATTTTTTAAGATTTTATTTATTTATTTGAGAGAGGGGAGCTGGAGAACACAGAGGGAGGGGGAGAGGGAAAAGCAGACTCCCTGCTGAGCTGGGACCTCCCCCCCAACGTGGGGCTCAATCCCAGGACCCTGAGATCACCACCTGAGCCGAAGGCAGATGCTTAACCAACTTCACCCAGGTGTCCAGGGCAGGAATATCCCATACCACACAGTCTAGGGCCTTGCATATCAGAGCTGATATTACAAATATCAAACAACAAATATTGAGTTGAATTAAATGGGATTGAGGACTACTACTTCAAAAGAAACTTTTCAATTAGAAATACAATGTTCTAGGATAACCTGTCTTGGCTAAGTGTGTTGAAGAGGGTGGACTTTCAGACTGTATGTTTAAAAATGCCTGCTTCTTCTTGTGGTATAGGTGGATCCCAGTATTGTCCTGCATGCCTCTGTTTCCATCCGAAAGCGGAGCTCCACAAGCAGGGAAGTGAGCAGTGGAGGTCAGACAGTGCCATCGATCCTGTGGCCTGCAGCCAGCGTGTGGCTGATCACGAAGGTATGCAACAGCGTCCGCTCTCTCTGAGTGACTGTCCATGCTCCCTGCTCACAGTGCGGCTCCGGCTCCTGCTGCCCTCACGCACACAACCCTGCAAGTGGAGGCATGATCACTTGTTGGCTGGCAGGTGTGCTACTCTCTGCCCCTGGCTTGTCCAGTGCGGAGGGCTTCTGTAGATCCCCATGTGAGCATTCAACTCACTTTCACACGTGCCGATTAGTTCAGACTCAGAGAGTGTTTAAACTCAGCACAGGGGGCGCCTGGGTGGTTCGGTTAAGCGTCTGCCTTCAGCTCAGGTTATGATCGCAGGATCAAGTCCCACATCAGGCTCCTTGCTCGACGGGAAGCCTGCTTCTCCCTCTACCTGATGCTCCCCCTGCTTGTCCTCTCACTCTCTCTCTCTGACAAGTAAATAAAATAAATAAATAAACTCAGCACAGAACTTCCGAACAGTCCACACACCCACCACTTTCATGAAATTTGTCTGAATGTCATTTGCTTCCACCTCTTAGTCTTCATCGCTGAGCCTCACCGAGCCTGGTGGGTGAGCACCATGTAAGGACAGTGTACGGTCTTTGTAAGGACAGTTTTAAGAGAAATCCGAGTATAAAATGTGAACAATGACTAACGCATTTTATACCCATGTATTGACACTATTTAATTTTTTAACTTTACTATTATGCTAGTGGATCCGATTTAAATTGAGAACACATAATTGCCCTCCCCTTCCTCTTACTTTTGAAATATGCCACTTTACTTTTAAAGTATTACTTTAAAAGTAATATGCAATTACTTTTGTAATTGCCACCAAATATTTATGTCTGGAAAGAGATGGTGCAGCTTGTATCTACCCTTCTTTTGTCTTCCTTTCCCCCCCCTCACTATAGATGATTTTGCCTCTTCTTAGCCCTTTTGTGGGTGCAGAGTCACTCAGGCAAGTTTGCTGCTACCTTGTTGGGGTCGGGGAGGTTGCAACTATTTTCTCAAAGGAAATTTGGGATTGTCCTTAACTATTATTTTTTGATTCTCTGAGAGTTAAAAAACAAACATATAGAGTTATTAAGATACAAAGGCACCAAGAAATGTTCATTTCATATATCAAGATAGAATGAGATTAGATGAGATGTTTCTTCAATCTACTTCCAACCTGGAGACTATGAACTAGGAACCTTTTTTAAGTTGTATTTTGTTTCAGACTTAATAACAAATATTTGCCATTTTCTTATGTATCTGCTATATGTTAAGCATCTTCTACATATTTATTATCTCTTCTAGTCTTATACATTATATAGCTGAAAAAACAGGCTAGTAAGTGGCAGAGGAAAGATCCTTGGTCTATCTGACTTCAAAACTTACATCTTTTCACTGTAATATAAAACACTGCTCTGTATTTGGCCAATGTATGAGCATAATGGAAGTGCTTTAGTGTTCTCATTGCCACTGAAAACTTGTGTGACCTCAGGTAAGTCACACTTTCTATCTGGGCTTTAGTCTTATCTGAAAAGAGTTGCACCAGTTGATATGGAAAGTTCTTTTCTAGATTTCATATTCTGTAATTCTATGGTATCCATTTCTGGAATTTCATGATAGCAAAAAACCTGTACTTGTCTAGAATTTCCTCAAAAATAATTGAAATGCTTACCAAAAAGAGGATGGATTTTGGAGTTAGATGGATGGGAATTAGAATGCCTTGCATGACCTTGAGAAAGTTACTTAGCTGCACTAAACCACTGTTTCCCCCTCTGTAAAATGAAGTTAGTCATACCTATCTTGCACCGTTGCTGTGGTGACTAACAAGAAAGCACGTGTGAAGTTCAAGCATAGTATATGGTATGCAGAAAGTGCTTAATAAATGTTCTTTTATTCTCACCCCAAACAATTTTCTTCCCGTATAGACAAGTATGTTCAAATGAGGATTCCATCCAGTACTTATTAGAACCAAAATTTTAAAAAATACTTTTCCTAAGTTATCGTATATTTCTTTAGCATACAGCGAAAACATGAGAAATAAAAATTACATGCTAAAAAGAAGGCAATTTTGAAAATCTTTTTAGATTGAATGTTCTTTCCCTTTTTTCAAAATTAATATCTTTACCTGTTAGGGTAGACAATTTTGCATGCCATAAATCTTCAGTGGTTGTCACTTATTTAAAATGTGTTGTTGATTCCCTAAGTAAGAAAATTGCTAATTGACCATTTAAACAATATTCCTAATCAATTTCCTTATCAGAGTATCCTAACATTTTAAATGTTAGTTTAAACAAAAGCAGTTCATAAACCACCTTAAAATGTTTAACCCATGGTATTTAGACCCAGAGTAAAACTTTAAATTGGTATGAAGGTTAAGGATTTGTTGCCATCTTTTCAGTTCACTGCACCTTTTTTTTCCCTGTGCATACATATTTCAAGTAAGCTCTGTAGTTATAACTATAACAAGTGACACATGATGGACCCCAAATCACTGCACTGTGAAATATGCACAGAAAAAAAGGACAAATGAAGATATCAAGGTCTGTTTTATTTTGCGCTGAACTGTAAAATGCCACCCTTGTCGGACAGAAGATCACTGATTCTGAGCAGGGCTCGCTGACTGCTAAGTTGTGGGTAGTATTTCACTTTCAGCAACTGTTAATATCCGGGGTTATCCAGGCATAATGACCTCACTATTTGTGACACATTGTTGAATTTTCTGGTTCTTTTAACTTATTTAGACCTTTCTCCCCCCTCTTTATTCATTGAAGACGGGAATGATCCTGAGCCGGGTGATAACGCAGGGCTGCCTAGCTATTGGTCATCCAATCAGAGTCAAGGCTGCTGAGGGAACATCACTAGAAGGATATAAATTAATCCTACAGAAAAGGTAATGCTTATGAGCTTTGTAGCTCAAAATAATAAATGTTAATTTCAAGATTTCTGAGAAGGCAAATCACGATGCCTCCCAGCTTAGAGAGAATATTCATTAGGTGTTTAAATTTGTGTTCATAATACCAATATTAACTTTGTAATCTCAAATAAGCTTGAAAATGTATGTCACTTAGTTTGGTAGTATTTCTTAGGTATTTTTAAAAGTGAAATGTTGGTATTCAACATGTACCTATGTTGTAGACAAGCTTCTGCTTTACTCTATAATTATTGAAACTCATTTCTTTATATGCATTTTGATTGTTAATTTAAATATTTAATGTTCTGTGTGTATTCTTAACCTTTTCTAAATCTTCTGTATGTGAAATACTGAACTGGGAAAGAAAAATTGAGGAGACAAAAAATTGCTGACGTGTAGGGCATCAAAAGTCCCCTTCCTATTTATTTTTGCTGACTTGGTAACTAATCTATAAAGCATATTAGTGTTTTCCTGAAGGTAGGAGGTTGGAGAGGGTTAGGAGAGCAAGATTACATAGGGGCACAAGGAAACTTTGGGGGTGACTTTTTGGGGAGAGAGAGATATGGGTATGTTCATTATCTTGATTGTTGTGATGTCTTAACAGGTGTACACGTTTCAAAGCTTGTCAAATTTTACACTTTAAATATGTGTCTGTCAGTTGTGCAATATTTTACAATGTTGTATGTCAGTTGTTTCTCAAAAAATCTGTTTTTAAAAAGTACAGAAAGACAAACTAGGAGGACAAACAAAAAAATCAAAATGGGTAAGGAATGACTGAGTGCTTACTTTGGTGGGAAGTGGTGGGGAGGAGCACTCTCAGTGGAAGAGTTAACCAATGATTTAGGTCAAAATGGCAGGTGTCCGGAAAGGTTACATATAGCTGATGAACCCACTCTTCATGCCCAGGGCTCTCCCTGGACTTTCTGGATCCTGAAATTAGTGCTGATTTGGCCTTAGCCCACTGAAGTTTACTTCCTACTCTGGCCAGGGTTGTTACAGAACTCAGTGGGACTGAAACCACAAACTTGATTTCCTTGCTGCCTAGAGAGAAGAGAGCTTGGGTGAGAAAAGAGAAGGTAATTTAAAAAAAACCAAAACTGTAGTAAGTTTAACTTGAAAAAATCTCCATTTACAGGAAAGATTTTGTTTAATTCAGGAAAGAAGGGAAGACGAGAGGAGAGAAGGAGGGAGGTCGGATGGGTGGTTGCGGGGGGGAAAGGGAGTGTTCCTACGCAAATGAAGATTATTTGCCTTTATATTAATGCAACTTGATTTTTATCTGAGAAACAGAATCTGTTGCAAGGTGGAAGCAAATAGTAGAAAATTTGGAGAACCAGAAGTTCTCACTAACTGTGAAACTACATTTTGTTTTTTAGAAAGCAATAGGGACCAAGATTTTTAGAGTTAACCTCACCTCTGGTACTTTTCAAGTATATTTATCTTTCTAAGAGTATCTGAAGTGCCTGTTTGTCTTTTTTTTAATTTTTAAAAATTTTTTAAATTTTTTATTTTTTTTAAGATTATTTATTTATTTATTTGACAGAGAGAGACAGCCAGCGAGAGAGGGAACACAAGCAGGGGGAGTGGGAGAGGAAGAAGCAGGCTCCCAGCAGAGGAGCCTGATGTGGGACTCGATCCCGGAACACTGGGATCACGCCCTGAGCCGAAGGCAGACGCTTAACGACTGCACCACCCAGGCGCCCCCTTATTTTTTTTTTAAACGCAACCATATTTTATTATAAATAACATAAATATCCTTATACAATTTCTAGAGACAATATTTTTTTCCTTTTCTCCTAAGTAGTATAATATGATCTTAACAAAAGCTATGAATCAACACATAGTCTTTTAAATACTAAAAATAATAGAACTAGCGCTTAAAGTAGCAACCTGACAACTCACAGAGAATATTGTAAACATATCATGCCTCATTAGTTCATTTATGTCTCATTTGGTGTCACTCATCTTATTCTTATTCAATATAGCAAGTGCTTGCACATATTGTGTATTTAATATTTTTTCTGTGATGTGCATGTGGCTATGATGAAAGGCAGACCAACGATGTCATTACCAAGTGACCTGAAAATCATAGAAAATTATAAAAATCATAAACCTTAAAATCAAAGATGCTTCTTTCTAACGATACTTTGGACATCTTACAGACAAACCAATTGCATCAAAGTCCTTTAATAAGGCCACCAATTAATCTTGATTTTGCTTCATTTTTAAAGAATGTGGCTTTGTAGGATTTGGGTTTAGTGTTAAATTGACAAACTAATAAAGCATCATGCACCCCCCCCATTCATCCATAGAGGTTAGATTATGGAGATTACAAACTTGGGGCCCATGGGTTTTGTTTGGCCTGCACATTTTCATTGTATTTTGAATGGGTGGTGAGCTATAGAAATAGGGAGATTTTACACAAAAAATTACATATTTCTATCTTTTCTTGCAAAAAATCAGAAGAATGGGCAGTACTGGACTTTTATCATCTCATTTTACCAGTGATGCAGGAACAGATTCAGATGGAACATATACCCTCCGGTTTGCTATATTCTCCACTGTTCCTTTTTTTTTTTTTTTTTTTTTTTTTTTT
>NC_048233.1:61727565-61905832 GCF_002007445.2 Ailuropoda melanoleuca | reverse complement strand
AAGATTTTATTTATTTATTCGACAGAGATAGAGACAGCCAGCGAGAGAGGGAACACAAGCAGGGGGAGTGGGAGAGGAAGAAGCAGGCTCATAGCAGAAGAGCCTGATGTGGGGCTCGATTCCCATAATGCCGGGATCACGCCCTGAGCCGAAGGCAGACGCTTAACCGCTGTGCCACCCAGGAGCCCCTCTCCACTGTTCCTAATAACAGCCCTCAGTCTAGCTCTAGACTGCTTCATTCATTTGTTACCTGTCTGATAATCTTTACTGTCTTCCTTATTTCAATGTTAATCTTTCAGTTATGGTGTTTTGCATCTCCTCCCCCCCCCACTTGGGTCTTGCTGGAAATGGAGTGATAACCAGCCAACATTAATCTAGAGTAGGTTAAACAAACACTGCTCTAAGGACACCATTAACTACAACCAGCAAGTGTAGCTGTGTAGTGCTAGGTGCAGAGACGAAAAGACAGACAGCAAAACAGACAGCACATCACCAGGTAATCAGAGAGATTGACAATCATCTCTTTGGTCAAGTCTTGAAGTTTAGGAAGCTAAGAGTTAGAATAAAGCAGGATGACAGCCTGCACCATTGTAGAAAGGACCATTTGCCATGCATTGGAAGTTTAAGTAATATTCAAACATATAGATAACACTATTAGAAATGTCAACATCAAATAGAAAATTGTCTATGTATAACTTCACAGTTGGATTGATGGATCAAATTTCTTATCTCTACTCCTACTGTGTTAAGAGTCATGGAGGGGAAATCCCTTTCCTCTGTTCTCTATGGATCCTACTTTTGGTCTGCATTGCATTGCAAGATGACAGAGCTATTTGAAGCTGTCTGGAAAAATAGATTTGTAATTGTGAAGCATGATGATGGTGGTCCTCCCTATAGTCAACTGGGAAATAATGAGCTTTATCCTATGAAATTTCCTCTAACTGAACTGTGGTTATGGGCTGCCTTCTTGCCTCTACTCTCTGATAAATGGCGTATTTCAAAGAAAAGTGTGTGTGTGTGTGTGTGTGTGTGTGTGTGTACACATTTTACAGATTCCCAATAGAAATGGTAAAATGCATATGGATACTCAATGAGCAAGCATCCCAGGGCAGAGAATTCTCTTCACACCTGTAAAAGGAGTGTATGTGACTAGTCTTGGAAGTCCTATGCTTTCAGCGAAAGAAGGACACTAAAAAGCATCTATTCTAAACCCTTCTTTGTGAGTAGAAGTAGTAACAGTGGTGGTGGTGGTGATTGTGATAATCATAATAATATCATTATCTTTATAAGAAATTCCAAGTCCACTAGAGACTAAATGTTCTAGAAAGGTCATATATCTGATCTTGTTAATGTCAGATCCAGGACCAGAACTTAGTCCAGCACATGTCATGATATTTATAACTTTGATCCTTGGATGGAATATTGCTTCTTCATTTTCCTCTCCTCTCATTATTGATATTGCTATTGCTATTTTTAAAGTTTGTATTTGTTTCTCTATAAAAAA
Source organism: Ailuropoda melanoleuca (assembly GCF_002007445.2). NCBI lineage: Eukaryota > Metazoa > Chordata > Mammalia > Carnivora > Ursidae > Ailuropoda > Ailuropoda melanoleuca. The sequence goes on along the minus strand of NC_048233.1, from coordinate 61,904,328 downwards.
TCTTTTTAGCTTGCTGCTTGTTTACCAAAAAGAGGAAATTCTGTGGTATTTTCTAATTCAGTCCCATATGAGCATCATTGCATATAGGATCTAAGTTTGATTTCTTTACATATAAAATGTCTTGAAAAATAAACAGATGCACTTGTGTTTGTAGGAATTTTATTTTTTAAAAAAGTTATTATGTATTAGAACAATATCTTCTCATCCTGTTTAGTGTAGATGCCACATGAGAGACTTATGTTTTATAGCTTTGGTAATAAAGTTTAAAGGTAACATTTATAGATATATGCTTAGAGAGACTCCTGATAGGGAAATTACTAGCAAGCTCTCAAGGCTTATATATGATTTGAAACTATGTTGTTTGCAAAATTTCCTAGGCAATTCTTGAACAAAATTTGAGCTGTGATAAAATTTGAGAAATGCTAGGAAATTTGTATTTCTTTCAGAATTATTTCTTATTTTCTTAACCAAGGTATAGTTTATGTTCTTTAGCTACCCACTAAGAAGATCCAATTAAACTGCCGTATATTAAATTCAAAACATTTTTCATAATGGCCTTATTAATTTTTAGGGTGATAACATTTTTGACATTTTATTCACGTATCTATTTATTCAAAGATACCTTTAATCTTCTATCATACGCCAGACACTGGGATCAGCTCTTAGGTCACATGTGGTCTCTGTCCTCACACTGTTGACAATCTGGTGAACATCTCTCCTGTTGTATTATTATTCGGGGAAACAGTGCTACAAATTCAGGAAATCAAAACTGAAATTGATGTATTGATGTATTTATAACTACATTCATCCTCAAGTCAATACTATAATTCAATTAAAAGACAAAATTCTGGATTTTACAGTTTTGCATCAGTATATTAATTACCAATTGCAGAGGTCTTACACTTTGAAAAATTAACATTTTCCACTTTATTTATCTTGAAGAAATATGCTCACAATAATTTATGCAACTGGAGGAATTGTCTATAAGCAATAGTGTTGTACTGAGTTATAGCTGTTCCACATTAAAATGATCTAAGTTTTATCAAAACCCAGCACATTTCCATCAAAACATTGCAGCAGTCATTCTATTATTATTTTTGAAAGGAGTGTAGTTATAAGCTTGGGATTGACAACCGTAAAGACCAGCAATAATGTTGTTTTTATTACTTCTTCATTTAGTTGTTGAAACATGAGCTTTTTTAGTACCTCAGGAGAATTTGTATAGTATGAGAACATTTAGAGATTATATGAACACAATTGTATAAAAAAATCTGTGTTCATACTAAAATGTTTTAAGTCACTAAGATTGTGCATCAAATTCTTTTTTTTTTAAGATTTTATTTATTTATTCGACAGAGATAGAGACAGCCAGAGAGAGAGGGAACACAAGCAGGGGGAGTGGGAGAGGAAGAAGCAGGCTCATAGCTGAAGAGCCTGATGTGGGGCTCGATCCCATAACGCCCCATAACGCCGGGATCACACCCTGAGCCGAAGGCAGATGCTTAACCACTGTGCCACCCAGGCGCCCCTGTGCATCAAATTCTAATCAGTGAGCCTAAACTGTTGATTCCATTTTTAATCTTCAGGTAACACCAAGTAATTTGTGTTGTAATTGTCCAATCTAATTGAGAAGACGTAGAGCTGAAAGTCAGGTGCTCTGGGTTCTAGTATCTATTTGATGCTACCTAGCTCTGTGATTTTTGACCAGCTCACTTCATTTCTCTGTATCTTACTTTATTCATCTTGGTTCCCTTCAAATTCTCAGTCTATGTGTTGTTGTTTTGGATAATGAATATCATTCTTAAAATCATATATTTTAGTTCATGACACTATGTCAAAAAATTTTAAAGCTTCTCTTTTCCTTTATTAATTACAACATAAAAATCTCTCCAGAAGGACTAATTCTCCTAATACTTCCCCCATCCCACCCAGTGCTGAAATAGAGCAACAGTTATATCTGTCTAAAACATGATAACAAGATTCTTAGCTTAGGGGTCAATTAGACCTTGAAAGATGTTTCATGAAAAAAGTTCACCTAAGTATTCATGTTTTCTCACATCCCTGTTTCCTCTTCTCCATTCTAAATTCACTTTCTTTTCATAGTGTCACGTTCTCTTCTTCTTTACCCAAATTTGACAACTGGGACTTAACCTTGCCTTCTGTCTCTAACCTCCACCCCATTTATTCAATCACCAAATCAATTCTCCTTTTATAATAAGTATGTGGTCTTTCCTTCCCCCACTGCTCTCATCACTGTAGTTTAGTGTTTTTAAAAGTCTGATCCCTAGACCACACACATCCAAATTCCCTAGAGTTCTTATGATTGGAATCACTCGCAATATCTGTTAATGTAGATTTTGGGGGGTTCAGACCTTCAGAATCAAAATTCTGAGGATAGGGGCTTGGAAACCTACAGTATTATCAAGCATCTATTCAACATGCCCAAGAATTCTTCACATTTTCTAATATAAACTGGATGTAGGTAAAAGGCTAATGCACACTCAACCAGTTTTGGACTACTGCCTTGACATGTTCCACCCAGATCATGAAGTGCCTTGCTTTAGAATAGAGCATTACCTGGCACCTCTTATTCCCAACCATTGAAATTTCTGTCAAAACTCAGAGGCAGTAGGAAGTCTTGTTTAACATCCCATTACACTTAATTTAATTCATTTGTCCTACCTTTGTAAGATTTCTAAATATTAATGGATACATGATTAGTTAATTTAGGCATGATTAAGTTCATCACATTCTAGTTTTTCTTTTTTTACTCAGATTTAGTTTAAAAAAATCTGATATTTCCTAATAAAATTTTCTGGTCATTTCAGAAACAGGTGTCTGGGGTTCCTAATTTTCCATGGTAACCTTTTCCATCCTATCCTCTTAATCCTTATACTTAATTAGACCTCTTTCTGTCTCATAGAAAGAGGATCTTTCTTGGGGACAGAAATTTCTATAATATTTTTATTGATTCTCTTTATTCTCTAAAACTCCTAATCACTGTGTCATGGGTAATACACACACCACCCCCACCCCCACCCCCACCACTTTGGGTACCAAGGAAATTGTTGTCTTAGGGAAGGAAGGCTTCCGTTGCTGAGGTAGTAGTGGTGATGGGAGCATGGTAGAATCCTTGGGAGAGTCTGGGCAGTTCTCCTGCTGGGATGTGGAAAATGATCCTTTCATTAGAAACCTATAGAATGTTTCAGTGTGGTGAAAAGTTGTCAGTCTCTAAGTTACATTTTCATTACAGACATAAAGGAGATAATTCTCAGAAGTGGGTGTTTGGAACCGACAGCTGCATTTATTCTAAGGTAAGGACTTTGTAAGCCACAGCTTTTATTCCTAAATTTTTGCGTTCCCAGATTCTTATGAATATTCTTATTGTTGAAATCAAGAAATGCTTTTTCTGCTCAAATATTTCCCTGTGCCCAGGAGTATAGAATTTAACTTAATTTAACTCAGTACTTTCCTGTGAGGTTTTGTTTGACTTTAAAATACAGGTTTTCCAAAACCAAAAATAATTCTTTCCGATTCATCACTATGATACGACCTACCATTTCAGGGCACCAGTTTTTTTTTTTTTCCTTTCTATTTTAAATTTAATTTAATTTATTATTTTTTATTGAAGTATAATTGATATATAACATTGTATAAATTGAAGATATACAACATGTTGATTTGTTACTTTATGTATTGAAATATGATATTATCTAGCATTCACTATCTATCACATCATATAATTCTTTTTTTGTGGAGATTAAGATTTACTCTCTTAAAAACTTTCAAGTATGTAATACATTATTGTTGACTATAATCATTATGCTATGCATTAGGTCTCCAAGTATTATTGATATAATAGTTGCAGATTTACACCAGTGAACAATATCTGAATTCCCTCATCCTCTAGCCCCTGGTAACCTCCATTCCTTTCTCTGTTTCTATGAGTTCAGCTCTTTTAGATTCCACATATACATGATATCATGCAGTGTTTGTCTTTTGTCTAACTAATCTCACTTAGCGTAATGCCCTCAAGGTCCGTCCATGTCATAGCAAATGGCAGGATTTCCTTCTCTGTCATGGCTGATGAATATTCCATTGTATATATCACATCTTCTTTATCCATTCATCAGTTGGCACTTAGGTCATTTCCATATCTTGGCTATTGTGAGTAATGCTGCAGTAAATATCAAAAAGATACCTACATAAGTTTTCTTAGTCACTAAAATGAGGAGATTGGCACTTTGAAAAACTGGCAATAGTTACTAAAGTTGAACATATCTATACAACCCAGCAACAACTCCCCTACTAGTTTAATGCTAAAGGGAATTAATTACTTATCTTAAGGAAAAGATATTTACTAAAATGTTAATAATAGCAGCACTGATTGTAGTAGTCTCAACATGGAGATTATAGAAATGCTTATTAGCAGTAGAATAAATGGATAAATAAATTGTGAGATATATATATATATTCAATGGAATACTATATAGCAGAGTTGGAAAACTTCCGTAAAGGACCAGATACTAAATATTTGGCACTTTGTGAGCCATGCAATCCCTGTCCCAATTTCTCAACCCTGCCTTTGTAGCTTGAAAGTGGCCATAAATAATATGTAAATAAATGGTATGGTTGTGTTGCAATAAAATTTTATTTACAGAAACAGGTGGTCAGTTAGATTTGTATCATGGGCATTAGTTTTCTGAATCTGGAGGATAGCAATGCCAATAAACTATAATTACCCATAACAATGTCTATGAATATCACAAATAAAATGGTTTACAAAGAAACCAGATATAAGAGTATATACACTTCATGATTACAGTTATTTAAACTTTAATACCAAGCAAAACCAAAAAATCTATTATGTGAGAAATCAGGAGAGTGGCTATAGTTGAAGGAGGTTAGTGACTGAAAGGGGCCATGAGAAGTGCTTCAGGTGTTATGTTCCCTTTCTTGACTTGGGTGGTTAATTAAATGGATATTCACTATATGGAAATGGATTGAATAGTAAACTTATGATTTATGTACTCTTCTGTATGTATATTATATGTACATAAAAATTTGCTTCAGTAAAATGAGGATACTGACCTTGAGTTCTCAAGATTTTCTTCTGGTTCTATAACTCCAAATCTAAATGGAATGCTAATCAATTGCCAATAACTAAGAAAGGCAAAAATTAGATTAATCACATGATATCTGTTAGTGTTTGCCTCAAGATCCCACTATTATGATTTCAGAAATGCTGAATTACTCAGATGAATGAAACTGGACATATATGGTATATTAATTTTTTAGGGCTGCTGTAAAAAAGTACCATAAACCAGGTGACTTAAACAACAGAAAGTTATTCTCTCCAATTGTGGAGGCCAGAAGAAATCAGGTGTTAACAGTGCTGTGCACCGTCTGAATCCTTTTGGGGAAGATTCTTCCATGCCCCTTCCATCTTCTGGCATTCCCAGACATTCTTGCCCATGGCAGCATAACTCCAATCTCTACCTCCGTCTATGGCCATCTCCCTCTGTGACTGAATCTTCATACACCATTCTCCTCCGTGTGTGTCTGTGTCCAAATTTTTCTCTTCCCAGGACACCAGTCATATTGGTTAGGGCCCACCCTAAGGGCCTAATATTAAATCGATTACATCTGCAGAGACCTTATTTCCAAATAAGGTCACATTCCCAGGTACCAAGGATTAGGACTTCAGTGTACTTCTTGGGGCGGGGGGGAATGACACAATTCAACCTCTAACACAGAGCATGATGGTTATCAATGTATTCTCTCTTAGTTCCAGATCTACAATTTTTTGCCAGGCACCTGCCTCGGGCAGCTTCACAGCAGAGTACTGCCAGTGGGGCACCTTCCTATGAATGGTTTCCTTGAGCACGTTCCTTGTGGGTAGCTTTATAGTGGAGTGTCACCAGCTAGGCACCTCCCTGTGGACAGCTTCTCCTGGTTCTCCAAAGGCAGATTTATAGTAAATTCTGTGGGTGAGCTGCCTCAGGGACTAATTCAATATCGAGTGAGCCATGGCTAGCTGTGCCCTTTTTCAAGTGGTTTGGATCTCAGCCTTGGGTCAGGCCTCTTCCTTGAGCATTCTATCTCAGGCCTAGCAGTACTGGCTGCTCCACACCTGCTATTCGCACATTCTTCAGTGTTCTCCTTAACTCTTACTTGCCAATTTCCTTACACCCTAGTCCTCTGTTACTAATTATTTATATTAAACCTTTCCTATTCAAATTACTGTGTGGATTATATCTCCTTATTGGACCCTGACTGATAAAAATAATAGCTTTATTTCTCTAGTGTTCTAGAATGACACTGTTGAGCCATTATTTCATGACCCGCATCGTTTTAGAAATTTAGAGACTTTGATACAATTTAAATTTAAAAATTGATGTAATACCATTTCCTTGAGTAGTTATCTGTCGGCACACTAAAATTCCAACCCACTCACTAACTCAGCCAGGACTATACACTTTTAGCTCTGCTCCTAAGCAGAGAATTTGACATAGGCATCAAATGTGAGCTTTTTATCCAACTTCATCCTGAGGTTCACCCTAGCTTTCCCCTTGTCCTCTTTCTGACTTTACCACTTTCATGAGCCAGAAGGACTAGGTTAGTGGAGAGGAAGTCACAGAAAGACCAAGACTACTTATACATCTTGGAAAAAATAAAAAGTAGAATTTTTCTTTTTAGAGAGAGAGAGGGAGAGAGAGAATGCGAGTGGGGGGAAGGGCAGAGATAGAGAATCTTAAACAGACTCTATACTGTGTGGAGCCCGACATGGGGCTTGATCTCATGACCCTGAGATCATGACCTGAGCCAAAATCAAGAGTTGCATGCTTAACTGACTGAGCTACCGAGGCATCCCATAAAAAGTAGAATTTGAGACTGTGCTAAAATATTTTTCTAGCTCTTTGGCCTGTACCTGCACACAGGACTTCATTCTGAGATATACCTAAACACAGCTGACTCTTACTACCCAAGAACCTAATTCTGTCCTATATAATATTGCCCTTCCCACCAACAGACACAGAAGAGTGGGTTTAAATGTATTTTATTCTTTTTCTCCCCAACTTCAGGTCCTAAACATCTACTTTTACTTTATCGTTTTTACCTCCCTTTCTTGCAATTTAGAATTTCCTAATTATTCCCAACAGTACATTCCCAACAGTAGCTAGCAAATAATTCATACTTTTGTGTTTCAAACACAGTAATTTTTAAAAGGATTTTGATTTTAAAAAATTTTAATATTCCATTCCCAAACACAATTGCTGTTCTTTTTTTTATTACAATTCACAGAGCAAAACTATTAATGAGGAATTTTATTCTTTTAGAGATTTAGAAATTTTGATTAGGTCTAAATTTAGTCACCTCCAAAATTATATTCATCTAGTTAAGGCTAAAATGGAGAATAATTCGATAATTATTTGTGGCTGGATTATAAATGGAGCTCATTCCATTTATTGAGAAAGGAAGACAGAATTACTTTAGGCTATTAATAACTAATCTTGGTTCCACCCCTTATTAGTTGTGTGGCATTATACAAATCATTTAGCCTTTTGCAAGATTCACATTATGTGTCTGCAAAAGGGAGATATTAATACTAACATTTTGGATATTTAACACAGATTCTGGCCTATCAATAGATTCTGGCATATTGATTCTAGCTAATTGATAATTTATAGCTATTAATGATAATAGTAATGAACAAATTTAAATATAATATTGGATTTTGTTATATTGTTTTTACTTGGATAAGTTTTGTTTCTTTTATTTGGCTTGTTTTTAAAGTTAACCATTTCTCTATTCATTTGTAAAAAGATAAAGTTAGATTATTTCCTTTATATAATCCACCAGTTCCAGCTAAATTAAAGATTTATAAACTTTAGGGTGCCTGGGTGGCTTAGTTGGTTAGGCGTCTGCCTTCAGCTCACCTCATGATTCCAGGGTCCTAGATCAAGTCCCACATCGGACTCCCTGCAAGTGAGGAGTCTGCTTCTCCCTCTCTCTCTGCCCCTCCTCCCCAGCTCATGCTCACTCTCAAATAAATAAACAAAATCTTAAAAAAAAAAAAAGATTTCAATTTTAACATGGAACCATAAACTATCTAGAAGAAAGCCTGGATTAAAGCATCTAACAACCCAGCACAGAAATTAGTTGCATTTCTTTCTTTTTTTTTTTTTTTTTTTAAGATTTTATTTTATTTATTTGACAGATAGAGACAGCCAGCGAGAGAGGGAACACAAGCAGGGGGAGTGGGAGAGGAAGAAGCAGGCTCATTGAGGAGAAGCCTGACGTGGGGCTGGATCCCATAACGCCGGGATCACGCCCTGAGCCGAAGGCAGACGCTTAACCGCTGTGTCACCCAGGCACCCCTCAGTTGCATTTCTATACACAAACAGTGAGACAGAAGAAAGAGAAAATAAGGAGTTGATCCCATTTACAATTGCACCAAAAACCGTAAGATACCTAAGAATAAACCTATCCGAAGAGGCAAAGGATCTGAACTCAGAAAACCATAGAACACTCAAGAAAGAAATTGAGGAAGGGGCACCTTCGTGGCTCAGTTGGTTAAACATCTGCCTTCAGCTCAGGTCATGATCTCAGGGTCCTGGGATTGAGCCCCACATCAGACTCCCTGCTCAGTAGGGAGTCTACTTCTTCCTCTCTGCCCCTCCCCACTCCCATTCCTGCTCTCTCTCTCTCAAAAAAATAAATAAATAAATAAATAAATAAAATCTTAAAAAAGAAAAAGAAATCAAGGAAGACACAGAAATGGAAAAATGTTCCATGCTCATGGATTGGAAGAACAAATATTGCTAAAATGTCTATGCTACCTACAGCAATCTATATATTCAATGCAATCCCTATCAAAATACCATCAACTTCTTTCACAGGGCTGGAACAAATAATCCTAAAATTTGTATGGAACCAGAAAAGACCCAGAATAGCCAAAGAAATGTCAAAAAAGAAAACCAAAGCTGGTGGTATCACAATTCCAGACTTCAAGCTCTGTTACAAAGCTGTAATCATCAAGATAGTTTGGTATTGGATGAAAACAAACACATAGATCAATGGAATAGAATGGAAAATCCAGAAATAGACCCTCAACTCTATGGTCAACTAATCTTTGAGAAAGCAGGAAAGAATCTCCAATGGAAAAAAGATAGTCTCTTCAACAAATTGTGTTGGGAAAATTGGACAGCCACATGCAGAATGTGAAACTGGATCATTTTTTTAAACCATACACAAAAATAGACTCAAAATGGATGAAAGACCTACATGTGAGATAGGAATCCATCAAAATCCTAGAGGAGAACACAGGCAGCAACCTCTGTGACCTGTGACCCTCTTGCTAGACACATCTCCAAAGGCAACAGAAACAAAGGCAAAAATGAACTATTGGGACTTCATCAAGAAAAAAAGCCTTTGCACAGCAAAGGATATAGTCAACAAAACCAAAAGACAACTGGCAGAATGGGAGAAGATATTTGCAAATGTCTTATCAGATAAAGGGCTAGTATCCAAAATCTATAAAGAACTTACCAAACTCAACACCCAAAGAACAAATGAATCCAATCCAGAAATTGGCAGAAGACATGAACAGACATTTCTGCAAAGAAGACATACAAATGGCCAACAGACACATGAAAAAATGCTCAACATCACTAGGCATCAGAGAAATACAAATCAAAACCACAATGAGATACCACCTCACACCGGTCAGAATGGCTAAAATCAACAAGTCAGGAAACGACAAATGTTGATGAGGATGCAGAGAAAGGAGAACCCTCTGACATTGTTTGTGGGAATGCAAGCTGGTGCAGCCACTCCGGAAAACAGTATGGAGTTTCCTCAAAAAGCTGAAAATAGGGGCGCCTGGGTGGCACAGCGGTTAAGCGTCTGCCTTCAGCTCAGGGCGTGATCCCGGCGTTGCGGGATCGAGCCCCACATCAGGCTCCTCCACTATGAGCCTGCTTCTTCCTCTCCCACTCCCCCTGCTTCTGTTCCCTCTCTCGCTGGCTGTCTCTATCTCTGTTGAATAAATAAATAAAATCTTAAAAAAAAAAAAAGCTGAAAATAGAGCTACCCTACAACCCGGCAATTGCTCTACTAGGTATTTACCCCAAAGGAACAACTGTGGTGATTCAAAGGGGCACCTGTACCCCAGTGTTATATCAGCAATGTCCACAATAGCTGAAACTATAGAAAGAGTCCAGATGTCCATCAACAGATGAAAGGATAAAGAAGATGTGGCATATATATACAATGGAATACCACTCAGCCATCAAAAAATGAACTCTTGCCATTTGCAACAATGTGGATGGAACTAGAGGGTATTTTGCTAAGTGAAATAAGTCAATCAGAGAAAGACAATTATCATATGTTCTCACTCATATGTGGAATTTAAGAAACAAAACAGAGGATCATAGGAAAAGGGAGGGAAAAATAAAACAAGACAAAATCAGAGAGGGAGACAAACCATAAGAAACTCTTAATCATAGGAAACAAACTGAGGGTTGCTGGAGGGGAGGGGAGTGAAAGGATGGGGTGATAGACATTGAGGAGGGCATGTGATGTAATGAGCATTGGGTATTATATAAGACTGATGAATCCCTGAACTCTACCTCTGAAACTAGTAATACACTATATGTTAATTTTATTTAAATAAAAAAAGGAAAAAGACAAACCATCTAACCAAGACTAGTAGTGAGTAAACATCTTCATGAGCATGCAAACATAGAATCCACAAAGAAAATGACTAATGACTTTGAGTATATAAAATTTTAAAAACTCCTAAATTTAAATAGCATAAAGAAGAATAAATAGAGAAATATGACAAACGGAAAATCTTTGCAATATAAATGTCAGAGATAGGGTAATACCCTTAATATATAGTAAGCTTGATAAAGCAGTAGAAAAGGATAAACATTTCAAAAGAAACACAGGTAAAGGACATGAAAAGGAAATATATTACAGAAGAAAAATTAGAAGAACCAAACCAAATAAAAAAGTTCAGCCTCCCTAGAAATTAAAGAAATGTAAAACAATGAGGCGTTATTTTCTCCCTGTTAAATATCAGTAGATATAAAACTAGGAATATCTAATGTTGAAGAAAATGTGAGAAAACAAACATGTACATTTCTTTTTTGTATTTATATTTGTGGTTTAATGTAGAATAATTGATGATGACAGAGGAAATGCTAATGTGATTGAGAAAAATCAGATAAAACATTTGTTTATACTGTATCAAAGACTGTGTGTGTGTGTGTGTGTGTGTGTGTGTAGAAACAAAACAGGAAGTTTCTACAAAAAACAAGTGGTAGGAAGATGAATAATTATTTTCTTTAAGTTTCTCTGTATTTTCTAAGTTTCTATAAAAAGCATTTATAATCAGAAAAAAGGGAAGCCAGGACAATTTTTAAATCTGTTCAAAACTTGGCGGGAGGATGAATAATAGAACTCGTCACTCTGTGTTACTTGTGTATGTTTGCCACCTTAGCTAGACTGCCAACTCCAGGAAGCAAAGCCCATGACATTTTTTTCCCCTTTTTTTGGTCTTTGCTTCTGCTATGTCTAGCAGGATATTCAGATACATCATGCTTCTACATTTTGGGCATGGCCTCATCCATCTCATTGGATATATATTGAAGTTTCCCATGTTCCAGGTATGCCTTTTTCCAATAAGAGGGAAATATACCTCCGAAGTAAACTTAGATAAAATATCTTTACCTCTGTTAGAGGATGCAAAACGTGAAACTACTATCAGAATACAAGGGATTTATAACTGTCAGAATCAAAGCCATGACATGTACATGTGTTTGTTGGCCATTTGTATACCCTCTTTGGAGAATTATCTTCTACCCAGGTCTGTTGCTAATTTTTAAATTTGATTATTTATCTTTTTATTATAGAGTTGTAAAAGTTCTTTATATATTCAGTATACATATCCCTTATCAAACATATAATTCGCAAATATTTTCTCCCATTTTGTAGGTTGTCTTTTTATTTTTTGATGACATTGTAGCACAAAAGTTTTAAATTTTGATGTAGTATAATTTAGCTATTTTTGCTTTTGTCACTTGTACTTTTGTTGAAGTCGCTTACATTTTTTTTAATAGACTTTATTTTTTAGAGCAGCTCTAAGTTCACAGCAAAACTGAGTGGAAAATACAAAGAGTTCTCATACACCTCATTTCCCCACACATATACAACCTCCCCCACTATCGATATGCCCCATAGAGTGGTCATTTGTTACAGTTGATGAATCTACATTGACACATTATGACCCAAAATCCATAGTTTACATTAGGGTTCACTCATAGTGTTGTATATTTGGGTTTGGATAAATGTATAATGACATTCAGCCACCATAATAGTATCATGTAGAATTGTTTCACTGCCCTAAAAATTCTCTGTGGTCTGCCCATTCATCTTCCTCCTAACCCCTGACAATTGCTGATTTTTTTTTTTTTTTACTATGTCCATAGTTTTGCCTTTTACAGAATGTCATGTGGTTGGAATCATACAATATGTAGCCTTTTCAGGTTGCTTCTTTCACTTAGTAATATGCACTTAAGATTCTGGAGCCCCTTACATTTTTAACATGCGTATTTAGTTATACAGTTTCTAAAAAATAGTTTAAGGTTATTCAGTACCTCTTTTTCCAGAGCAATATAAGGATTTTAGCGCCCTTTAATTACCCCCTGAACACCTGTTCATATTTTTGTCAGAACTTTAGTTCTCCTCTTTACAAAAGAAGTTTATATCATACTTGAGGCAGGGTGTCTAGGTTTTACGGGCTAGTAAACAAGCTGGATGACACTGAGCAAGTTGTGTAACCTCCTTTGTCTGTTTCCTTATTTTTAAAATGGGCAAAATAATAGTACCAATTTCAAAGGGCTGTAGCAAGGATTAAAATCTAAATATATGGTCATGTGCAAATTACTTTGATGCAATAGTAGTCTCCAAGTATGCTCCTAGATAGACTATCATAGAGTTCATGGAACAGAAAGGTGCACAGACCAAATGAAATATTCAGATCACAGTTTATTCAATCAATTTGAAATATGAAGCAAAATGTATGGTAAGAGAGGTGGGCTAGGTAAAACACACTTAAGGTGTAAGTGTATCAAAGAGTCATAGTACCTGAATCTCTGCAAAGTTGACGTATCATCTCTCTGTTGCATCACCTTTCCCTGCTGATGATGTGGTTACAAGGACCAGAGTGGGAATTTAAACAAGAGAGCCCAACATACTAAAGGTGTCTGAGGAAACGACACACACTTACTCCATAAGAAAGTTTGTTGGCAAGTACACTTGGCCAATAGCTATGCTCTCCAGTTAGCCTGATGGGCAACTATGCATTTTATTTGCCTGAAAATCCAAAATCGAAGTCAAATCCAAAATCAAAGTCGGCAATAGGTGGCCAGTTAAAGATCTCCCAATTATTGTGTGTCTCAGGTGCTTCATTTATACTTAGAGTGTCATAAGTTTTTGTTGCTTCATTTGTTATTTAGCAAATCATGACTATTAAATGCCTATTTTTGCCCATCTATCCCTATCTATCTGTGTTCATAGACTTATGCTCTCCTTATTTTCTGTCTGATACCCCTCAGCTTACTAACTTGCTTATCTATGCTTAATGCAGCTAATGAATTTCATCCATCCCATTTGTTTTCTTGTCTTCTGGAGCAGAATTGAATATTCTCAGACAATACAGCAATTGCATATTGTATGTAGAAATAACTCAATAAATGTTAGCTATTATTATTATTATTCTATAAGATGGCTTTAATATTTTAATACTATCATCTAAGAGTGAAGATTAGCAATCTAGTTAAACTTGATCAGATTAAACAACTAACTGAAAACCTAATATTAAAGTTATTTGGCTTCATTTTGATCTGAAGTGGATAATAAGGTGCATTAAAGTCAGATCTGTTTGCTATGAATTTAATTTATCCTCTCATCATTCCAGTTGTATAGATTATTGGCAGTTACTGACAAGGCTAGTACTACTTTTATTTTTTTTTTTCCTTTCCTCCAGGCTTATCCTCAGTTTGTTCTGACCTACCTAGAGGAGCTAACTGGACAAGTGGATGTGACCCAGACAGAGTATCCCATTCACCATGGTGCCTGGACTACAACTCATCAGAAACATGGTAGCAGCTTAGCAGAAGAGGTCAGTGTAGTGAGCCAGAGGCAAGACAGAAATAGATCTCTAAAATGTATTTTGAAAAGAGAAACTCTTCAAGTTGTTTTCAGGAGACAAGCACAAATTCACATCTTAGTGATACTGATTGTTTAAAATCATACACATAAATCTCTATATGCACGTTTATATTTATATAAACATCTATATATACTCATATAAACATTATTTTATTAAATAGTGGATGACCTTGTAGCTTTCGTTAGGACCGCTGCCTTTTCTTCTGGTTGCATACAAATGATTTTTGTGCTGAATGAGGAAGACTGGAGGAACCCTGGAAAGTGTAATGTTAAATTTGGGGCATATGTAGCTTAGATATTTCCACTCAATGAAAATTAGCTACATTATTGTTATATTTCATTTCTTAGGTTCTGCAAGAAAGTGCCAGCATCCCTGGTCTGAAGCAACTGCCAGAGCCTTCAGATACCCATTTAATGCCAGAAGGTTCTCTTGGAGAGACAAAGCAGCTGACCGTGGCACTGGTGAGGAAACTGGAAGAGAAACATCCTAAGGCTTCTGCTCAGAGGTAGGGCATTGACAGAACAGAGCTTTATTGCTCAATGACATTCGATGTTTTCCTTCAGTTTCATGTAAGATTGATTTCTTGAAGATTATTGAAATATCTCAAAAGCCCTTTGGCTTGTAAGCACATTCATTTTCAGGTCACATTTGATGAAGAGAGGTGACATTTATGTGTATTTCATTAAAGTTTGATGCATGGTATTGTTTATAAGTATACTTAGGAAGGGTTGCTGTCCTGGGATCTCACTAAAATACTCTGAAAGAGCATAATTAAAGTGATACTGAGCATATATCCAATTGTGAAAATACCAAGAGGTTTTAAGAACATTAGACCCGTATAGACAATTCTTTTTGTGTTCCATGACAAGATTATTATATTTAGACCTGAGGATAAATGCACATTGGATGGTCTTAAGCAGTGATAATTTTAAAAATTGACTTTAGCTTCTTTTTTAAAAACCTTTCCAGCTTTATAAAGATAGAGTTGACATATAACATTGTATAAGTTTAAGGTATGCAATATGACAGCTTTTATTTCAATTAAAAGCTATCTTATATTCTTAAATTATATATTCCTGCCTCAAATTTTAAGAGGAGAGGAAATTTTTTTCCCCTGATAACAAAAGGGACTTTTCAATTTATTCTCTTTGTTATCTAAACCTCACTTCAGTTTCGTTGTTTTGAGTAAGACAGGGCACAGATAAACAAAAGAACAAATTTAGTACCTTGCTGTATCATAGTCTGGGAATATCCCTGACCTGTACAAAAACTAAGTTCTAGTTCTTTTCCCGCTACTTGCTTTTTATTTTTTTATTTTANTTGTTTTGAGTAAGACAGGGCACAGATAAACAAAAGAACAAATTTAGTACCTTGCTGTATCATAGTCTGGGAATATCCCTGACCTGTACAAAAACTAAGTTCTAGTTCTTTTCCCGCTACTTGCTTTTTAATCGTATATAAGATTCTCAACTCTCCGATACCCCACAACACGGCCACAAAGCCCCAGCAATTCAACCAGGCCTCTCTGTTCAGGTCACTAGAATGGCAGGCCCTTGGGAGCNGGTTCGATCCCACAACACCGGGATCACGCCCTGAGCCGAAGGCAGACGCTTAACCGCTGTGCCACCCAGGCGCCCCTGCTTTTTAATCGTATATAAGATTCTCAACTCTCCGATACCCCACAACATGGCCACAAAGCCCCAGCAATTCAACCAGGCCTCTCTGTTCAGGTCACTAGAATGGCAGGCCCTTGGGAGTAATCTTCGAAGTTTTCATGTAAAACAGGAACTCAGGGAAAACTGGGCCACTGGGGAACTTAAATAAGGTTTTATGAGACCGTTGTTGGCCTTTCTAGACTCACTTGGCAGCCATTACTACTCTACGTTTTTTTTTTTTTTTTTTTAAAGATTTTATTTATTTATTTGACAGAGAGACAGCCAGCGAGAGAGGGAACACAAGTAGGGGGAGTGGGAGTGGGAGAAGCAGGCTCCCAGCAGAGGAGCCCTGATGTGGGACTCGATCCCGGAACGCCAGGATCACGCCCTGAGCCAAAGGCAGACGCTTAACGACTGCGCTACCCAGGCACCCCTACTCTATGTTTTTTGAGGGCATGAGGGGGCTTGTCATTATCCTGGGTTCTACTCAAGGAGGCACAGGTTCCTGCTGCTCCTGGATTTCGGAAACCTGTAGGGGATTTCCATGTTTGTCTCCTGCTGGTTCAGGTCCTTGTGGGCCAATGTGCAGGGACTCCAGTGATAACTCACCTAATTCTCTTTGACTCCCTCATTCCCCAGCCTGGAAATATTTTCTCTGAGGGTTGAGCACATTGAGTGGTTGAGGGATTTATCTTCTGTATTTTTTGGTTGTATCTCCCCTGAAACAGTACAGTCTAACAATGAAACACTGGGAGAAAGGCATATAGTATTAGGGAGCCAAAAATCCCACAATACAAACAGAAAAACAAACAACAAAGCAGTTAACGTCAGTTACATAACATAATACTTGTTTGAATTGTTAGAATTACATGTCTTTGAATTTCCAGGAATATAGTAAGCCCGCAATGAGTAGTTTTTGAAAATGTGCTGAAAACAAGTAGAGTAGAAAACAGTTTCTCATAGGGTTGTGGTTAGATTTGTGATTTTTAGTCAATAGGGATTGACTAAACACGTTTGAGATTTTATTTCATAAGAAAATTCCCGGGGTCCTTATCTTAGTGAGCATCCCTCAGGACTTGTGTCTCAGGCTATAGCAACTCTTCCAGTCCTCTTTTTTTTCTTAAAGCCACAGGGATTTATCCTCATTCTCCTCTCCACCCCCACAATTTACCATAATAGATGTAATTTCAGTTTCTCTCCTTCTTTCTGTTCCTTAACAAAGTTATTTTGAGTAGAGAGTAAGTACTTAGAGCAATTACTTTCCTCCCATTTTGGAAAGAATTGTTGGGCAAAATTAGAACATGGTACTGAATTTGGCATATTGATTACTTTGAACCTTAGGTTGTCTTGTTAGGTTTGCATGCAGTCCAAATATAAGAGAATCGGTGCATTATATTATCACAGCTTTAAAAGAGGGCTTTGCATTTTCTTGCTTTTATCAATGATAATTTTACAAAATACGGAATAAAATCATTACAAAAAATAAAGGAATACTGTGAAATGATCTGAGTTGTGGAAATTGAAGAAAGAAATAGAATTTTAGAACAAAAACCATTAATGAGCAAATAATCTGGAGAAAGAACGTATAATTGAAAAGAATAAAAAGATACAGAGATATAAATGCATGTATTTCCTTCGAATAGCCAAAGAAGGAGAGAACCACAAGTAGTCAAATTTGGGGAAAGACAGAGAGATTGGTAGTTATTGGCAGGTAGTATGTGAAAATGAAAGATAACCTTCAATTTTTAATAGCATATACTGACTTTGCTTAAGTGCTTCATGTGCATTATTGCTCAATAACCTATGTGGGATGTAAAATAGAGTCATTCATCTCTCTTTCACTGATAAGGAAATTGAGCCACAGAGAGATTAAGTTACTTTGCTGAAGGCCTTCCAGGTAGGAATATAAGCCAGGCCTATCTGAGCCCCAAGTCTTTTTCTTAGCTTCTATATTATTCTGCCTAGCCATTCATGTTCTTGTCTTAGTGATTATTCCAAATCTTTAGCCTTTCAAATGGGGCCTATCATTTTGACTGGATATCTTGGAAAGGGACCTTTAAATAAAGTGGAACAGTTTAGAAAGGAAATAATAAAAGATATGTCAATATATGCAGCTTTCAGTGACGGCTAAATAAGAGGTAGAAAATATAAAAGGAGACTGTGAACCCCTGATTTCTTGTTGAATCCAACAGCCTAGATTTACTGATTTACAAGGCTTGCACTTGAATGGATTAGAGATTTTTAAAAACCTCTTTCTAATAAGGTGACTATAACTTGTCATGATTAGCCAAGGTATTTCCCACCTCGAAAGGTGGTTCAGTTCAGCTTTGTATATACTAAATTTTGTGGTAAGTAACTAATAGCTGTCTTTTGTGGAATATTTACCAAGTGTCCACTGCTACTGAAAGTACTTATTCTTATAACAGTGTGATAATTTTATTTAATTATTGTCATGATAATCTGAAGGTGGAGGGACTCTTAAAATTCATAAAGATGCAAAAACTGAGGCTCAGAGTGATTTCATAATGTGCTCAGTTACACAGCTGGAGATGTGAAAGATGGGATTCAAACCCACAGCCATTTGTACCTATAGACCGTGCTCTTAACCACTGTTTTATTATTCATTCCTAGTAGTATTTATTCCAATGATTTTATAACAGGATGTCGTCATACTGAATAGTCATTTTAAGTTATTACTAATATTTTATGTGTATTACATCATAAAAATTTGATTGGACTATTGCCATTTTGAATGGGTGGGTTATTTTGAATTATAGCCTTAAAAAAATACTATAACAATCACCACAAACCCACAGACCAGGCTTTCCCATCTATGGAATCATTTAATTTGATATACATTTCAAACATTTGTGAAAAGCAGTCTGATTATTGATCTTTATTATTATTTTTTTGTAATTGGAAAAAAATTATTTTTTTGAATAAAAAAGAAACTCTCTTACTGTGTGAGGTCTTTAATCTGAAGTTCTTAGTTCATGATAGGTTATATTTTCTTGTTTGCTTTAGTAGCACTTAAAATGTTTTTTCTGCCTCTATCAGTGAGATATAGCAATGCGGTTGTCTTCTTGCTTGGATAAACTGAGTTGTGAGTACATTTAATTCTAAGTTTAGTCCAAAATAAAATAAATGCTGTATTCTGGCATTTTTAAGTGTCTGGAATGTGTTTGTTTACATTAGTTTTTCCGATGGAGCCCTTTACCTTATTCAAATTGAATAGGGGGTGGGGAAGGACTGGGACAGCCGACAAAGCACACTGACCCAGCTTGTCACCCAGTGACCTGTGAGAAGGAAATAATGAACTGTGAGTAGCTGTCATCTTAACTGTTTCTGACAGTTTGCCTTTGGGCACATCTGTGTTAGTTGCATTGGAAAGGCCTTTGTTCTTTTCCCACTAGTGACTTTGTGGAGCACTGAGGGGTTTGCTAGCTACTGGACTCTTAAGCAGCCCCTTCCTTCCCAGGGAAGCAAGCAGCTGCTGTGGATCACACTGACATTTCTCTTCATGACTCAACTTGGCATGTACTTCACTCTTTCAAAAAAGAATATAAATTTACAAGTCCTTTGATCTTTCTCATTTAAAATATACTTTAATGTCTCCTGAGTTTTGATACTAACAACAAAGCAAGTTATGAAACACGTTTAGTATTATCCTAATTTTATATGGATAAAGGTAAAGATTAATTGATAGCTGACCAGGTGGGCAGGTGACTTGAGGGAAAATATATCCAAATATTGACAGCTGTTATTGAGTTTTAAATTCTTCTTTATTATTTTCCAAATTTCAATAATTGATTATTATATTTGCAATAGGATAAGGATCAACATACGTTATGGAAAGCATTTTTAACGTAGATGCTTTGATACATACTTTATTAGTAGGAATATTTGGACTAAAATAGGTAAGGATATGTTCTATTTTGTTTCACATTTTCCACTGCTACTTTTTAAATAGATTTCCATCTAATAATTTAAACTTGTAAATATTGTAGTATTTATGTTTTAAAGTTGATCTAGGGCGTGAAATTGTTATAATCATTAGGAGATGTAATTTGATAAGAAACAGGTGTTTCTGTCTCCTGGTTTCCTGAAATATCACTACTATTTCAATAGCAACAAAAGCAGGACATTTTGAATACATATCATACCCTAAGAGAATTGTTTAAATTAAAATCAAAGCTTTGTTTGTAAAATATAATTTCTGAATCAGTGTTAAAGCCTTATTTACATTTTTACAATTGCTATAAAATCAGTTCTTCTAGTATAATTAAGGCTGGCTACAATTGGTGTGTAATAAACACTGAGTATATGGCATTCATTTAGTTGTATTTACTTTTCCAAGAGAATATAAATCCAAACTATTCAGCAATGGTCATTTTTTATAAGGCCTTTTTTTTGATCCATTATAGAATAGAAGAAATGAAGCTTGAAAGAAATGACATGTTTTTTTTCTGCATTCAAGGTTTTTCTCTCAGTAACAATTTTGAGATGCACTTGCTAATGGAACTATTTTATAGTCTCCAGCTTTTCAAAGAAAGGTAAATTAATAATAATGAGAAGTTCTTTAAGCAGACAAATGATGATCATGTCTATATAATTATAAATTGTAAAAAACCCACGTATTTAAAATTGAAAGTCATATTCTGATTTTCTTGAGTTTTTAATAGCATATGATTTATTATTCTGTTAAATAATTTATGTAGTTTTGCATATCGTTGATGGTAATCTGTAACCATCTTCTGATTAGAACATTCTTCTCATTTTGTTCATCAGATATCCACACACTTTTTGTAGAGACAGTGAATGTATGGGTCAGTTTTTTGTTTTTTGATTTTTTTTTAGAGGGAGGGAGAGGTAGGGGAGGGGTGGAGGGAGAGGGAAAGAGAAAACCTTAAGCAGGCTCCATGCCCATTGCAGAGCCCAACACAGGGCTCAATCTCAAAACCCTGAGATCATGACCTGAGCCGAAATCAAGAGTCAGACGCTTAACAACTGAGTCACACAGGCGCCCAGGGTCAGTTTTGATAACAGCCAGACTCTGTCTTTTTACGGAAAACAAACTGTTTAAATTGCTACACTCAAATTTTTATTTCTAGAACTCTTACCAATTAAGGAAAATGTTAATATAATAATTGCTTCTGATATTCACTAAATCTAATTACACGTCATAGGATTAAAATCTCATATTAGCTTAAATTTCTGTTCCTAGCTATTGAAATGCTCAGCTTTAAGCATTGGCCTTTAACTCTTTTATAGTGTATACAAGACTATGGTGTTGTATTTAAGAACAAAATTATTGTGTATTCCAGAGATGCAGAGAGATGCTCATAATTCTTTTTTTTTTATTTTTTTTATTTTTTTTANCATATTAGCTTAAATTTCTGTTCCTAGCTATTGAAATGCTCAGCTTTAAGCATTGGCCTTTAACTCTTTTATAGTGTATACAAGACTATGGTGTTGTATTTAAGAACACAAGATTATTGTGTATTCCAGAGATGCAGAGAGATGCTCATAATTCTTTTTTTTTTTAATTAGAAAAGTCAAAATATCCTAATATTGGGATACTGTTGCCTGTTTGTGTTTTGGTATATTTTTAAATGAATTCCCGTGTGTTCTCTGTGAATTAAAAAAAAACAAACAAATAATCTAATTTCAAATTAAAAAGAAGCACCTGCTTCTTTGAAACAAAGTCCAAATCACACATTCCAAAAGATTAGGTTTATGTCCATAAAGGTGCATTAATTCAGAAATTATCAGAGGATTTCGAATAAGGATTTCATGATGAATTTTTGTTCTCACTTACTGCCCAAACCTTCAGTTATGCTGCTTAATTTCTATATCTTAAAATGTACTGTTGATCTTTCTGTTTTATCCCTATTGTCTATAAAGCTATTCAAAGTAGGAGTGGGAAACTCTACTCCTACATTCTTCAAACTTGTAGCCCCCAAACTAGAATGTCTATATAGTATCATAGTAGTGAAAGTAGTAGGTAATGAGGTTCTAGATTTGAGTAATGTGGATGGACAAGGAGGAGACTGGCGGAGGAAGTGTTAGAGCAATATATGGAATTGGATGAAAGCAGAGTTCAAGCAGTCAAGGTTCCTGTAGGTTAGCTTCCTAACTTGTCTGCCTCCTTTGACTCTTGTTCCCCGACAGTCCATTCTCCACTTAATGGCCAGAGAGATTATTTTGTATTCATAAGTCAGATCTTGGGAGTCCTCAGTTTCAGATCATCCAATGACTTTTTATTTCCTTTAGAATGAAACCCAAGACTTTACAATATGCTACATGGTCCTACTTTGCCAGGTCTGTGGTATCTCTCTGAACACCATTCTCCCCTCCCTTCCTCTGCTCCAGCCAGCTGCGCTTCCTGGCAATGTCTCAGGTTTGCCATGCATGCTCACAACCCATCACTCTTTCCCTGCCTTATTTTTCTTCAAGGTACTTACTTTGCCTATCATATACATAATTATTTACTGTCTGAGTTGCCCCATTAGAATGTAAACTCCATTTCAGCAGGAACTTTGTTTTATTCACATCTGTACCTCCAGGACCATAACATACCTAGTACATAGTGGATACTCAATACAAGATTGTTGAATGAATGAATGTATGAATGAATGAATGAAGTAGTGCAATTAATGGAAATAAGAAAATAGAAACGGAATTCATCTGATCATTCATATGTGTATTCAAGATCCTCACTGTTGGATAATTGTAACCTTATGACCTACTCATGTGTCAATCCAAAACTGTACCTATAACAATGGTATTCTGATTTTCATACTTCTCATTTTTTAGTCATTTATTAATGTGTGAATATTTATTGAGCATTGTCTATATTCCAAGCATCATCCTAAGCACTGGGGATACAATACTGAAAAGACAGATATACTTTCTTCCCTCACAGAGCTGCCCCCATAGAGTCTAACAAGGAAGAGAGATACTCAACAAATCACTGCAGTAGAGAGAGAGAATGAGGAATGTATTGTAGGGAGAGTAGTTCATCGTGAACACTCCTCCCTGGTGATATACTTTGAAAGTATGACTGAACATCTCACTTACTGACTCACAATTCTTCAGTATTTACCCATTTCCTACTAAGTTAAACGAAACAACAACTGGCAGACCCATCACATTCATGCCAGAACCTCCCTGTTCTTATCCAGGCCCTGACTGTACTTGGATTATGCTGGGTTGCTTGACCAAAATGCCCTTATGTCCTTTTTCCTATGTAAAATCCTACCTTCTGCAAGGCCCATCTTCACTGACTTTTTTCAACCTTTCTTTTTGCTGATGTATACCTCCAATGATATAAATTTTCCTGTAAGCATGGTTTTCACTTCGTTCCATCAATTTTAATGTCCTGTGTTCATTATCATTTCCATTTTGTTATAATCTTTGATTCTCAGATTATTCAGAAGTATATTTGTTAATTTTTCAAATATATAAAACATTTCTGGTTTGTATGTATGTTATTGATTTATAGATTTATTTCGCTGTGGTTGAAGAACATTTTTGTTATGATCTCAACTCTGCCATTTATTGAGATTTGCTTTATGGCCCACTCAATATCTGGACAATTTCTACAAATGACCCACACGTACTTGAAAAGAATATGTATTCTGTAGTCTGGGGGTGCAGTGTTTTATATATGTCAATTAAATCAATTTTGATAAATGTGTTTTCAGTGTATACTTACTGATATTTTGTCTGCCTGTTCGATCATTTACTGAGAGAAATATGGTTAAAATCTCCCACTATAATTGTGGATTTGTATATCTCTCCTCTTATTAATTTTATGAAAATTTCTTTTCTATAATTTGAGGCTATTTATTGAGTGCATATAATTTTAGAATTTTGCTATCTTTCTGATGAATTAAACCTTCTGCTGTTATAGAATGTTCCTCTTTATCTCTAGTGATCTTTTTTGACTATAGTCTATTTTGTCTCATTAAATATGGTGACCTCAGCTTTTTTGTCAGGGTTTGAATGATTATTTTTGTATCCTTTTATTTTCATATTTGATCTTTATATTGAAGGAGTGCTTTGTTTGAAAGCTTATAGTTTTTTTTTTTTAATGCAGCATGAGAACCTGTGTCTTTTAATTGAAGTATCTAGTCTATTTTCCTATAACATAATCACTGATACTTGGGGTTAGATATTAAGTCTAGCATGCTACTATTTGATTCTTATGTGTTCAATATATTCTATGTCCTGTTTTCTTCCCTTCTTTCTTTTTTTCTTTTTTTGCCTTCTCTTGGATTTATTGAATGTTTTATACTATTTTATTCCCTTTCTCCCATCTTGGTAGTTATACATTTTTTTACTATTCCTTTAGTGATTATTCTAGAGATTATACATACATCCTTGACCTATCAGCATCCAATATAAATTCATTTTTTTTACCACTTCTCAGATTATTCAAGGACCTTGGAACTCTTATTTTCTGTGTATATACTTTCTGACAAAAAGCTGATGCATGTTTTAATTCTATATGTATTTCAAACCCCACAAAACATAATTAGTCAATATTCATTTAGTCTAAGCCACATTTTTAACCTTCCTGTTGATCTTTCATTCTGTATCTCTGGACATCCATCAGGAATCATTTTCCTTCTGTTTCAGGAACATCCTTTAATATTTCCTTAAGTGTGGGTCTGCTGCTCATGAATTCTCTTTATTTTAAATTGTTTTAAAATATATATTTCACCTCCACGTTCTCATTTTCATATTTCTACTGAGGGTGAAATCTAGGTTGTCTATTTTTTTTTTTCAGAACACACTGAAAATATCATTCCATTGTGTTTGGCTTCCATTCTGTTTATTTTAATTAAGAAGTCATGTATCAGGCTTATTTCTCCTTTGAAGGCAATGTTGTTTTTCTCTGGTTGACTTTAAGGTTTTTTCTCTTTATATTTGTTTTTTACTATGATTTTTCTTAGTGCAGTTTTTGGGGGTNACACACTGAAAATATCATTCCATTGTGTTTGGCTTCCATTCTGTTTATTTTAATTAAGAAGTCATGTATCAGTCTTATTTCTCCTTTGAAGGCAATGTTGTTTTTCTCTGGCTGACTTTAAGGTTTTTTCTCTTTATATTTGTTTTTTACTATGATTTTTCTTAGTGCAGTTTTTGAGGGTTTTTTTGGTGTTGTTTTCTTGTTTTGTATTTATAATACTTCAGGGTTTTAGGGCTTGAATCAGTGGCTTACTGTGTTTTATTAGTTTTGGAAAATTCTCTGCAATTTTTTCTTCAAATACTGTTTCAGCTGCATTTCCTCTCTCTTCTCTGAAGGAACATTAATGATGTGTATATTAAAAATTCCCTTTTTACTCTAAACTCTATGTTTCATATGCTCTATTTTGTATTTTCCACCCTTTGTTTCCTTAAGCTTTAGTGTGGATATTTTCTTTAGACCTGTCTCTCCGATCATCAGTTCTCCAACTTTTTCTAATCTGCTGCTAAATCCATACATTGAATTCCTTATGTGTATTATGATATTTATCAGATATAAATTTTCCATTTGTTTTTTATGGATAATTATATTACTTCAATTTAATCATTCTTCTGTTATTGAACAATTTAGGTAGTTTTCAATATTTCAAGTTTATGAATTTCACTGCAACAAACATCTTTGATTTTGTCCAGAATGCATCCATTCAATCTTTGAATATTTATTAAGCAGCTTATTTTCTCTGCCCAAAACTTTTTTGGACACTAGCATTTCCCCTACTAGGTTACTAGTGAAAAATCTGACTATGGTTTTAAATATTGTGTTGATTATGAGGTTTGTTGAATTACTGTTTTTATTTTCTGTTTTATAAATATTTTCTATTTTATAACTTAGGTGATCAAAGAAGGGGCCTAAAACTTACTTTCTAATAGCATTTTATTTTCTCTCTGAAAGCATAAGCCACCCTTTATATTTTTCATGCTTTCAAATTGGACTACAGAGTTAGCCAAACTATACAGTATACATACACTATCTTAGAATTATTCTTACTTTTTTAAAAACAGAAATACTAGGAATCAACCTTTAATCATGAATAGTCTCTACAAATATTTATGAAAAATAAATTGTTTTTAACTTCAGTTATTAAGAATAATTATGTTGTGGTACATCTGATCATTTCAGTTGCCCATCAGTTTATCAATTTGAATACAGCTTTTTGAATAACTCATTATCATCTCTATGTTTGTCATGAGCCTATTCTTTTTTGACAAAAAGTCTCCAATTGGGCCATTTTGTGAATTAGAGGCAAGGAGATGAGCTGAGCAGACAAAACAATATTCTAATATTCATTTGCTGAGAATACATAGATTGTGATTTGATTTTGATTTTTTTACTCCCATTGTTAAACTTTGTTCACTGTATTCTCTCCTGTTCAGTTACTCCCTAATACCTGAGAGTCAATTCATTTATATAGGATACTTAATAAGCATTAATTTCTCACTTTTATATGCACTCATTCATTTGATAGATGTTTTTAAGTGCCCATTCTATTAAGAGATATGATATAGCTTCCTAATTGACATCTCAGAATCTGGACTGAGATTAGCCTAGCTTCCAGTCCTAGTTGCAAGTACTCATGGTTTGATTTTGGACAAGCTAATTAATATCACTGATGCTAATTTCCTCATATATAAAGGGGGATAGTAATTATTGTGAAGTTTAAATGATATCATGAATATTAACATTTAGCTCAATTCCTGGCACATAGTAAATACTCAGTAAATGGTAGCTTTTATGATGATAATGATGCCCTATTATGAGTATTGATATTAGTATTAAATGCAAGATATCATAAAGATGCAAACCAATTCCTGCCTTTAAAAATTCTGAAATCTCATTGAGGAGAAGCTGTGCACTGCTACATTTTTAATGTTACTCAAAAATTAATTTTTGAGTTCTCATTGGATATAGAGAATTATACTACATAGTATATGAGTATTGAGTATTTGAGTACAAAGTATCCCTCAGATTTTAAGGAATATACACATACTAAGTATGTATATTCACAAAGAAATAACTTAATGGTGACAAACTACAGTCATGCTATAAAAATGTGTTCTTAGCTTTTGTGAACAAAGGAAATTGGATATATCAAATCACTTATATCACCAAGTTGGGGGATATAAATAAGTATGGTAGTCTGTTTCTCAAGTAAGTTTAAATATAGTTGGAGAGACAAAGAAAAGAGATTAAAACTTTAATGATTTATTATTTTTTATTACTCATGTTTACCATTAAACTTTTGAGGAGACAAACAAAATAAAAGGAAAAGGGAAAATACATAATTCTAGATTGTTAATTTTTTTATCTCTCCTTTATGTTTTGTTATTGTCATAATTACAAAAATGGGGACGTGCTAATTTTTTGTGTTTGATAATGACAACACCAGACATTAACATGTTCTGTATACATTTTTCCATAGCATTAAATATACGCCTATATTATTGTTGTTTAGTGTGAATCTTAATTTGTGTAACCAGTGCCACATTATAGGACTCTAAGATGTTTCCAGGTTTTTTGCTCTTATAAACAAGGTGGCAATAAACAATGGATAGAAACCTGAAACCTAATGGAGGTGTTTGATAATAATCTCAAGTAGAATTTTCACACAACAGCACACACACACAGAGATAGGCACACACACACGAGTACATACACAACTAACTGGAGATATCTGAAAAAGAGCTGTGGATTGCCACAAGGTCAATTGCTTGGTTTTGATACTGCACTGTAGTTGTGTAAGATATTGTTATTGAGAGAAATAGGAAGAAGAGTTTATGGTACCTCTTTATACGTTTCTTTGCGACTTCATGCAAATTTATAATTACTTCAAAATGAAATGTTTAAAAAAGAAAAACGAACCTTTCCCAAGTAGAAATCGGCAGGGCAAAGAACAGAATACCTGTGAAAAGAGAGCTCTTCAGAAAGAAAGTTACTTGACTGACTCTTGATCTAGGCAGGCTCAATACTCCTAAGAAAAGTTTTTTTTTTTTTTAACATATAAAAATAGTTATCTGGAGCCTCTGAAGAAACAGACCATTAGCACTAGACACCAAGTGTTTCTCTATTAATGGCATTCCACAGTATTTAGCATACTTTTAATAGAGAATTCTGGACAAAGATATTTAGAGACTTATATTGGAAGATTATTTCTCTATAAGAATAATAAAATAGGGTCAAATTCAATGAATTGTGGGAGAGGTGAGGACTTTGCCTATGTCACTTGTAAGAAGTGGGTCAGACATGCAGGAAATTCTCTGACTAGGAAGAATGAAATTTAAACTCCCAAATTTGAGATTCTTTTGCCTTCTGCTTTACTCTTGGAAACACATGTAAACAAAAGTGTGTGTGCACGTGTGCGTGTTTGTGTGTGTACTGTGTTCAGGTTGAAATTGAAGTGCTCCTTCTTCATACTGAAGTGTATCTACACACACATACATATGAATATACTTGTGAGACTACAGATAACATATATGAGCGTACTGATATGAGACATAAGATCTCATATTATTATGCTTACAAGTCTTGTAAAATACTTATTATGATTTACTAGAATGTCATATTTCATTATTCCAAGGTTTAAAAAAGTATTTCTAACATTTCTCTTACTCTGTCATGAATGTATAAATGATCAGGTTATCNTAAAATACTTATTATGATTTACTAGAATGTCATATTTCATTATTCCAAGGTTTAAAAAAGTATTTCTAACATCTCTCTTACTCTGTCATGAATGTATAAATGATCAGGTTATCATTTTTTTTTTATTTTTTTTAAAGATTTATTTATTTATTTGACAGAGATAGAGACAGCCAGTGAGAGAGGGAACACAAGCAGGGGGAGTGGGAGAGGAAGAAGCAGGCTCACAGCAGAGGAGCCTGATGTGGGGCTCGATCCCATAACGCCGGGATCACGCCCTGAGCCGAAGGCAGACGCTTAACTGCTGTGCCACCCACGTGCCCCATCATTATTCCAAAATATCAACATCACATGCTACTGTAGTAATAACGGCCTGCATTAGTTACCTATTGTTGTGTAACAAAAATACTACAAATTAGCGTCTTAAAACTCCCAGTTTTATTATCTTCCAGTTCTCTAGGTCAGAAGTCGAAGTGGGCTTTCTGGGTTAGGACTTCATAAAGCTGAAATTGTGTTGGCCAGACTGGACTCTTACCTGAAGGCACTAGGACAGAATCTCCTTCTAGACTATTTCAGGTTGCTGGTCAAAGTCAGTTCTGTGTGGTTGCAGGACTAAGTCTCCCTTTCCTTGCTGGCTGTCATCTCAGCTCCTACAGGATGCCCGCATAACTTGGCACATAGCCCCTTCCATCTTCAAAGCTAGCAATGGTGTATCAAATCTTCCTTGTCCTTTGAATCTGACTTCTCCTTCAGCTACCAGCTGGAGAAAACTCTGCTTTTAAAGGGATTCGTGAGTAAATTATGCTCACCCAGCAAATCTCCCTACCTGAAGGTGGGCTGTACTGTATTACATAATATGATCATGAGAGTGACAGCTCATATTCACAGGTTCCAGGAATTAGGGCAGGACGTCTCTGGCGGCCATTTTTAGAATTTTACCTGCTGTACTGCTGCTTCCAGGTAAAGGACTAGTTTAGATAATTTCTTCATTTATTATATTCAAACTGTAGAATTCTTTGCAACTTCATGTGTGCCTGTACTATAGAAAGGACAGGAAAAAAAATAGAAGATAGCATTTAAAGAGTTTGAAAAAAAATACATGCCTAACAGCCTAACATGGCTAAACAGCCACAATAAGTAAATATCACAGAGAGTACTTAGAGTAGGGCTTCAGTTGTGACAGAGGAGAGCAAAAAAAGNAAGAGTTTGAAAAAAAATACATGCCTAACAGCCTAACATGGCTAAACAGCCACAATAAGTAAATATCACAGAGAGTACTTAGAGTAGGGCTTCAGTTGTGACAGAGGAGAGCAAAAAAAGATTCGCAGGTATTGGGAGAGGAAGAAGCAGGCTCCCAGCGGAGGAGCCTGATGTGGGGCTCGATCCCATAACGCCGGGATCACGCCCTGAGCAGTAACTGTAATGGAGCTTTTCATTTTACCGGCTGGCAAGAGTTCAGGAACTCAACAATATAACTGATGTCTGTATAACTAATGGAGGTGATAAAACTCCCAATACAAACTGGTTTAAGCATGTAATTCGGAAAGAGCCCTGGGGAAATGTTGGTTTCCGCCCTCAACTGATTAGATCCCATTTTTCTCAGTTTTGCCCTCAGGATTCATAAGGAGGGAACATGGTGTCAGCAGCTTCTGCCCGTAAGTGTTCTCAGGTCTCAGGGCCACAGAACTTCCCCGAAATTCCCAAAGAATTATAAACAAAGCCTCTGTTGGGTCAGGTCCCATTCGGAAGAGAACACTGTGATGTGCTGATTGGCTTAGACCCAGGTCACGTGCGTCAGCTCTGTTGTCAGGGCGTGGAGTCCGCTTCCCTGGAACCACCTGGACGGAGTCTAAGGGAGAGGTGGTTCCCAGAAAGGAAGAAGGGTGCGTTGCCAGGGGGCAGTGAAGGATGCTGACCTGCATGAGCCAGGATTGTCCACAGCAGTGTGTTTACCATTCAGAAGATGCTTTTATAGGTGTGCCTGGCTGGCTCAGTTGGTAGAGATGCAACTTTTGATCTCAGAGTTGTAAATTTAAGCCCCATTGGATGCGGAGATTACTTTAAAAAAAGGAAAATCTTTTTTAAAAAAGGTATTTTTATAGATACATTCAATACCAGTGAGTTATATACAAATATCTCATTTGCTCACTAGAGGGAAGCAGCAATAATGGGCTGAAAGGAAAGGTGGACAGTTATTTTAGTGATATTCAAACTATGCTCTGGAAGACCTCAGTGTTCCTCTGATGCTATAGAGGAAAAAATTGGAAAGCTTGGTTCGATTCACAGAAGAAACTGCAGAAATTTTCCTTCTTTATTTTCACAGAAACTTTTTAAAAATAACTTAGGTACTTGATAGCATTTGCTTGTTCTAGGACCAAGTATAAAATGGTAAGGTGGTCTCTGATTTAGCACAGATTATGTATGTGGTATTAAAATTTGTATATATTAGTATTTTACTACATTCTATTAAAAAGCATAAAAAATTCTATGTGTTTTGTTACATGAACAAGTTTGAGGACCATTGATATAGTCCTTTCTTCTCAATTGCATTTGAATAAGTTGAGGCCCAAAGAAGTTAAAGAACTTGTCCAAGGTCACCCAGGTAGTTAGTCAAGAATCCTGGTTTTATGTCTCATTCTAAAACTTCCCCATCCTCCACGCTTAATATTTTAATATTGTCTTAATTTAATCTTACATTGTCGGAGAACTTGATTGTTAATGGAAAGGTTGGTAAATGTGTAGGGATAGGAAGACAAGAATGAAGTTATAATAATAATAATAGCAATAGTAATAATAATAGAATTTTATTAGAATGTAAGTTGTATTTGTGGGCTTTGCTTAAAATAACAAATGTTAACAGGGTGTTTGGTGGGAAAATTTAGAAATGAGGCTTAGTTGTTTAGTCTGACTGTGTAAACATACAAAACCCCGAATTATCTAGTTTCTTCTAGTGTTTTTAGTTATTTTGGTTTTTACCCCATGGTGATTCCTCATAGAAGTCATCTAGAGGCAATAACACAAGGTAGTCAAGAAGAGACAGAACTTAGACTAGCTGGGTAAAAATGAACTTTGGTAAAGCCCCTTTTTCTCTTTGCGTTTTACTTGCCAGTTCTACAAGTTAAGGTGTAATTCCTCAGATGGTGGTTGTGAGGATTAAATGAGATAATACATGAAATCAAGCTGCAACACAAGATAGTAGGTAAGAGCACAGACTTAGGAGCCAAATTCCCTCGGTCCAAATTCTTACAAGCTGTGTGACTTTGGTCTAGTTATTTAACCTCCCTGCTTCTATTTTTTCATTTGTAAATTAGAAATAATGATAACATCAACTTTATAGGATCGCTGAGGATTAGGAGAATCAATATTTGTAAAACGTTTAGAATAATACAGGTCCATGTATATAGTACAGGCACTCATATACAAATGAGTAAGTGCTGAGAAACAATGCTTGGGACATAGCAAATGCCCTATGCGAGAGTTATTTGAATGCGAGAGTTATTTGAAGGAGTCTCTAATCACACCCTATCACCTTGTTTTATTTCCTTCACAGCACTTAGCACTAAGATTGGTTTGTTTACTCATTTGTAATGTCTTCTTGTCTGTCTTTCCCCTCGAAATACAAACTGCATGAGGACAGGGACTGTCCCATCTCTTTCGCTGCTGTACACTCAGAGCCTGGAAAATTGCTCTACACAGACACGACAAACTCAAGAAATATTGTTGAATGAATCAATGATTAAAACTAACAACATAAGCATAAATCCCCTAAGTACTTTAAATGTAACACTGCTACATGATAATGCCTCTCAATGAGAAGTCTTAATTATTTTTCAGGCCTTATCTGTATTTCTAAATGAAATGCGTACAAATTTCTTTGATTAGCTATGCTAATTTGACATTTATGACAGGCAACAGAATGCACAGTTTCATTTAGGATCTTTAACATACTGTAAATACCTTGAGCAAAGCGTAATTGAGATCTTTTCTCCTATTCACATGAATGCATACAATGCCTTGGTGTTTTACCACATTAACCCCCAGAGGACTTGCAGTTTCTTAATGCTATTGACCTAGCTTTTCTAGCTCACAGCTGTTTCCTGGTATAGTGTCTGACCTCTGGGACAAAACAGGGTTTAGGATACTTTTACATTAGCTTCAAGTTTTTATTTTTTTCTCCCAAAATACGGCAAACTGATAAAGTTAATTGTCATATTACCTTATATTTTGACACCAAGACCTCCCAACTCTAGGCCTTAAAGGGCTAAACTTATAATTATTAATGATTTCACAAATAGGAATTTATTGGTAAAAATTCCTTTTTGTGTTTTACTACAAAATACATGGACTTTTTATTGTCATCAGTTAAAATTACGGTTGAAATTAGTAGCACGTATAAATTCAGCAAATTTATGAGTTCCTTCTGTGTGCCAGCTCGATGCTACACACTTTCTATAGATTGTTATTTAATCTCATGAAAATTCTTTGAGGGAACTATTATTTCTACCATTTTTTTCTTATGAGAAGAATGAGGCCCGGAGAATTTGCCTGATGTTCTAGGGTCAACTAGTAATTGGCAGAGCTATGATTTGAACTTCAAGCTCCAGAAGCTAAATCCGCTATTTTTTCTACCATAGCAGTGATTCCCAGATCAACAGCATCAGCATCTCCTGGGAACCTTGCTAGAAATGAGTCTGAGGGCCTGGTCCAGAGCTGGGGTGAGAGTCAGGGCAGCAATCTGTGTGTACCCTCCGGATAATACTAGCTAACGTCTGAGAACCATTGCACAAACTCACAAGCCTACACAGTTCGGCCTGGCCAGGTAGATGGCTGGGGGAGTTAAAGTACTTTCATTTTTGGGAAAGATGTATTTCTAGTAAAATTTTCAATTGTACTTTTTTCTCAAAACATAAGGCTCTTTTAGGTCTATTTTTTCAGTCCTTTATTTTAATTTTTTCATTAAATTCAGTTTGACCATTTTTTTTACACAACTATATCACCATCTCCATGGCCAATATTATTTTCAATGTGTATCTGAAATTTGTTATTGCTATGGCTTGACCTATCTTTGTTTCATATTGATGATATTAAAATTTGTCTTTAAAGTTTATTAGTCTTCATGCTTTGGGTTTAGGTTTTTAACGATTGTAGCCCTGTTCAAAATGCAATTAATTGTATTCTTTTTGTCACCTGAGTAAATACAAATGAGTATATCAATTTGTTCTTTTTCCCTTGGAATCAAGGGACTAAATCACCTTATTTTATTAACAAATAAATCTGAAGCGGGTTGTAACATATAGTATGACCTCTTAAAATACCATACCTATTGTAATTTAAAACCCTGATCATATCATTCTTTTTTTCCCCCTAAGATTTGTTTATTTATTTGAGAGAGAGAGAAAGGGGAGAGGGAGAGAGAGGGAGAGAATCCCAAGCAGACTCCCCACTGAGCACGGGGCCCAGTGAGGGGCTTGATCCCATGACCCTGAGATCATGACCTGAGCTGAAACCAAGAGTTGGACACTCAACTGACTAAGCCACCCAGGTGCCCCTGCTTATATCATTCTTTTTCATGTATCCTATTAAAAGAAAATTTTGATATGTTTTCCTTTGTTTTTCATTTCAAATCCTAAACTTAAAGAAAAAAAAAATCCCCTAATGTGTAAAGTTGTGTAAACCAAGGACTATAGCCTATAACCATATAGTGCACACTGCCTGACATAGAGTAGGAGTTTAATAAGAGATGAATAGGTTAAAATGATAATTTTGGACACAACTTTTTATTTATTTTGTTACCATATTTATATGAATCATCACATAACTAAATAACCACAGCAAGCACTTATGATCATGCTGATAAGGTGTCAGCATTTGACCGTTACTTTTTCAAATTATAAAATTTGAAGTTAAGGAAAAAAAATTGATGTTATTACATAAAAACACTCTTTCTTTTGTAACTCCCACTTTTTTCACTTTTAGCTTTTAAACCTGCTTGCTTTATCTATCAAAAAGGATAGCTCTTTTCAAGTGTATCCAAAGAAAAGCACTTCCAACAATAGAATTGTTCCCCAGGAGAACTGTCTTGTTGTGAGGACATAGGATTTGAGTCACATTTACTATTTGGGTCTTCAACCGTGCTCCCCGCCTAGAGCACTATTAACTACAGAGACACGTTGACAGAGAAGGTGGTGAGCCTGCCGAGAGGCCAGGAAGTGAACCAGGTCAAACAAAATAATTTCTGGATACTCTCCTTTTCCAAAAATCTGTTATGAAATCTAGCATTGATCTCTAGTGTACTTTACTTGTTAATTGACCCAGAGAATCAAGTCTTCATCTTTGTAACATTCATAGCCCAAACAAATTATTATAATTCCAAATTCTCCTAGAGTCTTGTTCTGTTTTTCAAAGATTTGGCAGGCATTACAAACATGAAAGCATGCACAAAAATGTTAAAATTTCTCCAACAAATCATATATATTTTCAACTGATATTAAAAATATAGTAAGTAATCAAGACAAAAAAATAAGTATGATGCTAAGAAGAATAAAGAAATTAACAATATACTTCACATATCTAAATGCTTATTAATTCTGCATTTACATTCATTAACTGATTCATATTTCTATTTCTGTTCTCTGTTGTTCCAAAAAACACTAAATAAGAGACTAATGCTTGCTTGAATCACCTTTAAAGCTATGACAAATGGTGGGAAAGTATTAGCATCTAGGAAGATAAAAATTATAATTAAGGATAATCCTGATAATAGGAAGAAATATTCAGATGCAAGCCAATTCCATTCTTTAGAAAGAGGTGGTAGTTCACTGAGGGAAAACAAACAAACAAATGTTAAGTTTTTCAGGAGCACATCTGGCAAGGTAAATTCTGGGAGAGTACAGAGATAAGAAACTTTCAGGATTCTCTTGGAAACGCCAAGTTTTGAAAAGTAAGTTGGCTCCTATGTTTTTTCAATGTGTCTCCACATGTGCACAATTATAGTCCTACCAATTTGCCTTAATATTGGCTGTACTCTGACTAGAATCCATTTCTGGGCTGAGTGTCAAAACCTGAGGGCTAATAGGAACATCTTAGAATTTGGGTTTTGAGAGCCTCTGGATTCAGAGACACCGGGGATGATCCTGGCGGGGAGACTAAGCAAGGATTTCCATTCCTTGACTTCAACAAGAGTACTTCTGCTTTATATGTTGAGCTCCCGCAAAGGCAGTGCCGTGTTAGGGTTAAGAATATAGATGTTCTGTCAGGTTGCTTCAGTCCAGGTGCTGACTCAGCACTTACTAGTTACATGACCTTGTGTGAGTACCTTACTTCTGTCTTCTGTCTCTGTTTTTCATTTCTCTATGATGGTACCTAACTCTAATGGTTGGATTAGCGCCTGGCACGTACTAAACACTCAGTAAATAGCGATATGAACAAAGAGTTTTGCTAAAAAAAACAAAGTAAAACAAGCACCAAAAAGTAAACCCTCGGAGCCATGAATTTTAACATAGTTATAAAAACTAAGGGTTAAAGAGCATGAGGGTCCCTGTCCTACTTCTGCTATTTCTTTACTAGACTATTCCACACAGTGTTCTTTTTTATCACATATATTGATTTTATTTTATATTCTTTGTTTTACTAAAGATTCATAAAGCATGTATATTGTGTTTATGTATTATATCTTTGAATGGTTAGGTCAGGGGACAGGTGGGGAAGACAGTCATGTAATTTGCTTTTTTTTTTTTTAAAGATTTTATTTATTTGTTCTNTGTATTATATCTTTGAATGGTTAGGTCAGGGGACAGGTGGGGAAGACAGTCATGTAATTTGCTTTTTTTTTTAAAAAGATTTTATTTATTTGTTCGACAGAGATAGAGACAGCCATCGAGAGAGGGAACACAAGCAGGGGGAGTGGGAGAGGAAGAAGCAGGCTCATAGCGGAGGAGCCTGATGTGGGGCTCGATCCCATAACGCCGGGATCATGCCCTGAGCCGAAGGCAGACGCTTAACTGCTGTGCCACCCAGGCGCCCCTGTAATTTGCTTTTTATNGGCTCGATCCCATAACGCCGGGATCATGCCCTGAGCCGAAGGCAGACGCTTAACTGCTGTGCCACCCAGGCGGCCCTGTAATTTGCTTTTTACGGTATCTGTTACTGAGACATAAGTAGATCAAGATTTGATGATGGATTTTTAAGAATGATAATGACAATAATATTGATAATAATCTCTACGTAATGGTCAGAGGAAGTAGGATTATTCTATATGATATGAGAAAAGAGAACAGTGATTTAATAATGATGTTCACAATAGTGATGTTATTTAAGGACATATACGGAATATGGTGAATAATTTTTATCTTTCTCAAATTCAGAATAAATAAGGGGAATAAACAAGGATTTCATTGAAGCACATTCAACAAATGCCTGTTGCTTGCCAGCTATTCTGCTAGGTGTGAAGAGATAGAAGATCAGTCTCAAAGAAATAAGCAGTTTGTGTGATGAAATACTCAGTTTCTAAAGAATAGAGCAACTTCAAAATGATTACTTAAAATTAAGTTGATTAGTGCCAGAAAGTAAGAAAGAAGTTCACTTATAAATGTAGAAGGAATGAAGGAAATAGAAAATCGTCATTAGAACAGCATAACAATAATTGCTGCAGGAAAGATCCATAAACAGAGGCTAAAATTAGTGGGTGAAAGTTTAAGGTAAAACAGCATATTTCCAAATAATGTTTAGGAGAATAAATATTCAAGTATCTGTTAGTTACCAGGGACAATATAGTATTTTACAGTGAAGTAACTTGGTAGATAGCATCTTAACCAAATGATCAAAGTTAACATCACCAGTAATAAGACCAATGGACATATGAACCTTCTGAAATGATCTGATGACACTGACTTCTGTAATATTCCTCCCTTAAATCCATACCCCAGTCTAATGAGAAGATATCAAAGAAATCCAAATTAAGGGATATTCTACTCATAAGTTTTCCTCAGAAGTTTCAAGGTCTTGAAANAGTAATAAGACCAATGGACATATGAACCTTCTGAAATGATCTGATGACACTGACTTCTGTAATATTCCTCCCCTAAATCCATTACCCCAGTCTAATGAGAAGATATCAAAGAAATCCAAATGAAGGGATATTCTACTCATAAGTTTTCCTCAGAAGTTTCAAGGTCTTGAATGGAAATACTGATCAACTATCACAGATTAGAGAAGATGAAGATCCTGGAAGAGAAAAAGGACATTAGTGGAAAACCTGATGAAATCCGAATAAAGCTTAAGTATAGCTAATAGTACTGCACCAATGTTAATTTCTTAGTTTTGATAATCATATGATGGTTATGTAAGATGTTAACATAAAGGGTAACTCGAAGCTCTCCGCAGTATTTCACAGCTCCTCTATAAATTTAAAATTATCTCAAAATAAAGAGTTAAGAAATAGAGCTGAATCTTTTGAAATTCTCAGATTTCTTACGTATGATTCCAAAACAAAGCTAGTGCAGAAACTAGAGATCTACAAAAATAGCTCTAAGCTTGCAATTTTGTAGAATTTTTCTGGACATTTTCTCATTTTTCAGAAATGTATTTTTCATATCACCCCTTTCATTAGACAATGGCATGTTGTTCCAAGTCAGTTAATGTGTATGTAAGATGTATATAGAATGTATATATGAAAGCTGCCAAGGAGACTTCTTGTAGTATAGAGTTGTCATAACAGATACTCCGTTCAGAGTATATTTCACAATGACAAGGTAACTCTCTATCTTCATTTGACATATTAGTTAGGCTACTGAAACCTTTGAAATCTTCAAATAATAAATGGCCATTCCCATTTGGAAGATAAATTCCATAGAATTTGAATTTGGAATAGGTGTCAAATGACACGAAAACAGAAACAAAACTAAACACTTGTAAAACAGAATGTGTGTGTGTTTGTGTGTGTGTGTGTATAAANGTGTGTTTGTGTGTGTGTGTAAATTTTTTTTCTAATAAATTGTCTAGAATTTCCTTTTGACAAAGGTTTAAGTTCTACCTCTCTACACTTAAAAGAGATCTCTTTGGGCCAGCTTTGTAGGGTGGGCAATTTTTGTGCCTGCAATTATCAGACAACATACAATCTTGTGCATAAATCATTGCTGCTGCAATTAGCTCATTTACCACTTCTGCCCTGGAGACAGAGGAAGCCGCCCCTCCCTAAACAGCTGGGATGGAATTGCTGGAAGGGCCGTCTGTCCCTTTTGATAAACAGTCATAGCCTCCCACCTCTGCCAGGTGTGTCCTCTTTCACAAGGATTAGGGGAGGGGCAGGGGTTGCTACCTTTTAAAATAAAAGATCCACTAAATTAGGAGAATTGATTATGTTGGATCTAAAAAAGAGTAAGATAATTGTCCTGAAGTACTTGCAAACAGTCTGGGGTTTATTTTATCTTGCGATAAGCTCTTTAAACACCGCATGGCTAAACCAACTAAAATAAGAAAAAGCAAACTGTCCTTACAACTTCAAAACAACTTATCTTTTGTGGGAACAAGAAAGTGACCTGTAATTATAGCAAAAGAATGATAAACAAATCTGTCCAATCCATTTGTTGCTTGTGTTCCTGTTGTTTATATGGTTGTCCCGATTACACTTTCGGTTTTTATTTTTGTTTACCCTATCTCATTAGTATTTTTCCCTACAGAATTTTTTACTCCTCTCTCTGATGCATAATTGTATTATAGCAGTCTGAAGAGTCACTTGTTTTTTCCCCAGTTATAAAATGTCTTCCTTCCATAACACTCTGACTTTTTAAAGGGAATTACATAGAAAAACATTAGGGAATAAAATATANTCTGACTTTTTAAAGGGAATTGCATAGAAAAACATTAGGGAATAAAATATACGAGACTTGAGCTGGTAAATTAAAATTAAAATATACCACCATAACACTCTGACTTTTTAAAGGGAATTACATAGAAAAACATTAGGGAATAAAATATACGAGACTTGAGCTGGTAAATTAAAATTAAAATATACCACATCACATAATATTCGTGCTTAAAATGTTAATGGAAACTAATTGTTCACTTGTTATGACCTATATCCTTTTGAAATATATAGTTTCTGAGTCATTAATCTGAAGCAATATTTCTTGGAAATTCATTCAGTTTTCTGCTCTATCTGAACTTCGTGGACCTCTCATTTATTTGATGGGCGTATAAAATGTAGGTGATGGACTCAGCAAGCCAAATTTCATATGGAGTCAACCTCACAGGCCAGATTCCTGGCACAAACGAGGTTGACTGAAAGGAGTCTACTCCATTATAATATTATTCTCTACGGAACTGAGTTTATGCGCAGTGGTATCATTGTGTTAATTTATTTGACTAAATAAGTCCTACTTAGAAAAGTACCATTTATAGAATTTCAAACATATTAAAAGTCCCAATATATTTGTAGATTAGATCCATAATTTGTTTTGTCCATGATGACATAAAAGAAAAATATTATAGTGGTTTTAAGATATGAGGTCCTACAGTATGAATTTCATTGTCTTTCTAGATTCAGTTTATTATTCCAGTACGCATCTGGGTTCAATGCTTGTGTAAGAGAAACTTTCTTTTAAATTATATGTCATAATGCAATGGTGAGTTAAATTAATTTCACAATATTTCTTGCTTTCTTTGTAGTGATCAAATATTATATATGGTTTAATTATATTATCTGGGGATATAGTATTATATAAGACACGGAGGTTTGTGTTCTAAAATTTTCACTTTCCACAAAAAGTGGTAAAAGAGACTTCTGCAGGACAAATTTCTGGCATTTTGTTTTTTAAGAACTTTTCTTGTAAGATTATGTTAACATTATGAAAGTTTTTTTCAAAAATTGGAATCATTATAAGAAACATTTTATATGAAAGTATAATAATATCTAGAATTAGACTGTACTAAGTGCTTTAGTGAATTATATACATAGCTTTTTGATCTTGGATGTTTAACATTACCAAGTTAGGAGGTTTAAAAAAAAAAAGAGCCTAATGATACGGATTTGAGAAGTGATTAACAGGAAAAAAGTTTTAAGTACTTGTCCTTTTGAAAGCAAATATATTTCTAGTATTTGCCAATTTGTCAGAGGTTCAGAAACGACAACCTGTTAGTTTCTACCATTATACAATATGTGTTCTATAGCTTTTATGTAATCCTTGCCTTCATGATTCAAGATTCCTTAACGAACTATCCACATGTCTCCTATATTTTTAAGTTTGCCTAAAAGATAAATGATTCTGAAAATGATTCATCAAGAATTGTAATTTGTAATCCTAACACTTTTTAAAAGGTACGTAACTTTCACACCCCAAGGGTCAATCAATACGTTATAATTTTGTTTTACTTAAGCTTATAAGAACTCAGATAAAAATAACTGGGTTTAAGTGTGGTTTCCTCTGATTTTTTAGTCTCAGAGGGGGAATTTCTAGATTAGTTTTTTTTTTTCTTCCCCTGGGAAATATACAATTCTCTATGTTACGGCCATTAATGTTCAGTAATAAGTTAGTCCTCAAATACCAAT
Organism: Ailuropoda melanoleuca; assembly: GCF_002007445.2. Lineage (NCBI taxonomy): Eukaryota > Metazoa > Chordata > Mammalia > Carnivora > Ursidae > Ailuropoda > Ailuropoda melanoleuca. Next base: position 61,863,217 of record NC_048233.1, on the reverse strand, counting down.
AAGATGATGTGGGCTTGATGGAAGTTAAATGTCCCTAAATCCTATGAATTGATCTGCAGGAGCTGTTTTCCGCATGAGTGGTGGCTTCACCCAGGCAGACATCCGCAGAGCTGCGGAGGTCAGGGTGATGGAGGAGGAGTGGGTTTGGCGGCACATATGCACTCTGTTCCTGACAGTGTCTTGCCTCGGCAAAGGGAAGTGAAGCGCGTATACCATGCTCAGTGGCATTTCCAAATGCAGCTCAGCTGGGGGCCCAGGCTTATTGCATCAATGGCACATACCGGGCAAAAAAGGAAATACATAATTTTGTCAAAGTAGTAGATCACAATCTACCAATCCTTCCCTCCCCCTTCAAAATCATCACCCCTACACACTAATAGCTCTAATAGATACAGACTTTATGCATATTTCAGTCACAGCAGTATTTCTAATGCATATGTGAAAGGGCCCTTAATTTATGTCTACCAACTGTGTGGTGCCCTTCTTTTGGGTAATGTCATCATCCTAATGGTGTTTCTATTATACTCAAAGGTAGCAAATGAGGCTTATTGCAAGAAGGTAATTGATTTTCACTGAGTGAAAATGTAAATAGCCATAAGAAATCCTATGAAAGATAAGCAGTTCAAAATTGCCAGAAAAAAAATGATTTGTATACATGACTTATTGGTCCAAGTATATAAAACGTTTCTTTTTTCAAGGCGATACCACAATAACTGTATTTCACATCATTTTATTTCAAATTGAAATAAAAATTGAAGAATTTTGATGATCTTGCTTTTACCAGTTTCACTGTGTATATTATGAAAATTATCATCTTATATGGAAGGGGGCTTCTTTTTGTCAGTGTGTCCTTGTAATAGAAACCATGTAAGTAAAATTCCTCTTGTGGATATGTAAAGAGAAATAATTCTTCTTTTGATTTTCTACATTAAGGAAAGAATACCGTCAGTATCAATTCTTTAAAAGAATACAAGTCAAAATCTCATTAAAAGTCAGCATAAATATCATAAATTCAAGAAAAAAGCAAACCCCAAAATGTGCTTTCTTATTACAAAGATTAGGTAAAATCACAGGGGCTTAAGAATTTGATTTGATGTGAATACAGTTATGACTGATATTTTCTCAACAAGTAAATATAATTCTTAAAATTTATATTAGCAAAAGAAAAAGTGGGGCAAAATAGAATATCCAAGACAATGAATCTGTTTGTTAAATAATGCCATTATTGCTAAAATAATGGCATTTTAAAATGTACAGTAAAGAGCTCATAAAACTATTTTTGTTCCCTCCACAAGTAAAATACAGACCTTTGCACATTGCTGTTATAACCAATACTACTTACATCACCACTACTGTTTTCTGATTTTAAAAGATACGTTTTCTCTGAAGAGCCACTTCTATCAGAAAAGCAACATTTTAATCACACAAGTCTCCTTTTTCTACTTAAATCTGTTGTAATGGTATGTAGAAATAGATCATACGTTTTTTTTCCATTCCCCTACCCTATCTTGCTTATGATCTGAAAAGGACTTTTATTTCAGAAATTATAAAATATTTAACGAGAATGTTTTTGAGTTCTTGCCTTAGAGGAAGGTCACTTGGAATAACAAGAAGATATCATTTGTGTTGACTTTTGAGTTGCCAGATAGAGAGGTTTGATCAATTTTATTTCTGCAGTCAAACAGGGAATGGGACAGGAAAAGCATTCAAATTCCTTCCCACTAAAGGAAGTTTAGAGAAGCGATTCTTTCCTTTTACTTTCAGCATCGGCAGAAGCAAAATCTTTAACATCTGTTTTATTCTTCATAATGTGTGTGGCTAGAGGCAGGCCTGTTGTAGCCATCAGCTCAAACAGCAGGTAGACTGAAAGCATGGTGACTTATTACACAGTGCCATGAACAAAATACACTCTTTAATATTAATTAGTCCCCATCTAAGCCCTTTGGTTTGTTACAGTTTAAGAGTCAGACACACAGGACTGCCTAGTGATACAGAGATTTCATTAAGCACTTCCAGAACCATGTACGAAAATTCCATTTAGTAGAAAACACAAGTTCTAAGCAAGAAATTCAACTTTATAGGAAAAACAAGACTGTGTATGTTTATTTCATTAAGAAGAAAACATCAAATAGGTTTGTCATGGTGCGACTTCGCAGTTTCCACATTCCAAATTTGCCATTTCATTAAAAAACCCAGGCCTTTTATTTTGTTCCCTCTGAATTTAAGTACCTCAGATTTATCATGCTGTGTGTAAATAACGAAAATGGGAATGGTTTAAAGGCTCCTAAACAATGAGTACATTCAGATATGAAATTGCAGTGAAGATGGTGGGCAAGACATCAGTCACTCTATTTAGTGTATTTGATAGGGTGTATATAGCGAGGAGAGTTCTACATGGTACTGACGAATATGGATCTGAACATTTTGAGGGAATGTTTGTCTGTTTCTAATGACCCTAAAACTTTTTAGAACTGTAGGACACAGGTAAATTGAAACCATAAAAAAAGTGTTTGGATAACATAAAACAGTATCTCTATCATTAAAACAATCTAGTAGTTTTATGCATTTGTATTTTAAAATGCTTATTTTATTTTATTTTGAAAAGCTGTTAATCACTAAAAGTTATTTTAACAATTTTGATTTGTGCTGGAAAAAATAGCTTTATTATATGCCATTTTACAGTGACCAAAATCTAAGATAATACTTTATAGAAATATCATTTTTATTAGTTTTTATACTAATTCCCTGCTTTGGATTATAAGAGAATAAACAATGGTGTCTCCTAGGTATGCCATTCCAAATCTCGGGTGTAATCATGGGTGCAATTTTCTTTAAGACTGATATGAGAATACTGTTGGCAGTATGTAACTGTAGTTCAGTCCTGAATCCTGGAAACTTTAATTCAGGTGCATTGTGGGCACATAAAATTTGAGTTCAAATGCTTTTAAGAAGTCATGCGATTTTGTCGTTTGACACTAATTTTCAACCCAGCATGCTTTAGCAATGACTGAAATTAGTTCCAAGTGAATTACAGCTAAGCTATTTTCTACCATCTAGAAGAAATTTTTTATGCCAACTGAGTCAAGAGAGGTTTTTGAAATTTCGTTTAGTATGTATGATGGTATGGATCTCATCAGTGTAGACAATCGACTGTCCTGATTGTACCCACCATTGAGGTGTTACTGAATTGCTTTTTTGCTAATACCGTTCAACCCTACATTTATTCTTATTGGTCAGAAGACACATTACTTACAATTCTCTGCTTTCTTTCCAAGTCATCAACAAGTGTTATTTCTGTGAAGTTCATGAGACAGATATTGACCCATTGGAAACAGGACTAAAACCAGCAACTGATTCTCCTCATGACAATAGTTACCATCAAGAATGTCTTCTACCTCCCAAATTTGAAAAAGTGTTCTGTAGGGGTGTATACCATAATTCAACCTCTGTGTCCTGAACACATAGTGGGACTCAAATTTTTATGAGAGTTGGAGGCAGAATATTTAGGCAACGTGACTATCATGAGGAGATACCACTTGATCATAAGGAAAAGAAGTTTCTAGGCCTAAATAAAATTGAAGAGTGAACAAATGAAAAGGATTTTTTGTGGACTTATTTGAGTATTTTGAATTTTCAAGTCATTTCTTCTAGTCTCAAAAACAGAAGGGATCCATGGTAGATAAAGATTTGACTTGACTTCCACATTGCACAAAGGGTACAAATGATGTTGGTTTAGTTAGTATTCATGTAAATAACTACAGGGTGATGGAAAATATAGGAAGTATATAATCAAATTTAAGGTATTAAATTCAAAATATAAAGATCAAAACAATGGTGTAATATACGGTACTGCGTTGCTGTGGAAAAAATTCAAGGGCAGCTGCATAGGGTTGCTGGGCTTCAAGGATTAAACATAACAAAAAATTATATCAAATGAATTAAGACAGTTCCTCAAAATGGCTTTTACTTGAGTCAGATTTTTCTCATCAAAAAGGCGAGAGTCTCCTAATTTGGTGAAAAGTTCAACATTTATATACGAAGATAGTCTTCCTTTAACATTTAAAACCTTCCATTGTGATAATTTATATGCTTTAAAACTATACCCATAAAGTGGTTGAAGTACATAAATAAGTAATAAAAAGCACATCAAAGTAGTTATGACGAGACAGCCAGATGGCGGAGAATTGCAGTACTTGCTGTAATTTTATCAAAATTACTATTGTCATGGCATGTTAGTTTTCATAAGAATTTGTACAGTCACTGATCTCATACAGACAAATTAATTTCAGGTTCTCTCATGTGTAGTCACATAACAGCTATACTTGAGCACGCACAAAAGAAAATTAAATAATCATAGTCACATAAACTTGAAAAGCAGCACAATATCTTAAGTTTACTATTCCATAACGTCTTGGGATCAGTGATCATTTCTGTTATGTTAGACTCAAATTGATCTACGGTGGTACAGCCATTATGTAGTTTCTGCTATGTTTAGTCTTCATTATATAGAGGTACTGTGTCATGTATTCTGTTAGTGAAGAATTGTTATTAAGGCAGTTATGTTGTAATTCCTACATTTACGGCCTTTCTTCAAGTTTCATTCTTTTACCTCTTTTATGTCTAAAGGGATAACAGAGATTTTAATGCTTCCCTTTAAAGATAAATACAGATACGAATCCTCAACAATTAGTGAGTTTAAATGATATTTGAATTAAGAATGTTCATTACAGGCTTCAAACATTCTGCCTCATTTCTTTGTCACAGAATTATGAAAAGAAAACCTGAGGCTATGCATTATTTGTACTTCTACTGTTCATATCCAACCAACAGTTTTCAATTCTAAAGGCTCTTTCTTAAAGTCATTTATTTTTATCGTCTCATTCCATAGCCCAATTCTTTCTACCGTGCCATATCCCACTGTGTATCAGATTTGGTGCATTGTCAATGTACACTGGGCTACAGTCCTTATGACGTGGGTGTTTATCTGCTATATTTACTTCATGGACTTTGGAGGTTTTGCTGAGAACTTCATGTTCTTTAAAGTAGACTTCAGTTTTTATGACCTTGAAATGGGAAAGACAAACATTTTCAGTAGCTATTTCAATGACCTCAAATTATTCAAACAATTATAATATATCACCTGGCAAAATGGTCACAGTCATAAATATCTTAGGAAAAGTCCCATTAGATATTTTAATCCTATATTCTTTTTCCACCAAAAAAATGCTATGATCAACTTTACACTTTTGCCACTAAAAAGAAAAAGTTGTTTTAATTCACTGAATTTTAGTTATCTGTGCTCACTCTGTGGTCTTAAATGTATATATATTGTTTTTATTTCATGATACTGTTTTCATATTAAAAGTAACACGTTTTAGAAATCTCAAATGTGTAAAATCTCTTTCTTAAAATACATAAGCTATGGGAAAAAGTTATGCATTTTAGAACGTTGTGGCTTTTTCAAATTTGAGTTTGCACTTACTCTCCTGGCTTTTTCTCAGTAGATGAGATGGGAACTTAAACATCATCTCCCTTTTTGGGGAGAGGTTGTAAACAGGACTGCCCATTAAAGCAATGCTCCATCCATATTCTATAGTAGTCTTACATGTTCCTTTTCTCTGTAAGATACTGTCATGTTAATTCTCAAATACCTTACTTGAAATTATTGTAGATAACATAGTTATACTCAGAATTATGAAGACTTTACATTTGGTGAAATGTCTCTGAGTTATATTACTAAGTTACAGCTTTAAAAATGAAGTAACACACTAGGAGTTTATCATAAAAATGTTAATGGAAATGGAGATAAAGATATTCACTGCAGCATTATTAATGCTAATAAAGATGGGGAAGCAAGGTATCTGACCATGGGAGCATTGCTAAGTGAATTACATTTCATCTTTGGACTATTATGAAACATTAAGCATTTTCCCATAGTTTTTCATAGCACAGAAACTTGCTTATGCTATAATTTTAATTAATAGCACTATATTAAAAATGTATATACATGTCATCTAAATATGTTTAAAAAATCTAGAAATGATTATTTTAAAAAGACAGGCTGAAAACTTGTCACACTGTTAAGGTGGTTGTCTGTGGGTGCTAGGATTGTGCAGATTCTTTTCTGATTCCTTATATGTTTTCTATATTTTCTTGGTATTTTATAACAAGCGTCATTTTCTTATAATGTGGGAAAAAAGAAAATATGGAAAAAAGTACACATAACATATAAGAATTTAAAATATCACATATAATTCCAATCCCACCATATACTTTTATTTTTAAATATCATTGTAGTACTTTCTATTTGGTAATATTTACTTTTACATGTCTTTACTCCCTAAGATTTTGAGAGTGAGTTCAGGGACTACATCCCTTGTTCCTAGCATAGGCCCACAGATAAAAGTTGCTTAGGACGTTTTTAGTGAATGGATGTGTGATACTCTATAGGAATACCTATTTTTATATAATTGAAATTTATTTTCCTATTACTTTTGTTTGGCTTTTTCTACTTACCCTGACTGCATAATGCTTTTGCATGACTTTGCATAAACTTCATAATGATAATCTCAATGTTATTATAATAATCTGTGGGATTAAAAATCATTATCCTAGAGGTAGATATTTTCGTTATTTCCTGTTCTTGTTATTATGGACAGAATTGCAGTGAATATTCGTATTCAGTTACCTTTATGTTTCTTTCAAACTATTTCTTAAGATAAACATCTAGGACATTACTGTTTCTTCAGAAGTTATTCTGTTCAGAGTTATTCAGTCAGCTATTCAGAAGTCATAACTTCTGACGCTATAACATCTTTATAATACTTGCTTTCTTGCTATATATTGCTCTATTGTATTACCTATTGGTAATAAAACCAGCAATGCATGAGTATATTGATTTCTTTATTACATTCATCTGACTTGAGTATTAAGTTTAGATATTTTTATTGCATTTAGTGGATATTTTAAAAAATTTAGGTTGCAAAAAAAAATCCAGGTTACTTTAATTTGCATTTATTTGATGGCAACTTCCCATGTATCAGTTTTCTAATCATTTTTTTCTTTATATGAATAGTCTGCTTATATCCCATACTCCTTTGGAGTTTTTGAAATTTTTAAAACTGCATTTGAAAACACTAACTATACATTAGAGAAAAACCCATTGCATGTTATTTTTCCAAAATGTGATTGTTCCTTTAATTTTACCATTTCAATATACAAGAGTTTAAAATTTATATATTCTAATCCATTGATCTTTTTTCATGTGATTATTTTACTGCTGAAAATGAGCAGCATTTTCTGATAGAGCAATGATGTACATTGCCAACCTTGTACAAATATGACTATTTGTATGTAATTCATTATTATGAAGTACATAATTATGTGTTCCTAGATTAAGTATTTAGGCTAATTGTTTTCCTCTCTGGATTTTCTCTTTCTGTGTCTCTCTTCTTTGTTCTGCCCTGCCCTTCCCTTCTGTCTTTACTTTTCTTGCACTTACTAAGTGTCTTCCTCATTGTTCCTTGCTCCACCATGAGCCTTCGATTGCCTATGATGGAACGGAGACAGCAGCCAATTACCATATTGTACTGGTGTTCATATCCTACTGTGATCTGTTGGTTTAAATGCCTGAAAAATATCAAGTCTTTGTTTTAATCAGAAATCAATTCGTGTATTATACATGTATGCATACATGTGGGTAGATGCATGTATTTTGAGGAAAAACAACACAAATCTAATGATAAACTTCTTTGTCCATAATTATAAACTAAGGCAGGGACTTGCCTTACATCTGGACAGCTGGACATGAGACTGAAGACTAGATTGCCTCCCTGCCATGCAATTACCTCCATTCTTGGGACCGAGTCTATTGTTTATTGATCTTGATCCTTCCTTAAAGTGGAGCCTTTGCTGTGTGGTACTGATGAGCTAATGCTGCTTTTGGATTCTCACACTTTGAGCGACTCAAGGAACCTCCTCTTAGCTCATTGAAAGGTTGTTGTGATGGATGAATGATTGTTAAAATCTATAAAAGTCACAGTGTCTGCCTTCTAGGGCATCATTTATCCAATCCATTTTTGAGTCACTATTATGGGTCTAGGACCAGGCCCAACAAAGTTAGGAGAAAATCATATTTTCTGCTCTTGAGGTACTTATAATCCAGCTTGGGAGACAAAATGTGTGTGTGTGTATAACATAATATAATATAAATAATATGTATAATATATATGTATAATAACATATATTATATAACCTATATAATATATGATTGGAAAAAAGATAACAGATGAACTAGTTGTTAGATAAACAAGAGAGCCTCTAAGGGTGCAGATCTATATGCTATAGAATTTAGCATTAGGGACAGCAGTCTAAAATCAGGGTGACATCAGCTAGAGAAGGATTTATGGGTTGAATTGTGTCCCAAAGAGATACGTTGAAGTTCTAATCCCCCAGGACCTGTGAATGTGACTTCATTTGGAAATAGAGTCTTGGCAAATGTAATAAAGTTAAAATGAGGTCATAGTTACTTAGGGTGGGCCCGATTAGTTAATTAGAACACTAATATGACTGGCATCCTTCTAAGAAGACGAGAAGAGACAGAGACACAGATACGCAGAGAGGAGCTTTATGTGATGATGGAGGCAGAGACTGAAGTAAGTGCCCTAGCTGCAAGGAATGCCCGAGATTGCCAGCAAACCACCAGAAGCTAGAAGTGGCAAGAAAGCATTCTCCTCTACAGGTCTGGGAAGGAGCATCGCCTTGCTGACACTTTGATTTCAGACTTTCAGCCGCCAGAAGGGAGACAGTTGTTTACATTTCTATTGTTTTCCCCTCCGAAGGGGGATGTGAGGCTGTGCTCTAAATGAAAGGGATTTGGATTGACAAAAAAAGAGGGCTACCTGGTGAAGGAAACCTCATTAGCCAGGGTAAGAATGTGTTTATAGGGACTGTAAATAAAGGCTGGAGTGATGGTCTCTGAGACTAGTGCAAGATACTTTGAGCTGATAAAATATATCCAACTGATGGAAGGCCTTTAATAGCTTAGGGAAGAATTGACACATTTTATTCCTCCACGCATACATTCGACATTTACTAATTATTTTCTGTGCATCTCATTAGTAACAGGAAACCACTTTGGCTCCCAGACAAAGTTATTCAAGAGGAAAGCTGTTGGGAAGGACTTTCTATGCTTTTACTGTATCCTCACCACCAAAATTTAAAAATATAATTTTTTTTTATTTTTTAAGATTTTATTTATTTTAGAGATAGATACAGCACAAGCGGCGGGGGAGGGGGGGAACAAAGAGAGGGAGAAAGAGAGAATCTCAAGCAGACTCCACATGGATCATGGATCCTGATGCAGGGCTCGATCCCAGGATGCTGCGATCATGACCTGAGCTGAAACCAAGAGATGGATGCTTAACAGACTGTGCCACCTAGGCACCCCCCCCAAATTAGTTATTTTTAAATAGTTCACATGGTTCAAAAATAAGAGTTTCAAACAGGTGTATACTAATCTTTCCTATCTACCACTGCCCTCTATCTTCCCTATCAGGCCAGTCCCACACTCACCTAGAAATCCTATCAGTCCCACACTCACCAAGAAATTACTCCTATTAGTTAGTTACCTGTTGATCTTTCTAGGGACTTTTTTATGCATAAACAGATAAATATGAATATGTACCTCATTCCCTTTACACAAATGGTAATGTTCAATATACTGTTTGCATCTTGCTTTTTTCCACTAACAACATATATTTGAGATTTTTCTGTAAAAGTATAAGAAATGTACTCTTTCATTTCTCTTGATGTATATTTTTCCATTTTGTGGATGTACCATAATTTCAGTTGCTTTCAGCTGCAGGACATTTAGATTGTTTCTGACTTTTTACTTTTAAAAAAAAGTGCTATAATAATTAACTTTGTACTTAGTTCATTGCACATATGTGTAAATATATTGGGATACATTTCTCCAAAGTAAATGGGATAAGGCAAACATTTTTTTCAAGTAGATGGGATAAGGTATCTAAGTAATTTTTATAGATATTGTCAAATTGTTCTCTAAAGAGATTATACAATTTAAACATTCTCCAGCAACATATGAAATTGCCTGTTCCATACATAGCTTTGATAATCTGAAATATTATAAAACTTTGAACCTTTGTCACTGGCAAGGTAAAAAATGATCTTTTGATGTAATTTTAATTTGCAATTCTATTATTTTAGGTGAATTTTATCCTTTTCATATGTTTAATTTCTTTGAACTGTTAATATCTTTGCCCAGTTTTCTATTGAGATCCTAGTATTTTCTTATTAATTTGTGGGAGTTTTTTATATATTGGAAAAACTGCCCTTTGTGATTTGAGTTACAAAATTTTCCCCAGATTATGGTTTATCTGTTGACTTTACTTGTGGAATTATCCATGCAAAAATTTACTTGGGTTTTGTGTGAGAGTTAGAAAGGCTTTCCCTACTTTTTTTACCTTAAAAAAATCATATAGGATGTGGCACCTGACTGGCTCAGTTGATGGAGCATGTGACTCTTGATCTCATAGTTGTGAGTTCAAACCCCATGTTGGTCATGGAACCTACTGAAAAAAATTATAAAAGAAGCTGAAAGATATTTTCAAGTTATACACTTAAAATGATAAAAATGGAGAAAGAGAAGTGGCCAAAGATTACCTCTACATTTTGAGTTTGGGAGTCTGGGAGATTGGGAGTCTAGAATTGATATAATGACTGGAGACAAACATTTCTGTCTTTCCTAATGCGTTTCTCTTTCTCCTTCTTCTTCTTCTTCTGTATTTCTTAACACTTGTTTTGAGTGTTGGTTTTGTTTTTCTACAATCTTCTAGAGCAGCAGGAATGTGGAACCTATATTTATGAGAACAAAATTATATTACCTGGGAAATCATTATTCAATGAAAGACAATTATATTTTAAAAATAGTGTTCCAGGGGCGCCTGCGTGACGCAGTTGTTAAGCGTCTGCCTTCAGCTCAGGGTGTGATCCCGGCATTCTGGGATCGAGCCCCACATCAGGCTCCTCTGCTAGGAGCCTGCTTCTTCCTCTCCCACTCCCCCTGCTTGTGTTCCTTCTCTTGCTGGCTGTCTCTAACTCTGTCAAATAAATAAATAAAATCTTAAAAAAAAAAGTAGTGTTCCAAAGGGTCTGTGAAGTTGTCTGGCTTTGGAGGTTGAGAGAATGAGAACCAAATGTTTTATGTATTGATGTTACAGATGAAGATTTTATTTCTTGTATTTTCATCATTCATATATTCAAATGGCAATGCTTATTGAGTGTTATCATTTACCAGATGTTACCAGTGCTGTGGCTTCAGCAGTGAAAAACAGCAGCAAAGTTCACATCCTCCTCTAATTTGCTTGGTATTTGGAGAGTAAAAAAATTAACATGTTCACAGATTGTGATATGTCCTACAAAGGAGTTAAAAGGGAGATGGAATCAAGAGTAACTGGAGGGGGAGGTGCTACTGCTTTAGACAGTATAGTTAGGAAAGATTTCTTGAAAAGGGGAGATTTGAACTGATAAATTGTGGGTGATGCAAAAACAGAATAGGGGGTGGGAGCCAGAGGCGGATGGTGGGAGTGAAAATGTGTTCTGGGCACAGAGATTAGCAAAGAGCTTAAGGCAAGAAAGAGCTTGGTTTCTTCTAAAAACAGAAAAGCTAGAGCAGAAAGAACTAGTAGGAGGGAGAGCAATAGAGATGAGGACAGAGATCTGGGCATTGTAGACCCTGGTGAAGATTTGAATTTGATTTTATTTTAAGAACAAAGAAAAGTATTTAAACAGGGTATGACATGATCTGGTTTTCATTTTTAGCATATCACATCAATTACATTATTACACCATGTGAGAAATGATGTAATTTGACTGTTGAAAAAAATCTGAAAAAATACCTTTTCTTTTTCACCATCACTGTTGACAACTTTCAACACTCCCCCGTTCAATCCTCATAGTCTTTGTCACATCACCTTGTTTATTTCTTCATAGAATTTATCTCAATCTATAAACATGTTATATACTTTACCCTCCTAGTTCTTGAAATTTTTCCCTTCAAAGAACCTTCATCTCCACCAACTTTGGCTATCCATTTGCCCTGCCACTCTTTGGCTGTTATCTTTAAGTCTTTCTATTTCTGAAAACTGAGTAATAATAATAATGACAATAGCACCTACCATTTATTGAGATCCTTCTGTATACCTGAACAATTATACCTGTCCAGCTATTTCTATAAAAACCGCACAACTCAATGAGGCTGCGTTATTGTAACTCCCATTTGGTAGACGAGGTTATGTAACTTTCTAAGGTCACAAAATAACTGGCCAAGTCAGGACTCAACCTTGGGTCTGTCAGATAAGAAAACCTGTGATTTTGCTTCCTAAAGCATCTCCCTTCCCTGCCATTTCATATTTCATCCATTGTATTTCCCATCACATGCGGAGCCCTCACTATATCCTCTGGTTCCCTATTCTCATCCTTCTTCCATTTCAGCACAGCCTTCCCCAGTTCCCTTACCTCTAAGACCCACACCATTAAGAAAACTATTACAAAAGCTCCTTTGAAAATATCCTGAAATTCTCCAGTCTCTTTATTTCTCTATCCCCTCTGTCTAATTTCTCTCTGACTCTTGAATTGCCAACGCGTGGGAAAATGTCACAAAATATGCTAAATACCTTCCACCACAAGTTCATGCTGTCCAAACTCATCTGAGCGGGGCTCAGGGAAGTGTTCCTCACTTCTCATGGTCTTCACAAATTTGTCTCAGTAGCTTTTGCAAACCTTTTTCTCACTTCTCAATTGTCCAGTTCTTTCTGCTGCATTGTTAGTACTGTAGTGACTACCTCACTGTGAGATGCAATTTCCTTGCCTGTAACAATGAGATGGAGATGAGTAGCACACGGGCTTGTTGCAAAAAGGAAATGAGGAACCTCAGAAGAACATGGGTGTCTGGCACTTACGAGCTTAATAATGTTCACTAGATCTGTGTTAAATCTCAATGAACATGTCTCTTACTCAAAGAGCGAAATTCTCATCTTTTCTAGCTCATGGAAACCATCCTCTTCCTCTCCATCTCAAAACACACTTAAAAACACAAAGATGTATTTCTTTTCTTTTTTTTAAAGACTTTATTTATTGATTAGAGAAAGAGAGAAATCATGAGTTGGGTGGAGAGTCAGAGGGAGGGGGAGAGGGAGAAGCAGACTCCTGGCTGAGCAAGGAGCCTGATGCAGGGCTCGATCCCAGGACCCTGAAGTCATGACCTGAGCCGAAGGCAGATGCTTCACCGACTGCACCACCCGGACACCCCAAAAACATGAAAATGTATTTTCTAGCTTGTTTAAAAATATTCCAAAATGCAAGTCCCAGTGTGTTTTGAGCTTATTTATTTATTTTTATTTTTTAAAAGATTTTATTTATTTATTTGAAAGAGAGAGAGAGAGCACAGAGGGAGAGAGAGAAGGAGAAGCAGATTCCCCCCTGAGCAGAGAGCCAGATGCAGGGCTCCATTCCAGGACCCTGGGATTATGAACTAAGCCAAAGGCAGACACTTAACTGGCTGAGGCACCCAGGTTCCCCTTGAGCTGATTTATTTAAAAAATTAATGCTTATTTATAAATTTGTAAGATCGAATGATAGACATTAGGGTAATTGAAACTTTGCTAGCCAGATATTAACAAAAATCCTAAAATAATTGGTGATGAACTTGAAAATTGAAAAGACAATTTAGTATGTTTAACCAATGATGCATTTCTTCCACTTGCATCTACATTTTTTTTTGAGCAGTTTGGTTTGAGGTATAATAATCCTTAAAACCAAGTTATTTTTATTTTTTTATTTATTTTTATTTTTTTTAAAGATTTTATTTATTTATTTGACAGAGAGAGACAGCCAGCGAGAGAGGGAACACAAGCAGGGGGAGTGGGAGAGGAAGAAGCAGGCTCCCAGCGGAGGAGCCTGATGTGGGGCTCGATCCCAGAACGCTGGGATCACGCCCTGAGCTGAAGGCAGACGCTTAACGACTGCGCCACCCAGGCGCCCCATGTTTATTTTTTATAAAAGATTTTATTTATTTATTTGTCAGAGAGAGAGAGCACAAGCAGGGGGAGCAGCAGGCAGAGGGAGAAGCAGGCTCCCTGCTGAGGAAGGAGCCCAATGCAGGACTTGATCCCACCACCCGGGGATCACAACCTGAGCCAAAGGCAGTTGCTTAACTGACTGAACCACCCAGGCGTCCCTTTAAAACTAAGTTATACAGCTTCTGCAATTAAAAGGAGACTATGAATCTCTATGAATATCAAACTAAGATTGTCACAAATAATGAAGCATATCCTCTCTTATTGCTTAGACAAAAATCATACTGAATGATAATTTAGTGAGCGAATAAAGATTTTTAACCATTAATAAATAAAATTACTTAAAATACCGTTTTATTCTTTTACTAATCATTTTTTATTTGTACTTTTTGTGTTAAGTGTATCTATGTTGTACATTCAATATTCTGCTTATTATACAATAATACATGTATATGCCAATGAATAAATGCATATACACATTTTGGGGTATACACTAAATTTTTAAATTATAGGAATATACAGTCAAACAATGTGAAGATTAGAGTATAAAGTTTGAATTCTATGACATGGCATTTAAGGTTAATGTTTCACTATTTTTCCTACACACAGCCATACACAACAACTAACAGAAAATTGATATGTTAGTGGTTCCCAAACTTGTATGCATATTAAAATCACTTGGGGGTCCTTTTCAAAATCCAGGCCACCTCTGACAATTAAACCTCATTCTCTAGGAATGGGACATAGGCAGCCCTGTATTTTAAGTTCCCAAAGTGATTTCAATTGCAGGCATTTTGGGCACCACTGACATATGCCTTGGTGTTTCAAGCCTAGGGGCCTTTGTACATGGGATCCCTCCTGCTATCCATTGTCCATTGAATGAATGCCTCCTGCACTCTTCATTAAAGAACCAACTCAAATGCCCATCTTTTTTAACCTTCTTTGATGCCACCCACCCCAACCTTAGCCACATAGTCAATTAATCCTGTTTTCTTTTCATGTGACACTTTTTACTTTTTATTTTTGTTTTTTATTCCAGTGGAATTAACATACAGTGTTATATTAGTTTCAGGCATACATTATAATGATTCAACAATTCTATACATTTTTCAGTGCTCATCAAGGTAAATGTACTCTTAATCTCCTTTATATATTTCACCCACTCCCCACCCCCAACCTACCTCCCCTCTGGCAACCACCAGTTTGTTCTCTGTATTTAAGAGCCTGTGTTTTTGTCCCTTTTTCTCTTTGTTCATTTGTTTTGTTTTTTAAATTCTACATTTGAGAGAAATCATATGGTATTTGTCTTTCTATGACTGACTGATTTCACTTAGCATTATATCCTATAGGGCCATCAATGTTGTTATAAATGGCAAGATCTCATTCTTTTTTTAATGACCAAGTAATATTCCATTGTATACATATACACCACATCTTTATCCATTCATTTATGGATGAACACTTGAGTTGCTTCCATATCTTGGTTATTGTAAATAATTTTGTTGCAGTAAACATCCATACATCTTTTTGAATTAGTGTTTTCATTTTCTTTGGTTAAATACCCAGTAGTGAAATTATTGGATCATAAGGTATTTCAATTTCTAAATTTTTGAGGAACCTCCATACTGCTTTCCAGAGTGGCTGCACCAATTTTTATTCCCACCAACAGTGCACAAGGGTTCCTTTTTCTCCACATCCTCACCAACACTTATTTGTGTTTTTGATTCTAGTCATTTTGACAGATGTAAAGTGAAATCTCATTGTGGTTTTGATTTGTATTTCCCTGATTATTAGGGATATTGAACCTCTTTATATATCTGTTGGCCATTTGTGTTATGTCTTCTATGGACAAATACCTATCAGGTCCTTTGCTCATTTTAATTGGATTATTATTGTTCTCTTTGGCTGTTGAACTGCATGAGTTCTTTATATATTTTGGAAACTAACCAACATAAAAAGCTTCTGCACAGTGGAGGAAACCATCAACAAAACATAAAGGAAACCTACTGAATGTAGAAGATATTTGCAAATGGTATATCTGATAAGGGGTTCACATAACACTTTATATATGATTCACCTTCTGTACTCCAGTTCTTTATTTATATATCAGTCTCCTCCACTTAAATGACTTTATAAATGTGACTGCATTAAACATTAATAATCAAAAACATGGCAGACACGGCAATTTAGCACAAACTCTTCATGGTAGCCTTAAGATCTGAGAATTAAAGGGAGAAAACTACATTCCTCTCATACCAGTTGAGGGAAATCTAATACTTTTTGTTACTCATGCTACTTTCCTTTTCACCATTGATTTGAGGAATTTAAAGGAGCCACCATTTATTGAGCACTTTCCATGTGCCACATATGCATTGTCTCATATAATCATTATTACCACTCTTTAAGGGAAGTATTATTGTTCCAATTTTATGACCAAAGAAACTTATGACAAAGAAACTCGTTTTTTAAATGAGTACATCTTTTTTACTTTACTTGCATAAAAGACCTTTAACAATTTAGATTTCTTGATCAGTTTATGTTCTCAGAATCTGTGTGGTCTTGCTTCTTCATTTTTGCCACAAAAGTATCCAAGGGCTCTTTACACAATGGCTGACATCCAGTCAGTTTCACCTACCTGGAAACCCATTTGTACCCTAACTTTGACTCCAGTATTGATTAAAACATATTACAGATAACCATTTTTCTGAATATTGACATTACAAAGCATATTGTTTAGAATGTGTACATACTTTTATCCAAACTGCTCCACTCATATTCTTGAAATGACAATCCTTTTCCCCAAAGTTTCTGCAAGTATCTCTTAAGTTCAAATACACATAAGTCATTTCAGAAGGTCATGATGAAAAAGCAAAACTCATAAATATGATAAGAAAAATATGGCTTTTATTTAAAACCCATGCAATCAGTTGGGTTTTTTGCTATTGGGAAAACGTCAGGGGGAAAGAAGATCAACAAGAGGAAAGGAAAATTAAGCATGTAATAACATAAGCAGCTGGAGGAAAGGAAACAGAAGAACAGCTGATGAGTAGGAGAAGAGGGAAAAAATGAAGCATTTCAGTGAAAACCCATTATTACTGGGAAACAATTTTAATATGGCTAAAAGTCTGTTTAACAGTAAGAAAAGAACTTAGTTACATTACTGAAAAAAAGAAAAAGATAAAAAGGAAATTCTGGTGTCTTAAATACAGCTAATGTAGAATTATGAAAGGGAGGATGTAAGATGCTTCTTAAACTTCGGGATAATGAATGAGTTTTAAATAGCAATTGAGGACCACCTAAACCATAATTTTCATCTAGAATATAGGAATATTGGTGGGTAGAAGATGACTAAGTCTTAAGTCAGTCTTACTTAAAAGCAGGGATTCTGTAAAACTAAATACCACTGATTGCACTCCTTATGGTGGTGTCTCCATCTGACAGGTTGATGGTTATGAAGGCTTATAGTGAGAACAGTGATTATTAAACATCATGGAATAAAAATAACTGGCATCATAACAAATAGATAAATTTAGCTGCAGGCTTTAAATTGGTTTTGAATAAAGTGGTATGTTGTTCCTGAGTAAAAAATTACCCTAATCTGACTATCTTAGTCCATTTTGCTGCTATAACAAAATACCAAAGATTGGATGGCTTATAAGCAACAGAAATTTTTATATTTCTGGAGGCTGGAAGTCCAAGATCAGGGTGTCAGAATAGTTGTGTGAGGGACCTCTTCCAGGTCGCAGACTTCTCATTGTATCTTTACTTGGTGGAAGAGGTTAGGTAGCTTTGTGTGGTCTCTTTCAGAAGAGCACTAATCTTGTTCATGAGGGTTCTGCCTTTATGACCTAATCACTTCCTAACTCCTTACCCCCAACCCTTATATTATTGGGGGTTAGAATTTCAACATATGAATTTTGGAGGAACACAAAACTTCAGACCATATCTAGGGCTTAAAACATTTAACTTTAATGATCTAGCACAGTTTCTGGGGATCAGGAATCCAGAAGCAACTCAACTGGGTGGTTCTGTCTCAGGATCCTTCATGAGGCCGTAGTCAAGCTATCCGCCAGGGTTTTAGTCATTTGAGGGCTTGAGTGGGACTAGAGGATCTGCTTTCAAATTTACTCATGTGACTGTTGGCAGCAGACCTCATTTTCTAGCCACCTGAGCTTCTTCATGGAGTTGTGTATTGTATTTCAGCTAACTTCCCCCAGGGTGAATGATCAGAGAAAGAGAGAAAGTCATAGTGTCTTTCATAACCTAAACTTAGAAGTAAAATGCCACCATGTTTGCCATATTCCGTTGGTCTCACAGACCAAACTTGGTACCATGAGGGAGGTGTATTAGTCAGCTCAGACTGCCCTAATATAACACCACAAACTTGGTGACTTAAATTTATTTTTTCACATTATGGAAGCTAGAAGTTCAAGATCAAGATGCCAGAAAATTCTCTTTTTTGATGGGATTTAACTTCCTGGCTTGTCACCTTCTTGCTGTGTCCTTACATGGCCTTTATGTGTGTGGAGAGAGAGGAGCAGGGTTGGCGGGGGGGGAGATCTGATGTCTCTTTCTCTCCTTAGAAGGGCACTAGTTCTATTGGATTAGGCACTACCCTTATGATCTCATTTAACCTTACTTACCTCTTTAAAAGCCCTATTTCTAAATATAGTCACGTTGGGGGTTAGGACTTCAATATATGAATTTTGAGGGGTCAAATTCAGGCTATAACAGGAAGGAACTACACAAGGAGTTTTATCACTTAATTATTGGTATTGTTGTTAAGCTAATATTTATTGAGTGCATGCTACGATTCAGCCAAATTATTGTTTGTTACATGGATAATCTCATTAAATCCTCACTACCGCCTTATGAGGCAGGTATGATAATTACCTTCAATTTAAAGATGAAGAAACTGAGGAATCAAGGGATTAAACATTTCCAATCACACACTGCTTATAAGTAGCAGAGCAAGAAGATAGATTGGGCTAGTCTAATCCCAGAGCCTCTGCTCTGTTCAGTAGATTGTTGTCGATGGGGCAGTGCTTGTGAGACAAGAGGTCTGGGGATAGGGATTCAGGAACCATCAGCCCAGTCAACAGCCATGAGAATGTACAGTAGTCCCCTGTTTTCCATGGTTCAGGTCCAGTCTACAAGCAGATGATTCTCCTTCTGACATATTGTCAGAAGCTCAGTAGTACCCTAATGCTATGTCACATATGTAACGCCTATGTCATTCATCTCATTTCATCTCATCACGTAGGCATTTTATCATCTTTACAAGAAGAAGCGTGAATAGAATACAATAGAATATTTTGAGAAAGAGAAAGACAACATTCACATAACTTTTATTGCAGTATATTATGATAATTGTTCTATTTTATTTTTAGTTATTGTTAATCTCTTACTGTGCCTAATTTATAAATTAAACATTATCATAGGTATATATGCATTAAAAAAATCATAGTGCATAGGTTTTGATACTATCTGTGGTTTCAGGCATCCATTGGGGGTCTTAAAACGTATCTCCTGTGGATAAGGGGGGATTATTGTATGTGTTGTCTATGGGACTCTATTGAAAGGGAAGACTGGGGACTTAGAAGTAACCCTTGGAGGAAATTCACAATTAGTAAGAAAGTGAAGTATCAGGGGCGCCTGGGTGGCACAGCGGTTAAGCGTCTGCCTTCAGCTCAGGGCGTGATCCCAGCGTTATGGGATCGAGTCCCACATCAGGCTCTTCCGCTATGAGCCTGCTTCTTCCTCTCCCACTCCCCCTGCTTGTGTTCCCTCTCTCGCTGGCTGTCTCTATCTCTGTGGAATAAACAAATAAAATCTTTAAAAAAAAAAAAAAAGAAAGGGAAGTATCAAAAAAAACTAGCAGGCACTGGCTACAAAATTGAAAAGAGATCCAGCCTTGTGTGGTGTCATCAAACTAACTGCAGAGAGTTTTGAGAAAAATTGCATAATACTCTGTATCCATAACTATAAAAACATCAAGGAGAGGGAGAATAAAGAAAAAGCTATTGATTAGGTTGATAATGAAGACATTAGTGATGCTTGAGAGTGTAGTTTTGAGAGTGTGGGTGAAGAAAGTTTTGTAAATGTGGGTTGAAATGGAACATGGAAAGGTTTGGCAGTGAAATGGTTTGAGTGAAAATGAAGACTGAGCAGTAGGCCCGAAGATTTATTTTTGGAAGAGGAGTCATGGGCATGTTGGAAGGCAGGGAAGAAAAGGTTGAAGGTATTGGCCAAGAAGGAAATAAATATGGGAGGAAAATACTTTATAAGTAAGCAGGAGATAGATCAAAGTAAAAAATTTAGAGAATGAAGGGAAAAGTTAATGAATAAGAAAAGCCAGAAATGAATGGAGGTGATAAAAAATGTTTTTGTAGGGATTTATATCAAGTAGTCACGATCTCAGTGTAACTTGAAGTCTGGTCGTTGGCTGAGGGTGAAGACTGAGGAGATGACCTGAAAGAGAGAAGAAAAGATCTGGAATCCCTTACCATTTTCCCCATACCACCTTTGAGGGATGTGTCTGTCACATGTATTTTGCTCCCCTGATAGACTCTAAGTTCTTTGAGAGTGGGTCAATCTTACTTTCATCCTTTATTCCCTAGCAAAGTGTTCTGCACATAGTATATTTTTGTTAAATTGTGCTGAACTGAAATGAATTGAGGTGACTAAAAAGATTGCTTAGAGCAGCAAGAGCCTGTTGAGGTTGGGCTGTGTGAACAGTGTGTGACAGGTTGGTAGAACTCTGTGTTTTATTGCAGCTGTGCCCCAGGACCCAGGCAAAGAACAGATAAAGCAGAGAGTAGTCCAGCAAGCAACATAGAAGTTCTGGGCTCTAATGGGGTTATGTCGTGGCTGACCACACAGTCCAAGTGGTGTGAGGAAGTCATCATTGCCAGGGGTGGACTAACAAGAAACAATGATGGATGCAGGTTTGATGGACCCTTGGGTGTAGATAAGAAAGGAGACTATCTCTAACAAAGAACCGGTCAATGTAGAGGATCAACACCATGTTTTAGTTTGTTGTTTGATCAAAATAAAGATTATATATATATATGTGTAGATATATATTTAAAGTTTTCATTATATTGGAGAGAATATAAAGCATGTTTACACTAGGAGATATCTTAGTTCACTAAGACAATATATATTTTAATATTCTTAATTTCTGCATGATAGGTTTAGGAAGAACAGAATATACATCCTTCCAACCAGGTATGCTAGTAGTTGTTATAAAAATAGTGGCAACATATGTTTAATTCTTATTGAAGTGCTCTTCTAACACTTACAGGTATTATCTGTCTCAAATCATACAATGCTACAGTGAATTGGGTGTTATCTTTTATTCCATTTTATAAGTAAGGGAACTGCACTGAGGTACAGAGAAAAGATACCTGCCTGTGGCTATACTATTGAAAGGTAACATAGGAAGATTGACCTTAACTGTATTCTTAACTACTATAGCATATCATCTCCTGGCCAGCCCTTAAATACTGCATTCCAGTGAAATGTGGAAGATAGCAAGTTACTCTTTTGATTCAGGCATTCTAGATTAGGTTCTTATAATGGGTAGAAATTTTGTCCCGTTAACTCCTACTTGTCCTTAAGGTGTTGGCTTAGATGTCAGCCATAGTGTCATCTCCTGGAGGGTTTTCCTGACTCTCAAGTTCTTATTCAGTGTCTCTTCTATGTGCTTGACGATACTACCCCATGTTTTTCTTATTATAGTACTCATCACACTGAGTAGTTTGCTTTACTCCCCATGACTATCTTTGCAGTAGTCAGGTTGGGACCCACAGGAATAAATTACAGAAGCAAGAGATATGAATAAGAGAACTATTAAGTTATCTCTTATTTATTAAAACGCTCTGTCCTGACCTCCACCCCAGTGGAAATATTTTCATTTTTGGCTCCAACAACAGTCTTATTAAGCGCCTACTAAAGTGCTTTGAGGCAGTTTATGAACTTATGAATTGTGGAATGATTTATATGATTTGATTAGCTTTACAAGTTTTTATGGAGAAAAAGGAATAGTGTTCTACAGATTCCCTCATATATATATATATATATATATATATATATATTTAAAGATACCTGAGCCATATAAATTATGTGAAAAAGAGTCCATCTAAATTCAAAAAAAGACACCATTATTGATAGATGAGATTGTTAGTTTCTTTCTATTACATTATATTAGCTTTAGGTCAAATTTATTTCATAATGAGTGGGGCATAAGGGCCCTTTGAATGATTCTTCTATATAGCATATTAATAATTTCTTAAGACTGGGAGATGATCTAACTATTCTAAATTATTATAGAAATTTTTAGTTGTTACAACTCTTTTTAGGGTATTATTTTGGTGACATGTGATATTTATTTATTTATTCCAGTATAATTAACATATAGTGTTATATTAGTTTCCGGTGTACAATATAGTGATGCAACAATTCTATACGTTACTCAGTGCTTGTCATGGTAAGTGTACTCTTAATCTCCTTCACCTATTTTACTCATATGTGGACTTTAAGAAACAAAACAGACAAAGAAAAAAAGAAACAAACAAAAAAACCCAGACGATTAAATATAGAAGACATATAATTTATTTGATGGTAGTTTTTGGTCAAGAACACCCTCCCCAACTATAATTTAATTTTTATGAGAAAACTAGAATCTTTCTATTTGTAACTTTTGACTTACAGAACTGCAGTATGGCTAAAAATGGAGGCATTGTATAAGAAAATTAGAGGAACAACTGAAATATTATTTAAAGCAATAGAATTTATAGTATAATTTGAGAGCCAGTTCCTTGGTACCTACTTCTCTTAAAGTGAACTGTTGATCTCTGCATAAAGCTTATTCTGAGTCTTCTGGTGAAAAATGAAGCTCCCTGACTATCTGTTTGGTGCCCCTCCCTCTTCTCCCTTGGGAATGATCATTGTTGTTGGTCTATCATCCAACAGTTGGGCACACAGCAGGTTGTATTGGGATTTGTTGTGGGTTTTTTTTTGTGACCTCTGAAAACAACAGTTGGTTAGAAGTTATGCATTAGTTTGATTTATTGTCTCTGTGACATAATCTATAAGCACTCTCCATGAACCCAATGAAAAACAAAAATGTTTCAAAAAGACATTAAAATAATTTAGTTATGCCTTGCTAAGAGTAATTTAAATTCACATTCATTGACAACTAATGAGGAAAGCATTGGCAAAATTATTTCTATATTGGATAAAAATACTATTTCCCCTCCAAAGTATACTCATTGAGGAGAAATTTTTATTTTTATGTCATTTCTGTACCCATTAATGTGTAAGAATAAGTCATTAGGTGGCTTCTAAAATAACTTATGCCCATATGCTAGAATGAGGTTACATTTGGGAAACTACTTTTTCAGCTAATCATTGCTTAATAAATTTTAGAAAAGTCCAAATTAGACTATTCTTTTTACCATGTGACATAAAGATTGCTCATGACTTTAATTTTCTATTTTGACACAACCTTCACTGAATCTAGAGTACTTATGTTGCAGTATTTAGGAACCTGGAAATTCATTATAATCAAGAGGAATAGCTCCAGCATCTAAATCGATGAACTGTTGCTTATTCTTTAAAATCTCCAAAGGGAAACCAAGCTTATAAAATCTTTCTAACCACCTTGCATTGAGCTGTCACCTTCAATGTACCTTTGATATACTCCCTTTTTGTTAAAGGGGACGATAGGAAACAGAAAGTGTATCATTTCATTCACACGGACTTTGTCTGGAAGTGCGGCTGTGATATGATTTCTGTCAGAAACAATCTGCTTGATATTTCTCTGTCTTTGCTTGGGAACACAGAGTGGCCTGTCTGTTTTCTATCCCTGGATGCTGGGATATGCTGCCTTGTCAAACAGCATTTGTCTTCACTCACTACCTGCTTGTTGAGTGGAGCTCAGCCTCACTGCGGTGGCAGAGAAAGCCTTAGGCTGCTCAGCATCTGTCTCTTCAAGTAATTAACTGCAGCCCTGGATAGGGAGCAAAACAGAGATTTGGTGCTGTGAAAGAGTAATGTGTCTAGACAGGAGTTTCTGAGTGGGGAAAAGATTTGTTAGCGTTTCAGTTCAAGTAGGAGGACACAATTTTTTTTTTTTTACCTCAAAATGTTTTGAAAGCAAAGTGACCATTTGCTTCCAAAGCAAACTTTGGAAAACTCATTGTGCCTTAAACACTCTTTCAAAAAGCCTTCACTTGACAATTTTAGCATCAACACAAATAAATATAGTAATGAATTATAGACCATTGTAGAAAATAAGAACTTATGAGTCAGTACTGACATAAATAAATGAGTGAATAAAAAATGAAGATAGGCTCTTCTTTGAGGAAAATGTCAATTAATAAGTGTTGAAGGAATGATTGAGTTAGAAAAATCACTATTTTGCAACTGTTACGTAGTAATTGATTTGAACAAAAATCATCGATGGATGGTAATACTACTGGATGAAACTTTGATGATCAGAATATACACAGTCTCAAATTATTTTTCACAAATTATATACATATGTACACACATAATTTTATATATATGTATATATGTAATTCAGTATGGGTAAAGGATATATGGGAGATTTTGTTTTGCTTTTGTAACTTTTCTGTAAGTTTGAAACTATATCAAAATAAGTAAGTACCAAAAAATCCTATTCACTTGTACTCTTTTGGTTTTCTTTCCCAGTAATTGGAGCATGGCTCAGGCTTGGCTCTTTTTAACATAGTATTAGGAAAAACATGTTATGCTACCCAGAAGCTTTACTCACCAGCTGCCAACAAAGCTTCATTAATGTAACATGTTCTGCAATCAAAACCTGCTCTCTCTTGGGAAAAGAGTGACATTCTGAATACTTGCCTTTCACAGAAACCCACTTAGAGACTTGCAATCCATAAGGATTTCTAAGTGAAATGTGGATATCTGTGTGTGTGGCTTCCTGACACATTTTATAGTACCCTTTGACTTTATAGAAAAGGGCCCTGAAATTTAGAAAATGAATGCTTGTGATTCTTCCTATGTCATTCTTAATAAGCTTGCTTTCAGGGTCTAGAAAGCAAAGAATCCTCCTTTTCTAAGACCTTATTGTGTAGCCATAGCAGCCCTGATAATTGCTTAAATGAGAAAAACAGACTAAATATTATAATGAAGACTGCAAACAGTATTGAAGGCAATTATACTAAACTCTTTCCTGGATATTTTTGGTCTTCATTTAATATAGAGGATTGTGATGCTTGGATGAATGGATTTATAATCTAACTTAAAAGTTGGAATTAAGCAATTCAATGTGCGTCTGGAAAGAGCATCTATTACTCCTAACCAGCTGATTAGGTGCCTTGACATGCTTCTGCATTAACAACACCCTTGGCATTGCACTTGCAACCGATGATGGGCTGACCACCCCTTCACAGCCAGGACAGTTTCTCTTATTTGGAGCCATGGCTTTGACTTATCTTTTCTTTCTGGTTGCTAACTAATAAGAGGTAAGTTGACTTCTCTTCTATGGGCGATGGCAAGAATGAGTCTTGCCAACACTCTGAGCTCCTAACATCTCTACTAAATATTTAATTTATTGACATTCGTGGTTTTTTGCTGTATGTTTTACATTGAAAAGACATTTTGAGTTTTATATATTCTTAGAAACATGATTTCTCCCCCCACTACCCTTTTCTGTTTATTTTTTAATTATTTATTTTTTATGATAGAAGTGGTCTACAGGAGTCAAATTATGTAAACTCCTTAGTTTAAAGATTAAGGATTGGGTCCCAGGGATCCCCAAGTTGCCTGGGGATCACAATTGTTGGCAGGGCTGGAATTTTGACCAAAAGCTTCAGGTTCCCAGGCTAGTATTAAGTTCGCATGTTGCTACTTGCATAACAGCCAAGAGTCTGTTCAGTTTCTTGGAGATTCTTGGAAAACAAAAGCACAATAAATTTTAGGTAGACTAAGGAAATTAAATTATTCATAATGCTTTAAAAACTTTTTATTTTGAAATAATTTTAGATTTACAGAATAATTGTAAAGATAGTATAGAGTTCAGAGCACCTGGGTGGCTCAGATGGCTAAGCATCTGCCTTCTGCTCAGGTCATGATCTCAGGGTCCTGGGATTGGGTCCTGCATGCGGCTCCCGGCTCAGAGGGGAGTCTGCTTCTCCCTCTCCCTCAGCCTCTCCCCCAGCTCATGTTCTCTCTCTCTCTCTCTGTATCTGCCTCAAATGAATAAATAAAATCTTAAAAAAAACACAACAGATAGTACAGAGTTCTTTTATTCCTTTCACTCAGCTTCCCCTAATGTTAACTATCAAAACTAAGAGGCGAGCCTGTGTTGCTCAGTTGGTTAAGTGTCTGACTCTTGGTTTCAGCTCAGGTCATGATCTCAGGGTCATGAGATCAAGCTCCATATCGAGCCCTGCATCGGGCTCCATGCACAGCATGGATATTCTTTCTCCCTTTCCCTCTGCCTCACCCCAACTCAAAAAAACAGAACAAAACTAAAAAGTCATCGCATTTTTAATTAATTAATTAATTATTAACATACAGTGCTATATTAGTCTCAGGTATACAATATAATGATCCAACAATTCTATACATTACTCAATGCTTATCACACTAAGTGTACTCTTAATCCCCTTTGTTTATTTCACCCGTCCCCACACCTCACCAGTTTGTTCCTTGTATTTAAGAGTATGGTTTGTTTTGTTTTGTTTTTAAAGATTTTATTTATTGATTTGAGAGAGTGCAAGTGAGAGAGCACAAGAAATGGGGGGAGCAGCAGAGGGAGAGGGAGAAGTAGGCTCCTTGCTGAACAGGGATCCCCTGGAGATCCCAGGACCCTGGGATAATGACCTGAACCAAAAGCAGACACTTAACCAACTGAGCCACCCAGGTGCTATTTCTATTGTGAACAGACCTTTCTCTGGGTTTGGTATTGGAATAATGCTGACCTCATAAAATGATCCGGGAAGTATTGTCTTCTCTTCTGTTTTCTTGAGAAGAATGTATAGCATTGGTATTATTTCTTCTTTAAATGTTTGCTAAATTTTGGTATATTTTGGAAAAGTAATTTTTATAATTTGTTTGCATGGAATTTCATTTCAATTTTTCATTAAATAAAGCTTAGTGTTGCCTGTGACTGAAAATCGAAATGATCTTAGTTGAATTTAGAGTTTGTAATCAAATATGCAAACTGGAATGAGTTCACTATGAGCTGTGCATTATACTGTGGGTTGAAATTCAGTTCTCAAAATGTAATACATAAGAGAAATTTTTCTCTTATTTCCTTTTATCAAGATTAATATTGACAATCAGGAACTAATAACTTCCCCCAAAACATTATACACTGTCTTACAAAATACTTAGAACCAGATGTCTAGCCTTTGAACATCTTGTTTTTTGGTCTTACTTGTGATTAAAATTTTAGCCTTCCTTCAGCTTTTTGTTTCTCAGTACCGTCATGACCTCTCTATAAAGATGCATGGAGACGCCATGATGGCACTAAGAACCACAAAGCTGGAGGCTTACCTTCTGAGGCCTGCTAAGGTCTGACTTAATAAATCACCATGGTGATGGAAGCAAGAGCCAGGCTGCAGTGGTATTAGTTATAACTGGATAATACTTGGGAGGCTCTTTCTCTCTCTCTCTTTCTTTCTTCCTTCCTTTCTTTCTTTCTTTTAGCCTTTCTTTCTGCCTTTCTTTCTTTTTCTTTCTTTTTTCAATTTTTTTTGAGCACCGTTGACACAGAATGTTATATTAGTTTCAGGTGTACAACGTAGTTAGTCAAGTTCTCTATACATTATGCTAATCCCACCACAAGTGTAGCTATCATCTGTCAGTGTATGGTGCTATTATAATCTCACTGACTATGTCTCCTATGTGTCTTTTATTCCCATGACTTATTCATCCCATAACTGGAAGCCTGTGCCTCTCACTCCCCTTCACTCATTTTGCCCATCTCTCCACCCTCCTTCCCCCTGGCAACCATCAGTTTGTTCCCTGTATTTATAGGTCTGATTCTTCTTTTGTTTATTTAATTGTTTGTTATTTCAGATTCCACATATGATTGAAATCATATGGCTTTTGTTTTTCTCAGTCTGAGTTATTTTCCTTATCATAATACCCTCTTGGACCATCCATGTTGTTGCAAATGGCAAGATCTCATCCTTTTATATGGCTCTGTAATATTCTAATGTGTGTGTGTGTGTGTGTGTATGTGTGTGTATACACCAAATCTTCCTTATTCATTCATCTCTGGATGGACATTGGGTTGCTTCCATATCTTAGCTATAGTAAATAATGCTGTCACATAGGTGTGCATGTATCTTTGTAAATTAGTATTTTCATTTTCTTTGGTTAAATACCCAATGATGAAATTATTGGATCATAATGGTATTCCTACTTTTACTTTTTTCAGAAACCTCTACACTATTTTCCACAGTGGCTATACCCATTTACATCCCCACCAGCAGTGCACAAGGATTTCTTTTTCTCCATGTCCTTGGGAGGCAATTTCTTTCCTGAGTTCACTGCAGCCTTCTTTGGAGTCCTGTCTTGAACACCTTGATTCTGAGAAGTCAGATTGGTATTTGTCTTTGGCACGATTGCCTCACTGAGTTTGGGTAAAGGATTCCTTGTAGGTTAGATCTTCTGATCAGTTGCTAGGACATTACCTTGTTAAATAGCCTGTCTTGGTTTGTCTTTAGTCGTTATTTGTTCACCTTAAGAGTTTAACCATCAGCCAGATGGTCACCATTTCAGGGCCTTATTCTCTTGAAGATAGCATTCAGGAATGTAAGTTTAACATATGGATACATGTTGATTAAAAGAAAAATAGAGCATTTCTTTTTTAAATTATTTAATGTTTGGCATTTTACAGTTAACATATATTCAAGTGGGATCTTAGAAATATAAACATAATTTTATTTGTGTCTTTCTTAAGGTACCTTAAGAGAGAACATTTTATATTGCACCTTGTTTATTTGTGTACTATTTCTTTCTCAGAAAAGTTAAGGCAGGGAGCAGATCCCTTTCATCTTTGTTTTCCTAACAATATCCAGTGGCATACAGCATATAGTAGGTGGTCTGTAATGCTTGCTGAATGAATAATAAATATGTAGATGAAGTATATGGTGTTCCTTCTTCATGTTTTGTCCTTACCCTCTATATTCACTAAGTTTACTTTTTTCTCAAAAACATTAAAAAACCCCTTTTTCTCTTTTTCCAATATGCTTGCTGTAAATATCTGAGAGAATACAATTTACTGCTCATCTTATTTATAACAAATTTGCTTGTATGTGTATTGGTAGAATCTTTCCTTAATAAACGTGTTTTGTGTTGTCCATGCCAGATAACTCCAAAGCATATCTTTTTCAAGCTGGAGAAGACAAGGGACATCAGAAGAGAGAAAGAGGAAGAGATTTGGTGTGCAGGTTCTTACACCTGGTTTTGTTGGGTTTAGAGTGACAGCAGAGCCTGGTGGCCTTAGTGGTGTGTGGTGGGCCCTGAATGAGCACAGCTTCCTAATCTGCCCATTCTGCCTCAGCTGCCACTGAATTTTCCTTCATGTTGCTTAAGAGCCCTACTGATTTTTACCACCAATACAGTTCAATCTTTAGAAATAGAATCTTAACATTTTGCTTATTGAGAGTGTCTACCCCAAACCTGGTGACCCTGCATTGCACCCCTTTGTCTCTGTCTTGGTCCCCTTTGGAGCTGTGCTCAACTTTCAGGTGTTTTGTCTCCCTCCTCCTCGAGGCAGGCTTTTCATGCTGCTCCTTCCTGTCTGCTCTGGAGGTCCTGGGCTCTCATTAGAGCTGAGCACCTGCTGCTTCAGGCCAGCCTCCTCATGGTTACTAGGGATGTCCCTTAGCCCTCCCTCAGCAAGCCCGTTTGTCAACTGCCTCACTCCCTGGCAGCACCTATTTTTATTCCAGGAATATTACAGCTTTCTCACATCAGTTTCTCTTTGCAATGCTCACTTAAATGTGGTTGTATTATCCTAGGAAGCTTCCCACCCCAGAATTATTTTGGAATGGCATAATTTCAAGTCTACTGGCCTGGAAAATGTCGCAAGAATGGGAAGTTCTTACCCATGTTACTTGCTCGAGCATAAGTTTGCTTCACTGCACTTGTGTGATTAGCGTTAGTGAAACTGTCTATTTGTGGCATGTCTTTACTAAATAACTCTTTAAATACAATTCCAGTGTGTAAATAGCTTAATACAGTTAATAAGAAGAAAATAAACATAGAATTGTATTATAAAAGCACATGTGCTTTATTGTTAGCAAAACCCGAATGTTTTCAGACCTCATTAGCCAGAGGTACAAATAAGGTCATACCACAAATGACCATGTTTCCTGGCTAATAGCCCTACTTGCCTAATTGGAGCACCTTAGCCCTTCTGGCTCTTCTTCCCTACATCTCCCTGGTTATTCCTGAGCATCTTCACAGTGTTTCACGTATATATTTATGGACAGTCTTCTTGTCTCTCATATTCTTTGGCTATATAACTTCCTCGTTAAGGACATACCCCCCATAAAGAAGGATCTTACCTGTACTGCAGATGCTTTCATGCCAACATGGCTTCACTGTTCCTCGGAACATCTTCCAGTGTATCTCAACAATACAAATACCTCAAGATGCTAAAAGGTGCTGTGCCCCATAGAAGAGAGAACAACCCCACCTAAATGAACTATAAATGTACTTATTTTGATTTTGATGTGATTTTGGTGCAATTTTGTGGATTGGAGAGTGAGGGTAAAGAGGGCACCAGATTCTCAGATTTGTTTTCATTTTTCAGAATTCCCAAGGATATTGATAGAGCTATCAGATTGAACTTGCATTAGAGAGAATGTTAGTTTGGACTGTCTTGGTTCTTCAAGAATATGAATGGTCTTGATTCTGGAGGAAAGCTTCACTCACATTAAACTAAATATTGAAAAATAACTGCTTTTTCTGCATTAGGTGACATTGGTTTTCCCATGGTCATTTGTTCCTTCTTATGTTATTTGATCTTTCAAAGTGTTTGACACATTTAACTACTGGCTACTTGTGAAGCACTTTCTTCTTGTGATATCTCTCCTACCCCAATGGACACTCCTTTTACATCTCTTTTGCTGACTGCTCTCTCTCTCTCTCTCTCTCTTTTTTTATTCTCTCAACATCAAGTACCTAAGGGCTTTGTCCCCTGAACTTTTCTCTTCTTTCACACTCTGTGGATGATCTTATCTGCTTCCATGGCTTGAAATGCCATCAAGTTTCCAGTGATTCCCAAATCCACAGCTCCAGTCTCTACAGACTTGTAAGTTTCTGTTTGGAGATGTAACTGAAATCTCAAACTGAACATATTCCGAACAAAATGCCTACTTTCCTTGCCCAGACTTGCTTGTGTTCCAGTCATCAATATCTTTTCATGTTCTCAAACTGAACACCTGATAATTTCTTCACTTTTCTTTTTCTTTCACCAACCCCATCCCAATCCATCCTCAAGTTCAGCTGATGAATCTGTTCATTTATTTCCATGCCCTGATCCTGATCTGTCCATTATTTTAACTTCCACTTAACTCTAGTCCCAGCTGCCATCATCTTTTCTATAGCAATTGATTCCTAACTGTCTTTCTGCTTCCATTTTTGCTTCTCTACCACCTCTATTCTCCATAAGCTGCCAGTCGTTGCTTTTAAATTAAAATCAGCTACTATCACTTTCATCTTTAGAAATCTCCATCATATTTGGAATAAAATCTCAGCTGCTTTTTTCTTGATTTTTATTTTTATTTTTTTTTTAAGTAAGCTCTATGCCCAACGTGGGGCTTAAACTCATAATCCCGAGACCAAGAGTTACATGCTCTACCAACTGAGCCAGCCAGGTGTCCCCAAATCTCAACTTCTTATCTTGGCTTGCCAAACCCTACATAGTATGGCTCCTGCCTACCTCTATGACCTCTTCTCCTACAACTGACCACTGTCCCCATCCCACTCTGTTTCAGCCTCTTAGCTCTCCTTCTGTTACTGGAACATATTAAGCTTTTTTCCACCTAGAGCCTTTGCACCTGCTATTTCTCTGGTCCTAGTGCTCATCCCACAAACTTCACTTGGCTCTTTCTTGTCATTAAAATCTTAGCTTAAATGTAGCCTCCTAAGAGAAGTCTTTCCTGATAACCCCACATAAATTAGTTACACAATCACTGTCTATCGTATTAACTTATTCTAGCTCTCTGCATAACACCATTTTCAGACTTACTTTCTTTGTTGATTATAAGCTCTGTAATACCAGTAAACTTGTTTGTCTTGTTCATGTCTATATCCCAAGTGCCAGAAGAGCTCCTGGTGCTGTAGACACTCAAGAAATATTTATTCAAATGACTCAATATATCATTTATGATTTTCTCTAAATGAGTGTGTGTGTGTGTGTGTGTGTGTATCCCTTTTTAAAAAAAGTAAGTTATTTTCACTAGTCGCTTCAGAAAATACCATTCCTTTTGATGGCATTTTTCAGTGCAATCAGTTCTAGTTATGAGGAGAGCTATTTGTTTTATATATATTTGCAGTTTCATAGACTTGTGTTACTCTAAGTACTTAAATGGATGAATTTTTTTTCTTTTCCTGGAAAAGAAACTGCTAATTGTCTACCAAACTTCCATTCTTCCCTCTTCTTTAATTTTCAGGGGTGGAAATGGGTCTAATCAAAATACTAAATACCTCAGTCTCCATTGCAGCTATAGGTAGCTTCTTACATAAAAGTAGAAGTCATTAGATGAAATCCTTGGTAAATCTATGTAAAAAGAACTAACTAAGCTATTAGGCAGGTGCCCTTTTTGCCCTTACCTTTTTTCCTTCTTGCTGCTTGGAGAACGGACATGATGGCTAAAGCTGCAGCAACCATTTTGTGGCCATGAGGCAACCACAAGCAAGGAAAAGATTTAAGAAGAATGGAGGGGAAAAAAACCAGACAAACTCTAGGTTTCTAATGATTGAATAACTGTCATACCAGCCTTGGACTGCCAATCTCTGGATTTATGCATAACAGAGAAATAAACTTCTATTGTGTTCATTAATCCACTATTTGAATTTCCTACCATATTTGGCTTAATAATTAATTTCCCTCCCTCCCAAAAATTATGGCATCCTTTTGAATGTTGAGTGTATCAGAATGCCAATTTTAGTAAATTTTTTAATAAAATGTTCTTTCTATTAATTTTGAATGAACAATTTAGCATAATTTAACTTTGAAATTTGTGTGCATATTATCATTGTTCTTTCTTTTGATAGAAGCACCTTGGCTTAATGAGGAGAATATGGACTTTGGAGTCAGATGAACGTGAATTTGAAACTTAGCCTTCTCACCTATCTGACCTCTGGCAAGTTTCTCAATTTATCTGAGCCTGACCTTTTTCATTTCATCTTATTAGTACCTCACCTAATTTTAGTGAGGGTGAAGTGAGGTAGTGGAAATATTCCATCTCTTGTTTGAGGTCATAATTCTACACAGGTGTGTAATGTGTAAAAACTCACTGGGCTATACATGTAAGATTTGTACAGTACTCTACATAAATTATATTTTAATTAAAAAACCCCAGCAGAAATAGGCACCCCATAAATGGAAAAAAAGAAACTCATATGCTTTAATGTTTTACTATGATGATCTTATCATTTCTATCTTTAAAAAGGCAGATAATCATTCTGGGGGGGAATTTATAAGTATTTTAATTTTAAAAATCCAGAATTCATTCTATTAGAAATGTTCACATGTGATAGTCATGTTACGATGAAGTTTTCTATTGCAATTTCTGACTTTCCTTCCAGAGTCCTATACCCTAAGATCTATAAGCTTCACAATTATTACCAAGATGTGATGTGATTTTTGTTTCCTATGCTGAAGCTTTGAGGTTTGGGAAGCAGAATCCAGAAGTTGCACGTTTCATTTAAATTAGGAAATCAGTGCCCTCTTCCTTGGGCCGATTATCAAGGAATGATTGTTCAGATGAAAGAAGGGGTCATCTGATTTCTGTGAAAAAGATTGTGGCCAAGGTTAAATGTATGGCTGTGAGGCCCTGTGATGTTCCCCAGGAGCCCCGGGTTCCTGCTCTCTTTAGGACCAATGTTATTTCTTTCCTAAATTTGTGAGTTGTCATCCGTAAAGGTTTTCTCCTTATCCAGTCCCTTGTCCCGTTGTCCCCAAATGTACTCAGCTGACACATGAGGAAGCAGTTCCCCCTGTCATTTGGGAGGTGCCAATTTACTTCTGTGAGAGACAGGCTGGTTTTCACATTACACTGGCAACTATCCTGGACTTAAAAAAAAACAGCTGTGTGGTTGCCAGCTGACCTGCTTTCAACCAAACAGCTGCTGCTTAAAGTCAGGGCAGAGTTTGTAAATCCTTGGGGACTGAGAGTTGCTTTATGCCCACCTTTGTTTGAGAATATGAAATGCCAGGTTATGAACTTGGTGAATTGCTTCTACTCCTGATTGAATCATAGCAGATGACGTTATGGCTGGCTGGTTTAAACTGACTTACCCGAAGATCAGACTAGATGGATGTGTGTGTGTGTGTGTGTGTGTGTGTGTGTGTGTGTGTGTGCGCACCAAGAGTTATGTGAATCTGATTATTCTACTTCTCAACAATTGCTCATCAGGCTGAAATTAGTGAATTTTTGTGAGAGAAACACCTGTCTTTTCCCAGGTTATTTTTGAAGGAATACAGTGAGAATATGAACAGGAATCTTTTTTTGTATGTGTGGAATATGGTGTTGAATGGCTTATTTTTATTGATGAGAGAGAGAGGAGGCCGAGTCATACAGTTCCATACAGACACAAGCGCTCTCTCTCTCTCTCTCTCACACACACACAGAGCTGTTTCACATGGAGTGACTGTAACTATGGATTTAGATATCTTTATTTCTGTCTTCATGAAATAATCTCTAAAAACCATGGAATAAACTCCATTTATTTTTGCTCTTTTTACCTCCTCACCTGTACACTGCACAGTAATTTAGCTCCCCAGGACAGCTTTTAAGATTCTAATCTTGT
This sequence comes from Ailuropoda melanoleuca, assembly GCF_002007445.2. Classification (NCBI taxonomy): domain Eukaryota; kingdom Metazoa; phylum Chordata; class Mammalia; order Carnivora; family Ursidae; genus Ailuropoda; species Ailuropoda melanoleuca. The sequence goes on along the minus strand of NC_048233.1, from coordinate 61,828,070 downwards.
TCCTGTCCGGCACTTGTCTCACAGCAGTAAGGAAAGGATTGGCATTCCTCCACTATTGTATATAAAGGAGAATCCATTCTTGGAAATAAGAGCATTGTTTATGTTGAAATTTCCTTAGCTTAGCTGAACCTTCGATTATATCGCCCATTCAGATAACCAGATTTTTACCCCCTGTGGTCTGTTTCCATTCTCAGAGAATTGTCAACGATTTATTTCTGCTCTGGCGATTATTTTCATGAGTGAGAGAAAGAGAGACATCTGGGAAGATTTCGATAACTGAGTCATGTATATAAAACTCTAAGCACACTTTTAAAAGACTCCATGTGAGAAAATATAGCTTTTCCTAAAACATAACAAATTGAACTTAGTTACTGCTGAAGTGGTATTTGTAAGCTGTGACAACTTATTTATATGAATTGCACTGTTAACTTGATTCCAGATATCATGGAAAACATAGTTCATAAATCTGAAGAATATTCTCATTTGAAAAAAAATACATTATGATTTTTATAATTTCTTTTTTAAACTTTTTATAATTTCTGATGGATTCCAAATGCAAATTAAATAATTCTATTATTTTAGTGGAAGTTTGGTGAATTTGGAAATAGGTTGTATAGATTTTATCTAAAAGTGATGTGTCAATTTTATGCAACATAATACTAATAATGTAAACCCCCTAACCACCACCTAAGATTTGTCATTTAATTCTGCGACATTTTGTTTCCCCTATATATTTACCCTAATTATTAGACACTTTAATCCAGAAGCAGTAAAGTGTTAGAAAAGACATGTAATGGTCAGTATATTTCACTTAATGGGAAACACTTCTGACTATGCATTCAGAAACTGGGGAAATGTTGCTTCATACACTGCCATTCCCATTGCTGAGTGTTTACAAAGACCGGAGAATATTCAAAGCAAAGGCAATTGTTTGGGGGGGGGTGGATTTTGTTAAGTTCCATGTTTATGGTATTGTGTACAAAATGCACATAAAAGGCATTTTCTTATCTATTCCTGTTATATTAGAGAAGTTCATGCCCCGCTCTTAGCATTTTCCAACGCAGCTGTAGAGTAGTTTAAAGCCTATTTTTTAAATAAGTGATGCTCAATTTGTCTTTGATGATCCGGATGATTCAGGTGAGATGGGAGCACTGTCGGGCCCTTATTTGCATAAAAATTAATCACAGAAAAATGTAAATTGATAAAATTTTGCCTGGCTTTTTCCCCCTATTTGAGAACCCGTGGATGGCTCCCAGAAGCAATCATCTCAGTATGGGGCCGCATTGGATGCTGTACAAATGATCACATTTGTGTTGAATACTCACTCATTTAAATGTCAGTACTGATGGGGCGGTACATCAGTAGAAAAAATGAAAAATAAATACACAGCAGCTGAAGACTATCAAATCCGTGGGCACTCTTTAGAGATATATGATCTAATGTGAAAAAATTGCAGATTAATTATCCTTTTTGCAAAATGGTAATTGTTTTAGTATCACACCAGAAAAAAATCTACAATTTATTTGGAATCAAACAAAAAACAGTAATGTTAAATACGTCATTACATCATTGTGTTTATTAGAAGCCTGCAATTAATTCCTAAGGCTCCTTTGGTCTTTAAAGCTGCATAAAATGAAACAAAAGAATGTTGCTATTAATTTTCAAACAACTGCTTATCTTTCAAATCAGTCTGATTTGTGTGAAAGGGAGACAATGTTATGAAGTTTAGTGGATATTGTATATTAATTTCATTGTGTTGCTGACATTTCTGATAATATATTCATGTATCCCATTAAAATCGTAACGTTAGAATTTGAAGGTTTTTGTTCAGTGGTGTGTAACTTTAACTCACTGTTGAAGAGGTTGCAAAGTGTTTTCTTAACAAAAGATGCTATAAGAAAAACAACAGCAATACTGAGGAAAGTATCAGAAACTGTGAGACCTCCCGAAGAGAAAATCCTCTGGACTGCCATTAGTGTGTCATTAACATGCATGTGTTTTCACACATGTAACTTATGTGAATATTCAAGATTAAGAATTCATATTTAGCCATTTTAAGGAAAATAGTAAAATCCTAAAATTTTCTTAAAAACAACTATGAGTGATGTCATTTTCACTCTAAAAGGTGGGTGAAAGGCATTGATATCATTATCGTCACAGTTTCTATGATCCATTTATCTCTGTCCCCGCGTAGCTCATGTTGGTGTCTATGTTCCAGCTGCTTTGGTGTTCTCAGTGTGTGGTTTGCATGCAGGATTCTAGTACAGACGGAGCTTAGGTTCCTTCTTATTATTCTATAACTTTAGCATAGATTTTAAATGATTGAAACGTTGAACACATCTTCATTAGTCAGGGAAAAGCAAAGTTAAAATAGGCTTTCCACCTGCTGACTTACAAAACTCCCATTGAATTAAAGTTACATTAACCAAAGTCGATTGTGGCAACACACTAAAAATATTTTGAGATGGTTGAAATCTACTGTTATTACCAGAGTTCCTTCCTAGATCACTTAGAGAACAGGAAATTTAAATCGCTCAACACTTAGAGACCATGCCTTTTTTTGAGATTAAATATAATTTGGTATATAGTAAGAATAGCCAACAGTATGGACTACACATCATTTAATCACATTTAACAGTGACGTAACATTTAACACTCGAATTAAGCCCTTCCAGAGTGGTAAGAGCCAGACACTGTTCTATCCTTTTATAAAAAACAATGTGTTTAATCTTCGTAACAACTCCCTGAAGTAGGTATCATGTTATCCCAAGAGTGACATGTCCAAGGTCACCCAGCTTCTCCGGGGTGAAGCCAAGATTTAATCCTGGGGATCTGGCATCAAAATGCTTGTTCTCATCCACTCAGCTCTGCTGACAAATGCCTGATGGGGACCTCTAGGTACTAGGTCTGGTGCCAGGTGGAGCCTTGACAAGAGAAAATGCTTTATTTTTGTGAATTTATAGTTTTCTTCATATATTTGAAGCTTGAATCTATTTTGATTTTAAGTGACACATCTTAAAATTTCATTTCATTAAGGAATGAAATCTACATTTTTATTTTAAAAATCTACATTTTTTGTCATTTTCAGACTAAAAGTAAAAGAACAGCTTTTTTTGGCAACTTCAAGGTATCTCATGAACATTCACCATTTTTCTGGACAATGTTGTTACTGTTGATACAGATCATTAAAAGCAATAAAAGAGGTCCTTGTCCAGCTTGACAGAGTTAGCCATTTTCGGAATATTTGGGAAAGCCCATGTGCCCCATTCTTTTCTCTTTCCCTGGTATATTTTAGTGGCTCATGTAAGGGCTTTGCTTGTATTCATTTATCCATCCATGCATCCATTCACTTACTCAACCAAGCCTCCTCTAAAATATGCAGAATTGGGAAAAAAAACCACATGTTCATTCTTTGTCCCACCCAGATAGAGATATCCTTTGGACACTTTCAGTACTAGTCACTGCACACCAGCAATGATCTGTTCTCAAGAAAGAATGAGGGAAAATGTTGTTCCTATCCCTAGAAGCAAGTTTGGGGCTGTTTGGCCAGGGAACGCTGAGGTCTCAGAAAATGGGCTAGAAGTAGGGAGGAGACACAGAGACTCCAGGTGGGCACCTCCCCTTGGCTCCATGGACTCCTCACCCACGGAGCAAAGCAGGAAAAGGGGAGAAGTGAGGCTTAGGGCAGAGCCCTTGGTTGCCAAGACTACGGTTGGTGCTGCATTCTATAAATGTTTATTGAGTGCAGACTCTACCAGATTCTTTTCTAGGCCCTCGATTGCACTGAAACAAAACAGACAAAATCCTTATGTCTAGTAGAAATAGGCACCATTTCTTATACACTGAATTTTATGCTTCCCATAGTATCATGTTATTGCGGATGTAGGACTATTCACATGTGTGTTTGTTCAGTTTCCTTTGTATAAAGCACTGCATTTAAAGGAAAATACAAAGGACCCTTTAGAGGCTCAGTCTTTCACCCTCCTTAGAGAAGTTCAGAGACAAAGGGAAGTTGCTATTGCTGCTTGTCTCTCAGAGTGAAATTCTCAGTTTTACTGTAAGTCCATCTTACATCCTGATTTTAACAGTTCACTCAACAAACTTATTGACAGTCACACTTAAACTGAATTGTTAAAATTATAGCACAAACTAGGTTACTTTCTGGGCATTCAAGGCTCAATATGTCTAAAGGGATTTTTTTCCCCCTGTGGATTGTGTGATTCACTGAGCTGTAGGGATCTGAGTTTACTATGAGTCCTTCTTAAGACTTATGACTTGTATTAACTGAGTAAGTCTTATGGGAGTCTCCTTTCTCTTCATTGAGAAATGATAGGCTAGCTAAAGTAGCCCACATGTTCCTCCCAGATTCAAGAGAAGATTCATCTGGACAGAAAGCCAGGAAAGGGAACGTGTTCCCCAAATACTCTTGGTCGCAGTAATGAGAAAGAAAACATAAAAAAGCAGTTGGTGAGATGCACTGAAGCTTCCCTTATCATGAGCTCAGTTTTTCATCATGCCTAAAGGGTAGTGCAGAAATGCAAGAATTATGCAACTTCCCATCAGTTATTTGAGTATATCTGGGTGGGTCAGCTAATCCTATGATGACTGTCTACCTGATTTTAATATTTTCATTATGGCCTAATTTGGAAAGTAACATGACATTAAAGTGTTTAAGAGTCAAGTTCTTCTCCACAGTGATTTGTGGGGTGCCCACAAGCCTGACCCCAGAACAGAGTCCATACCATAATCTTGCAGCAATTGCAGTAATGGGGTTGAAAGAAAAGGGGAGAGGAATAGGAAGAGAGGGGGCATCAGATGAGTTTCTATCTAGCATTGACCAAAAGGATTCTTTAACACAATTTTATTTGAGGAATTAGTGTTTAAACATTTGCCACTTAGAAAACATAATAAATTATGAGAATGGGAATCTTGAATGAAGGCATTTCATAGATGGTTAACTTTTTAGTCATTTAGTGGTCAAATGCAGACCCATTTAGGCAATTGAGGCCATTTATATGGGCAGAGATTTTCCTGGTCTGTTTGCTTCTTTTTTTATATATAATTTTTATTTTGTTATATTAGTCACCATACAGTACATCCCCATTTGATGCAATATTCCATGATTCATTATTTGCGTATAACACCCAGTGCACCATGCAATATGTGCCCTCCTTAATACCCATCACTGGCCTATTCCAGTACCCACCCCCCCACCNCACCCCTCTGAAGCCCTCAGTTTGTTTCCCAGAGTCCACAGTCTCTCATGGTTCATTCCTCCTTCTGTTTACCCCCCTTACTTCTTCCCTTCCTTCTTCTATCTATCTTCCTATTTCTTTTTTTTTATCTTTTTTTTTAAAGATTTTTTATTTTTTATTTATTCGACAGAGATAGAGACAGCCAGCGAGAGAGGGAACACAAACAGGGGGAGTGGGAGAGGAAGAAGCAGGCTCATAGCAGAGGAGCCTGATGTGGGGCTCGGTCCCGCAACGCCGGGATCACGCCCTGAGCCGAAGGCAGATGCTTAACCACTGTGCCACCCAGGCGCCCCTATCTTCCTATTTCTTAAATCATTCTTTAAATTCCCCAAAAAAGCTTTTACTTTTCTTCTTTAACTCATGAACTGTTCTTTCCCGTGGGAATCAGTTCAAACTGGTTGTCCTCCCTCTACTCTCAACTTCTGACAAACTGTCTGCCTCTTACATGTTGCTACTTTCTCTTATGCAATATTGCAGTGTTGTGCTATTGAGCACTTCGAATGTGGCTAGTGTGCCCGATGAATATATTTTTTATTTTACTTAATTTAAGGTCATTCAAATTATGTTTAAGGAGCCACTGTGATTAGTGGCTACTATACTGGACAGCATAGCTCTGTGGAATCGTATTTCACCATGTTTATCCTGTCCATCCAAATAGTAAGGTCAAACATTACATTTTTATACTTCTATTTAAATCTCCACAAAATTTAGCACAAGGTTATGTATATAGAGTATATATAGGTGCTTGATGATTATGCTTATATTTTTAAAAGATCATAAGGAATGAATTACCTTCAAATATAGAGGTGGGAACTCTAATTTTAGTCTTTTGAACTCTGAACTGGATAACTGTCCCCTCTAATCTTTACTCTTCTATTCTCATAAGACTTATTTTACAAAAAAGAATTCTAATTGGCTCCACTCCTTTAGAAAACAGTATGGCAATATCCATCAAGAATTTTAAATGTTGATGTTCTTTGACTTAACAATTATATTTCTAAATGTCTTGTCAAAGGAAGTAATGCTAAATATTGAGGGAGAATAAGTTTTATGAACAGATATATCCATTTCAGTGTTTCATATAATTGTAAAAATCATAAACAACCTAAAAACTTACTAATAAGGAATTGGTTAAGAAATCTAAGGTATATTTTTTATGAACTTTTATGCAATTACTAAGAATGATAATTATGAAAAACATGATAATGAAAAACATAATGTAAATGTTATAAGTTAGTTTAAAAAATGCAGGACATAAAGTTTTATATGTAGTCTGATTATAATTTTACAACTTTTTCGGGACTGGAGGAGATTATGCTAAGTGAAATAAGTCAAGCAGAGAAAGACAATTATCATATGGTTTTGCTCATTTGTGGAACATAAGAAATAGGAAGATTGGTAGGAGAAGGAAGGGAAGAAGGAGGGGGGGTAAACAGAAGGGGGAATGAACCATGAGAGACTGTGGACTCTGGGAAACGAACTGAGGGCTTCAGAGGGGAGGGGGGTGGGGGATTGGGATAGGCTGGTGATGGGTATTAAGGAGGGCACATATTGCATGATGCAACTGGGTGTTATGCAGAAATAATGAATCATGGAATATTGCATCAAAAACTGGGGATGTACTGTATGGTGACTAATATAACAAAATAAAAATTATATAAAAAAAGAAATGAATGAAAACCACCCAAAAAAAGTGTATGGTAAAAAAGATAAGTAGGAAAGGAATATACATATATAAATTATAAAATCTCCTCTATTTTTATACTCACAAACTTATTCTAAAACACAGAAACCATTAGTGTTGATCTTTGTAACTTATTTTGAAGATTATGTATGAATTTTCTATGCCTGCTATAACAAATTATCAGAAACTTGGGTTAAAACAACTTTTTCCCTCAGAAATCTGGAAGCCAGAAATCCCAAATTAGTATCACTGTACTGAAATCAGGGTGTTAGCAGGGCCATAATACCTATGCAGGCTCTAAGGGAAAAATCCATTCTTTGCCCTGGTAGCTGCTGACATTCCTTGGTTTGTGGCCTTATCAGTCTAATCCCTCCTTCTTCCATGCTTATCTTGTTTTCTCCTCTTCTGTAGAGCCAAATCTTTCTCTGCCTTCTCTTATAAAAACGCTGGTGATTACATTCAGGTCCCACTCAGATAATTCAGAATAATCTCTCCATCTCAAGATCCTTAACTTAATCATATCCGCAACGTCTGTTTTTGTCTTATAAAGTAGCATGTACATGTTTCAGTGATTAGGACATGGCTATCTTTATTCAGTCTACCACAAATTATAATGTACTGACCTTTGGTTTTGCAAATCTTACAATGGCCTGGGCCAAACAACTAAATACTCATTTGAGCATAAAGAAATTGTGTGGTAATGATGGAATTTCAGGATCTAGTTTTAAGAAACAGTTTTGAGTAGGGGGCCATTCTGCTGAATCATATTATGCCGGTTATCTCTTACTCTACTTATATGTAAGGGAAATCTTGAATATTTATGTATACTCTGTCACTTCAGATTTAAGAATTCAGGAGTTTTGAGTATAAATATATGGAGAATTGGGAACCTGGAATTCACTAGCTAGATTTTTAAATATAGTCCAAGTTAGCTCATTCATTCATTAGTACGTGGGCAGAGTATGTCCTATAGAAGACTTGTGAGTTGTGGGACTCAAGACTTCCCATTTCCTCCACGCTGAGCTCCTCTACTACCCACTACACACCCTTCAAGAATAGTCAGTGACTCTCTGGTTAGTTCCCTGCAGTACCTTGTATAAACCTCTATGATTGATCACCGTGGTCACTTTGTGTCTCTGGTACTTATTCCATTGCTCCATGCTCTTGCCAAGCTGGACTCTTCAGGGATAGAGATGTTCCAGTTTCTGGATTCCTGGCACCCAGCAGCATAATTGTGGAAATGTGGATGGTGCTCCCCAACACAAACTTTAGGCAAAAGATCCTTGTTATTTGATTACATTTTTGAACTTCCTGTTGACAGTCATTCTTTTTCCAGTGTTCTCATATATCATCATTTCTTTTCTCTGGATAACTGTTCTTGACTTTTCCATTTGGATCCTTGAATGCGTTCTCTCAGTTACTGGTTCTCCTTTTTTCTTATTTGTTTTTCAGGATGTTTGATGCAGAACTAAAATGCGACTCACAATAGACAATCTGTAGACCTTAAAATCTGTTAGGAAAAATATTTCTGGAAAGGAAATACTTATGAAAAGTTATCACTCACTTCCTCATGACTGTAATCTCTGTGGACTCATCCTAAGTCGTGATGTAATGACTTAAGTCCATCCCATGATTCCCTAGGAACCCATACTGTATCACCAGGCAACTGCAGTCCATCATTTTAATGCCAATATTTTTGAAGAGCTATCACTCACTGCCTCTAAGAGCATTTCTTTCTTTTTTTTTAAATTTTGCTGTGTTATGTTAGTCACCCTACAGTACATCATTTGTTTTTGTTATAGTGTTCCATGATTCATTGTTTATGTGTAACACCCAGTGCTCTAAGAGCATTTCTTAAAAAAATCAGAGAAGTTTGCCATTGGATAAACCAGTGGGTGGACATTAAAGGAAGGAAAGGACAGACTGCTGATGAGCAGTGCACAGCATATCCATTCACAGCTTATTTGGTCAGAATTTCGCTACACGGCTATACCTAAATGCAATCAAATCTTGTGTTTAGCTGGGTATCCACGTGGCCATTTAAAAATTGATTACTACTGAAGGAAAGGAGAATTATTTAGAGGATAACTATTCCTTCCTGATATGGATAAATAGAAGCAATCAAGAGGTTTACGTGGTGAAATACTTTAAGCAAAAAAAAATTGGCTAGACATAACAAGGACTGGGAAATAAAAGGCTGTAGATAGAACTCACTCTCTTCTAGCTAGAACTCTGTGCTTTTACTCCAAGAATTATATATTTTGCAGTTATTATATGATACCAAAAGATTGTATTCTTTCTCCATTTTTTGAAATGGCATCTGTCTTCTCCTTCACTATCCCAAACTCATGGGAGTTTCATGTATTTAAAATTCAAGGGGTGCCTGGGTCGCTCAGTTGGTTAAGTGTCTGACTCTTGGTTTTGGCTCAGGTCATGATGTCAGGGTTGTGAGATGGAGCCTCACATTCAGCTCTACACTCAGTGAGAGTCTGCTTGAGATTCTCTGTCTCCCTTTCCCTCTGCCCCTCCCTTGCTCACTCTCTTTCTCCAATAAATAAATAAATCTTTAAAAAAAGATAAAATTCAAGCATCCTTTAAGGACTGCCTTCCCCCCAACAGTTTCTTTCCATAATATAAATTTCATTTTATTTTCTTTCCATTAGTTGTAACTGTCGTAACTTCTATCGAGAGTGACATTTTTTAAATTAAAAGTTGTATTGTTTTCAAAAAGGTCCCCAGATGTATAATTTTTGCTTCTTCCTAAAATGCAGCACCTTTCTCGAGGACAGAAACCCTCTAACTTCTTTTGGATTCCCTATAGTGCCTAGCAGAGAGCTGGGGAGAAAGAGCAGGCACTCAATAGACAGTTTTTCATTTGTCTTATTTGCACAAAAATCAGTACAAGAACTTCAGAGAGCTTATCTCCCAAAGAGCTGGGATATCAAAGCTAACCTATCAGGCCCAGATATGTGATAAATGAAATAGATTTTATGAATTCACAGATCACATGGGGCTCCACCATAGGCAAGTATTGTTGAAAGAAGAATGGATTTTTTTTTATTTGTTTACAAATCTTGCACTTGATAGAGATTTTACTGTAGTTGCAAAGAGAGCTTTGCTTTTACACAAATATGAAACTCTCTGAGAATGGGAGATAATGATAGGTTTTTAGTGCTGAATATAGATTACTTCTATGTATCCAGAATCTAAATAACCAGGAAGCTCAACCAACTAGAAAAACAAAACAAAATAGGGCAGGTCAAAGACTTATTTTAAAAAGCAAAGTTGCAGGAGACGTCAGGTTTGGCTTTATATCCATCTGTATATCCATTTATTTTTCTACGCTAAATACATACATATTGCTAGCAATTATCATTAATGTACTATAGGTTTTCACCATATTTCATTAGTGATCTGAAAAAAATAACTGGATTGTGTTAATGGGCTTAATTAATTAATGGTCTTCAACTTAATTAATGATCTTCAACTGAAAGGAATGTAATATAAAATTATAGAAATTTTTATGAAATTCGTTTTATTTTCAGTGTAATTTTTAGAAAAGTTTCTCATTCTTAGACATTCCTAGTTATGCAAGATGGAAACATGATCATAAAGTTCTCCTTCTTAGCCCCTAGTTGCCGTTAAAATCCAGTCTCTCTCTAAAGTACTTTGCTAGTTATCAAAATAACGTAAAGAGATGGGGTAAATGAGAATATATAAGACAGATGAACAAATTCCAACTATATTTATTAGTTTGTACAAATTATTCCAGGAATAAAGTAGAATAATGTTAATATGAAAAATTTACTTGATTTTTGTAAGTTTTGGCTTGTAAATTAATGATGCTCCAGTCTTCAGTGCTTTGTTTCTGATGGGGTAAAGCTATTTGAAATTTAAATCTTAAAAATAATTATTTATATAGACTATTAAATTTACCTTTAATATTCCGTGCAAATTACAAAACAGATGTAACCTAAAATAGTTCATGCAGTGGTACTTGTATAAGACAAGAGAGTCATATTTGATGGTTCCAAGTTTCTTTTAACCATTACACAGTGTTTAAAATAATTAGCTTGTATGTATGGTTCTGATTTTAAATGATTTCTTCCCTGTCTAGAGGACTGGAACCACACAAAGCTACACAACAGTTCAAATCCATGGGAATCTGTCGGGGTATTATTAAATCCCATCAAAATAGGTAGTTGCTGTTGTTATTAATATTATTATTTATAATCTACTCATTTCTTCCTATCCTTTTTTTTTCAGACATGAGGCACTTAAAGCTAGTCTTACAAACTGATATCTATCAAAATCAATGTATGAAATATATTAGCATTCTATATAAATAATGTGCTTTTTGCTGTTTCTGAGGAACCATGCAATTTAAAATTAATTATGGATGAATTCTAAGTGGTCTAATCTGTGGCTTAGATGACCTTAAACACTGAAAAGTGACCAGTTAAATAAATGAATAGGTCTTCATGCAAAGCAAAGAGTTAAAGAGCTTCCCTAACAGTTGTAGGATATGATTCTGATCATTTTTACATGCATGTTTGTTAGACGCTGCTGATTTGAGTTGGAATTTGCCAGGGTACTTATAATTTACTCCATCAGGTCCAAATTATATATTGTATCATATTTTATTACTATGTTTATTAAATTGTTGGAAACTATATAATTGGGTCCTGATAGAAAAAAAGACAGTTTGCTCTTCAACTGCAACACATTTAGGTTTGTTTTTATTTTACTGTTGATTTCTAAGAGTGTAAATAATACCTTTCTGTCCCAGTGGGTACAGTGGGTACAGTCTTGCACAGTTTCTCAGGGCCTGCCAACACACTGAAGTTCCATCAAAGGCACTGGACTCCAAAAACATTATCTGAAGTGTTTTTGTTTCCCATACCTTTATAAGATTAATTGACTAGAGCATTCTGGTGGAGCTGTGAGTCCATTAATCTGACTGAAATGGATATGATCAATCCTGGACCTAGTTTTTGAGGGAGAAAGTATGTGTCAACTGAAATGTTGAATGCCCCTGATTTTTTATCTTTTAGGCTCAGATAAATCCACAAGGATATTTTAACTTTGGTCATACTCCTATCCTTGGGGCTGGATACTCGTGAAGTATCATAAATAGAATTTGACGTTTAATGGGAAGGCAGGGTTTATACAGGCATTATTTTAAATAAATAAACTTGCCTCTAAACCTTATTTGGTGGCCTTGTAGGATGTGTATATGTGTGTGTTTTCAAGTAGGTCTTTCCAAAGCCTAGGATATTTTGTTTTATTTAATGTTTCTACTTAAAACACCTAATTGTTCAAGAGTACCCTTTTTCACACTAAAGAGAAGAAGGGAAAATATTAAATAGAGATAAATTCTTCAGGGGCCAAGGAAAGGCTGCCTGCAAGCATTCACGAATCACTGTCTCCACCTAGTGTAGGCTTTCAGGAATTAAGATTCTGGAGTCCTTAACAATGCTGTAAAGTTCTAATTTATGTTATGCACATGTATAGTCATTATAGCTCGGCCTGCTGGTGCCATTACAGTTAAGGGTCTGTCAGCTCTTCATTTATAAAACAGAATATTAAGATGTCTATTGCTTTTACATAAAAGCTCATACTGTGCTGGAACTCTGAAGTCTAATGGCCTTTAGTCAACATGAATGTTTATTAACAGTGTAAGTTGAACTTGACCAGCTCCTTTTAAAGACACGGATGCGCTAAAGTTACATAGGAGCTGCAACCAGAAGAATTAATGTTTTTCCTTTCTTGAAAAACCTTAGAATTAAACTGAAAAGTAAGTTTCTATCTATACATTGATACAACTATGATTCTAGAAATTATAAGCTTATGTTATAATATGATTGGAGTTTTATCTTTGAATCTTTACACTTGATAATTAAATTCTGTCCCCACCCTTTTGCCAGGATATTGTTTAAATTCACTTTAGATTCTTTTATTATAAAAAGATTCCTTACCTGTGAGTATGGCTGGCTAGAGATTTAAATTACCTCTCCCTTCCCCTCTGGTGTTTTCATTCTAGTCTCCTAGAAAACAATGGCCTGGAGCAGTGTATATATGCTAAGGTTTTACTAGGAAATGCAGTCCTAGGTAAGCAAAAGTGGAAGAAAAAGGAGAAATGTGTCAGAAAAGGAGGGAAATAAGATACTAGGTGGAGTATTAGGGAGGTGGCCATAGTTTCCTAAGTAATCTCACTTAGGATGACTTCCACCGGGCTTGTACAACCACTGTATCTTGGTGAGAAACGGGAAGGGATATATTTATTGACTTCTTCTTGTCTCTGAGTCCTTATTCATCAAAGTTCACTCCAGGACACACTGACCACCCCCTCACCTCTAGGTTATGTTAGTGACCTTTCCAGGGCCTTTTCAGGTAGTCGCTGGGGAAGCCAGAGCCATGCTCCATGGTGTAATGTTTTATCTGCATGCTGAAATAGTGGAAAAACCCTGTTAGATCTGGGAAATGGAGCCACTCTGGCTCCTGATTCAATGGGTGCTAAGGAGGCTATGCCAATGCCTGGCCCTCTCACTAGCGGTGGATGAGAGCGTTGGAGGTGGTAGAAGATGAAGTGACAGCACGGGTGGCTGAGGATCCCCACTGAGCATGTGAACAAGGGAAGTTTATAGGGCTGAGCGACCTTGAAGACACACAGGAAGTGGGCCCAGTCCTATCGACCTCTTGCTCCACTCCAATCCACTTCACCTCTAATGATATCCCAATCTCTTAAGAGAACAAGATGCTCTCAAGTCCATCTCAAGAGGGGAAGTGACATTCCACCACTTCAATGTTGCATTCTTCTAACATCAATTTTAAAAAGGATTAGCAAATTAAGCCTCAGTCCCCCATGCTGACCTTAAGACTAATTGATAGGCATTAACTCCCACCTCCTCCACCCATTCTAGTTTTCTCTTACTCTTGTCCAGCACTTTGTTTAGTCTGGGTTACTTTATCCAAGACTTTATATCTGAGAGGTATCAGCTCTTTATTTCTCTGCCATTATCAGACTGACTGCTATAATTGCCCATTCGTACTTTTCACCGTGCATAGAAGCACTAAGAGATGCCCCTGAGGTCCCGGGTTTCAGACTTTTGCCTCCTCCTTGCCTCCATTGTGTAGGAGAAAATTTCACTCATAATGGTAATCAAGATCAGTTCTCCAATCAATTGAATAACTCCTTTATTGACCTTCTGATCTACTGGCACGAGGAGCCCAAAATGGTCAGGTAATGTTAGTTTCTGTAGGTCAGTGGGAGACTTATTGTATGTTATGGAAGAATCATTCCCATAGTGAAAATTAGCACTCTAACCTGGAAAAGTCTGCGTTTGGAAACAGGAACACAAATTTTGAAGTTGGCCGTAAGGAGTGATGGTAAGAAGGGCCAATCCTTCCTCTACCCATTGGTTTCTGAACCCACACATTCTAGCTATTGAGGACACAACACACATATTGTTGGAGTCACTGCATATACTGATCCTTTAGGATAGCACCCGAACCCTGAAAAGTGTTTCCCAAGCTGGAAGCTTAGTTGAGATTTTAAGGCCATTTCTCTATTCTATCAGGCAAGCTGCCTTTTTTTTTTTTTTAAGATTTTATTTATTTATTTGACAGAGAGAGAGATAGCCAGCAAGAGAGGGAACACAGGCAGGGGGAGTGGGAGAGGAAGAAGCAGGCTCCCAGTGGAGGAGCCTGATGTGGGGCTCGATCCTAGGACTCCAGGATCATGCCCTGAGCTGAAGGCAGACGCTTAAAGACTGAGCCACCCAGGTGCCCCAGCAAGCTGCTTTTGAGTGTTAAAGTACAATGTAAGACAAGTGAATCCTGTGACTCACTGTTTTACCTCTTTTGCTGTAAAATGTGTCCCTAAACATTTTCATGGGCACTATGGTCATTCCATCCACTTATGATGGATGCTCTCTTGTAGGCATAAACAGGAGAATTAAAATCCATATGCTTTGTATCCTCCCTGTAGGTTCATCTTCATACCTTCATACCAAATCTTCCAGTTTTGCTATTTTGAAGGCCCTGAACAGCAGGCCAAATCATTAATCACTGCCCATGAATAAATGTATACCCACACTCTGATTACCTATTCCTTTCTACAAAGTAGATGATCAAGTGTGGTACTCACAACTCTACCTAATAGGACAATTTCTTTTCACCACTGTTCTTCAGAGACTATAACATAGCAGTAGTCCACTTCTGATCGGCACCAACATATCATGCTGACTGCTTTGTGAACCAGGCTTGAATCCTTCTGGCCAATGGCTGTAGAGAAATCCCCTTAAGGACATATGTGTATATTAAGGGAGAGGAATCATTGCAATAGACTAATGCCTTCTGGACTTGGCTTGAGCCTGATCCTGAATGTACCACTTCCATTTTACAGTAGAAGGTAGTTGCATCTGTCTTACCTTATGACATGAAGGATATGACTACACCCAGTTCATTATGGGTGGTTCAGATTTCACAGTCTCTTGATGATACAATGCTCCAGTTCTCAGTCTCAAAAAAAAGCTTTTAATACACCAGAGATTATTTTTCAAAAACAGAGTTGTTTCCTATTGCAGAGTGTGATCTTGCTCCAGGATGCCAGGGTCTATACAGCAACAAGAGTATGGGGCTTACCAGAGACTTAACACAGCATCCTCACCACTTCAGATACATCCAGGGTCATTGGGTCTGGCAGGTCATATCATCCAGGAGACAGGGAAGTTTGTACTACCACCTGGAACTGCTTCAGATTCCTGTCATGCTCTGAACGCCTGTTGAAATTGTCAGCCTTTTGGGATATCTGGTAAAAGGGTCAGAGCAGTATCTTTGAGGTGTGGTACATGTTTCTAAAACCCAAAAGGACCCATCAGTGCTGTGTCTTTTGTTGTTGATGGAGTAAAAGGTATAAAATGCAACAACTTGACTTTTATTTTAGGGGAATATCCTTACATATATCAGACCAATGGACATCTAAAAATTCCATTGATGTAGCAAGCCCTAAATTTTTATGGGATTTATTTACCACCCTTTGGCAAGCAAGAGGAGAATAACAATTTTGGCTACTAATGTGGAAGAAAACCAAATGTGTGTGATTTCATGGAAGTCAAGTCAAGTGAAGAAAGCATTTAAGGAAAGAATGATCTTTTGTTAGACACTGCTGTTCAGGTGTATCTTAAGAAATGAGTTTTAACTTTGGTAATGTGAAAATTCTGATGGGGCAGGTTTAATGGAGTTTCAGAGGGGAAAATCTAATTAGAATTGTTCTAAGAGAAAAGGAGAGAAGAGGAGGAGATTAATCTTTTAAGGAATTTGCTATAAAGGAATACAAAGAAATAAGGCAATAACTGGAGGTGGATGTGGGATGTAGAGAAGGTTCTTTTCTTTCTTTCTTTTTTTTTTTTAAGGTGTCAGACTGTCAGATATTATGGAGATGGAATGACTCAGAGGACAGGAAGATTAATAGTGCAGGGCGGAACAAAGTCCTAGATGAGACAGGATAAGGATCTAGGCCACGAGCAGAAGTTTTGGCCTTAGACTGGAGCACAGACTGCTTCACTATAGCAACAAGACAAGCAAAGTGTAGGCGTCTAGAGCAGGGGAATCTGGAAGATTTGCTGATGGGAGGAAGAGGAAGGTCTCTTTTGAACACTTGTGTTTTCTCAATGAAATAAGATCTCCAGCAGCACTGAGCAATGGATGGCAGGGTATGGGAGGTTTAATGAGAAGGAAATGGTGTGTTTCTCAGAGGCCTGGAGTTGTTAGGCTGGAGGAAAGCAGTGGGATGACCCAGAAATCCTAAGGGCCCACTTGCGGTTTGTGGTTGTACAGTTAAAAATAGTGGTTGTCAGCAGTATCATATCTGATGCTCCGTTTGTATAACAAATATTTTATAATGATCCTTTACTATCCTAAAATAAAATTCAGAGTTAAGATAACCTACAAACCCATATAATTTCTAAAGAAATGCCTGTCTAGTAACAATAATGTTAGTAAAAGAAAAATAATTTAGAAATAAAAGTAATATACACTTCAATATAAATTTCCAGTACAGCTATACTGGACAACATGATTATGTTTGCAGATTCTTATTCCTATGTGTAATATCAGCTAAATGTGTGAACTTCAAATGCCAAATGATACAGTTGTGTTATACTTGTGACTCAAAAACCATGAATGGTAATGTCATTAGTAATAGAATTTTTCCAAAGGAGTAAGTAACACATGAACCATCAAAAAAATTTTCCTTCTTTGAGATATTTGAGGGTGTTGTACTCCTAGAAAACGTGATGTGTATTATAATCATTCAAAAATACTTTATTATAAAAGGTAGTTTGGTTTTAGACTCTGATAAATAGGTAATAAAATGAATGTTTGGAGGGAAATTTGAATGTCTTTGGAATGCAGGACAAGCTTCCTTTGTGCAGGACTTCCCCATACTTTGAAGGACATTTGGTATTCTTCATTCCCTGCCAGTTGAAATAACAATCATTGTGAGAGCCCAAAACTCCTCAAATTCTCAAAACACTCTGTAATATATCCACCCTGCCTCCCAGTGTCATTGTTCTCTGTCAATTTATTGTGATTCCATTCATAGTTTCTTAGGTGTTTTCTCTAGCCACTGTTCAACTGTTGAAGTATAAACCTACAGTAGGTAAAGAATTGAACCAGGATTGGTTTCTATTTTTTTTAAATTGACCATAAAGAAGGAAGAGTACGGCAGTGAGTCAGGACAAGAGGGTGGCTGTTATGCTGGACCATGAATCCTAGCTAAGTATAGAGGGAAGAGTAGTGCTGGCAGGGAGGTATGGAGTGTGACAAGGTGAAAGGAACAATGGTTTGAAGCATCTGGCAAGAGTGAAGAACTGTTAGAGTGGGATGCTTAAATACGTGAACTAGAGAAAAGGGAGATGGCGGTGAGAAGGTGGGCTTCTTGGAATTGCAATTTTTGAAGTGGTCTAGTTATTTGTAATGACCAGTTCGAGTCTGTGTTCATGGGAAGGGTAGCTGATATGAAATGGAGTTAAGATCATTAGAGGCACTGAGAGGCCAGGGGAGATTGTCTATTTAGATGTTTAAAAGACATTGAATGATTACAGGAACAGAGAGGGAGAGAACAAAAGCAACCCAGGATGGTAAAATCTTCAATAAATGAGAGAGAAGGAGACAGAAGAACTGATATGAATGCAGCAAGGGAGGATAATAGGCGCTCCGGTCTACTATTATGTGCTTCAAAGCAAAGACCTTTGCAGTCTGGAAGTGGTTGTGAGGAGCAAGAAAGAGAGCTTCCACAAACACCTTCAGGGCCAGGAGAACTCGAGATGTGGATGAAAAAACTACAACTAGAGAGGTTTGCAATGGAAGCAGATCCTTAGGAGATTGCCAGGTATTCAGAAAAATAAAAATTGATGTGAACTAATTTTGTGTATTCCTGTCATTTTCACCAGCAATAGCAGGAGCTTACCACCTTCTGAGGTTTATTCATTTTCCCATAGTTTGAATATATTGTCTGAATTAATGAGCTTTCCATTTCTCCTTAGACTTCATTTGAGGTCGTTGGGTATTTAATGTATGTAGCTAACACTCTGGGAGGCATTGTGGGAAAATAAAACATGATTTCACTGAGAGAAGAAGAGAAACGTAACACAGGGGCTATATGCCCTGGCTTATAAGAGCCCTCAACTTGGTTCCACTTGGTTCCATGTTGGTAAGGAACAGGTGTTTCCTGCCACCCCACCCCTTGCTGCCCAAGCCCCAAGAATTTCCATCAAGCTTATGGGAGATTGAGTACTGCAGATGGTTCTGATGGGGTTGGGCTATTTCAGAAAATTTTAAGGCTCCAATGACCATCACATATGCTCAAAAAGTATAAGTGGGTTGCTTCTTGTATTCTCACTCATTAATCAGTGATTTATTATATTAGTAAGTGTCCATCATTTCCTCTCCAGGCTCAGTATGGACTTAGCTATATATAGTAATTTTTCTCTTGCCATAATGTTAAATTTTATTGGCTAATATTGATTTAGGAATTTTATATCTTTAAGTAAAATTACTGTATTACTTCTTAAATTACCAGTAATAGACTTTATTATGAAGATTATCTCTCCTTCATGGAAGAAATTAACCAGTTTTCTCTGTATTTATGTTTTAAAATATTTTATATAGCATGAAAATGATCTGTTCCATGACCTGTGAAGTTATGTGAGCAAGGACATGTTCTTTATTTTCCGTTTCAAATCTATGAGGTTTTTAAAAAAATCATTTATTTCCATCAGAATTTTTGCATTTGTTAACTAACATGTGCATAATATGCTCTTTCAGTCTTTTCTATGATAAATATTTAGCTCAATTTTCCATTTGGTTTGTATTATAGTAATCTAGATTTATTTGCAAGAGATTTGCTATTTTATTTTTATTTCAAAAACATTTCTTTGAAACATTCTACTGATGTTCTATTTTCTAATTTATTGATTTCTATTTGAATATTATTTCCTTTCATCTGTTTTCCATGGGACATATTTATATATACTTTAAAATAATTGACTTGAATGTTTATTAGTTCTTCGCAATTTGGCTTTTAATAAAAAAACAACATTATGAATTTACCTTTGAATGTAATTCTACATTATATGTTTTCATGATTCTTATTTTCATTGCTTTCTAAACATCTATTGATCATATTTTTTTTCTTTATATGATATAATAGTATTTGGGGAGAGAGAATGTGTTTTGTTTGTTTGTTTTAAAGGTTTTATTTATTTATTTGAGAGAGAGTGAGAGAGAGAGCACTAGCAATGGGCAAGAAGGAGAAGCAAGATCCCTGCTGAGCTGGGAGCCCGACGTGGGGCTCAAGCCCAGGACCCTGGCATCATGACCTGAGCAAAAGGCAGATGCTTAACAGACTGAGCCACCCAGGTGCCCTGAGAATGTGTTTTTTAAATTATGCGATTGGAGTTGTAAATTTAAACTTTTATTTATATCTACTTTTATTCTATCATTTTCCACAAAATGTGGCTTTAATTTTCATTTTAAAACTGTATTTAAGTTTACATTGTTAGTATGTGGCAAATACTATAAATGTTCAAAGAATTGTTGAGAAAGGTATTTTCCGTTAGTAGGCTACAATGTATATAAGTAAATTATCATACTTACATTTATTAGTTATACCAGTCAGATATTTAATATCCTTATTTGTTACCCTAGAAAAATTTACCTGGTGGTTTGTAATCTTTTGGTCTTGTAGTGATGTCTCTCACAATAATTGTGTTTATGTCAGTTTCTCTTTGAATGTCTAAAAAGTTTTGCTTGATTTTTTTTCTGTTAGTATTGTTATTTATGTCATTGTTATTATAAAATGGTTACTTTGACTTTTGCCTCAAATTCCACTGTCAGTTATGACATTGCCAATTTTTCCTGATTTTTAAAAATATTTTGAAGTGATATGTAATCTTACTAAATTCCTTTTTTCTCTTATTTTGTTTTAGGTGGGCCATAAAACATGAAGGGACTAATAAGCCAGGCCAATGGAAACATTCCAAAGTTGAAAATCCTCTCTGGAACAAGCTTACCTACATGTGGCCAGTTCTTCCCAGTGGACAACTTAATGAGGTTGTATCTTTTAATATAAGAGGTGGTTGTTGAGATTTCCTTTTAGGCCCAGTATGTGCTCAATTTTTCTGAAAATTTCCATGAATCTTTTAAATTATAGTTGTTAGGTGCAAGAGATGAATTAATTCTGTTTTTGTAGCAATTCATTAGAAAGATGTGTTTAAGTCTTTCATTATGAAAATGAACTTATTTCTTCTTGTAGACTGTCAAATTTTACTTTATGTATTTTTTAATTTAGTTCTTAGACACATACATATTTAGAAATATTATTTCTCCCTAGTGAATTGAAACTTTAATCATTATGTAGAGACTCTCCCTGGCTCTAGTAAAAAAAAATCTCAATTATGCCATATTAATAGAAATAGCCCAGCTAATTATTATTGTTATTATTTGCTTAATATATCTTCTTTCCATCCTTTTACTTTTTATATTTTTATAGTCTTCTGTTTTAGGAGGGTCTCTAATAATCAGTATATAGTTAATATAAAAACAATTATCTGACAATCTTTCTCTCTAAACTAAAGGATTTGGTCTTGTCTATTTATTGTCATAACAAATATATTTGGATTATTATTTGCTTTCTATTTGTACTGCTTTTCCTGTGTTTCATTTTTTCTCCATTCTTATGTTCTTTTAGATTGATTTTTTTTCTCATTATATTTTCCTCTCTACTAGTTTGGAAATTGTACATTCCATTTCCATTCTTTTTTATTATTATTCTGAATGTTTCAGCTTGCATATGTAAATGATCAAAATATAAAGTTAACAAATGTTATTTACTTTTCTCAGAAATAATCAAGAACACTAGAAAATCTTAACTTCAATCACACGATTTGTAACTTGTAATTTATTGTCATGAAATTTATCTTTTTGAAACTTCCACAAAATATTAAATTGTTATAGGTAGCAAATATTTATTTAGCTTTAACCCCATTTTTTCCACTTTCTTGTTATAATTCCTTCTTACATCTCAGTTCTTCCACCTGTGATTACTTTCCTTCTACCTAGTATACCTGTCTTTTAGTTACTGGTAGCAAACTCTCTCAGTTTTTACTTATATGAAAGTGTCTTTTTGCCCTCCTTTATATAAGGTATTTTCACTTAGCAAATGGAAGATGTCATCACTGACTTCTACCTTCCATTGTTACTATCCAGCAGTCATGTATCATCATAAATGTTATTCCTTTGAAAGCAATCTCTCTTTTCTCTGATGGCGTTTAGTATCTTTCCTTTCCTTGGTATTTTTCAGTTTCACCACAAAATGTCTGAGAGAGGATTTCTTTTTATTGTTCCTGCTTGGGGTTCTTGATGCTGTAGCTTGGTATTGTGCATCATTTCTGGAAATTTCTCACCCATTATCAAATATTATCTCTTTTATATCCTCTCATTCCATTCTTTAAGAAAACCCTGGTTAGGTGTAAGCTAGAGCTTCTTATTTTGACCTCCACGTCTCTCAACCTCTCTTTCATATTTTTCATGTCTTTGTCTCTTTGTGGTACATTTTTACATCATGTTTTCAGGCATATTTCTTTCAGATAATTAATTTTCTCTGTATCTTCATCTCATGTGTTTTATTTTATTTTATTTATTTATTTATTTTTTAAAGATTTTATTTATTCATTTGATAGAGAGACAGTGAGAAGAGAGAGAGAGAAGACAAGCAGGAGGAGTAGGGGAGGGAAAAGCAGGCTTCCCACTGAGCAGGGAGCCTGACTCAGGGCTCGATCCCAGGACCCTGGGTTCATGACTTGAGCCACTGAGGCACCCCTATCTCATGTATTTTAAACTACAAGTGAGGGTCAGCCTGTGTTATGATTCTTAATGAAGATTATTTTTCTCTTCTATAAGAAAAAATGTTTGAGACAATCTAGTTTACTTGGAGCCACCTGGAGGGTATTATTTCTGGCTTGCCTTTTCAATGATATTTAGCCTATTGTGACTTGTTTTATGAGGGAAGTTTTCTGTTAGATCTCCCATGTTAGCTAGGTCCTGAAATTTGTCTCCTGTGTCCTTCCCCTGAAAGACCATGGAAACAGAAACTCAAATTCATTGGGGTTTGGCAAATTTCCTAAAAATAAAACCCAGTTTCAGCACTCTGTTTACCCTCTCTGGGTCTCTAGTATATCTTGCTTTATTGCTATGTCAGTGATGTGCTCTAAAGATATTTTTTAAATATTTTCTCCTGATTTTTTTCATTGTTTTGTCATGTTTTCTGGTTTCAATCAAGTTTTCTCTTTCCTCTTAAATCATAAATTTCCTATGCCTCCTCACTGATTAAATGAGTCACAGCACTTTAGGAAAAAGACAGAGTCTGAAACCAAGAAGTCAATACTTAGGCCCCAAAGATATTCTTATATTTAGACTTACATTTAGATGTTCTTATATTCAGTAGTAAAGCAACAGTTTAGATAGTTGAGCTTTGTTGAATGAAAAAGGAGTTCTTCAAAATATTGGAGGCTGAGGGTTGCACAGCCTGACCAGTGGCTAGGGGAATTATGTGTCTGAGACTCGGGTTTGTAGCACTAGTGATAGCCAGGATGGAGCCAAGGGTCGGGAAGTGGCACCGAGAGACTAATAGGCTCAGAATAAGCCAAGAAAATAAAACCCTACGAATTGCACTCATTGTAGATTTTTCTCCAGAGGTTCAGGAAAAATAGAGGCTAAAACTGAGAGAGCAGGCAGGATAATTTACACCTTAACTGGTGGTGGTCAGAAGCCAGCAGGTTGCCCAGTGGCCAAAGAGCACAAGAGGCACATAGTTAGAGGCCTCTGAGGATCAAGGCCAAGTACTCACATATAGACTGTGGACCCCTATCCCAACGGTATACAGTTTGTTGAACTTTCACCCACCAGAAACCACATTGAGGAAGGCCCAACACCAGTCTCTCCCATTCCCCCACCCACCTCCCCTCTGAAGCCCTCAGTTTGTCTCTCATGCTTCATTCCCCTTTCTGATTACCCCCCCTTTCTTTATCCCTTTCTTCCCCTACCGATCATCCTAGTTCTTATGTTCCATATGAGAGAAATCATATGATAATTGTCTTTCTCTGCTTGACTTATTTCACTTAGCGTTATCTCCTCCAGTCCCATCCGTGTTGCAGCAAATGTTGAGAATTCGTTCTGATAGCTGAGTAATATTCCATTGTATATATGGACCACATCTTCTTAATCCAGTCATCTGTTGAAGGGCATCTCGGTTCCTTCCATGATTTAGCTATTGTGGACCATGCTGCTATGAACATTGGGGTGCATATAGCCCTTCTTTTCACTACGTCTGTATCTTTGGGGTAAATACCCAGTAGTGCAATGGCTGGGTCATAGGGTAGCTCAATTTTTAACTTTTTAAGGGACCTCCACACTGTTTTCCAGAGTGGCTGTACCAACTTGCATTCCCACCAACAATGTAGGAGGGATCCCCTTTCTCCACATCCCCTCCAGCAATTGTTGTTTCTTGCCTTGTCATTTTTTGCCATTCTAACTGGCGTAAGGTGGTATCTCAGTGTGGTTTTGATTTGAATTTCCCTGATGGCTAATGATTTTGAACATTTTTTCATGTGTCTGTTAGCCATTTGTATGGCATCATTGGAAAAGTGTCTGTTCATATCTTCTGCCCATTTTATAATTTGTTTATTTGTTTCTTGCGTATTGAGTTTGAGAAGTTCTTTGTAGATCTTGGATACCAGTCTTTTATCTGTAGCATCATTTGCAAATATATGTGTTTTGTTTCTTAAATTCCACATATGAATGAAATCATATGGTATTTGTCTTTCTCTGACTGACTTATTTCCCTTAGCATTATACTCTCTAGCTCCATCCATGTCATTGCAAATGGCAAGATTTCATTTTTTATGGCTGAATAGTATTCCATTATGCATAAGTGTGTGTGTGTGTGTGTGTCTGTGTGTGTACTACATCGTCTTTATCTATTCATCAATCAGTGGACACTTGGGCTACTTCCATAATTTGACTATTGTAAATAATGTTGCTATAACATAGGGGTACATGTATCCCTTTGAACTAGTGGGTTTTTTAGATTTTTTTTTGTTGTTGTTGTTGTTGTTTTTTTTTGTATTTTTTGAGTAAATACCCAGTAGTGTGATTGCTGGATCATAGGGTTGTTCTATTTTAACTTTTTGAGGACCATCCATACTGTTTTCTAGAGTGGCTTCACCAGCTTGCATTCCCACCAACAGTGCAAGGGGGTTCTTTTTTCTCTGCGTCCTTGCCAATATCTGTTTTTTCCTGTGTTGCTAATTTTAGTTAGCATTCTGACAGGTGTGAGGTGGTATCTTCTTGCAGTTTTGATTTGCATTTCTCTGATGATAAGTGATGATGAGCATCTTTTCACGTGTCTGTTGGTCATCTGTATGTCTTCTTTGGAGAGATGTCTGTTTATGTCTTCTTACTTTTTAACTGGATTATTTGTTTTTCTGGGTGTTTTATATTTTGGATACTAAGCCTTCATTGGATATGTTGTTTGCAAATATCTTCTCCTATTCCACAGTTTGCTCTTCAGTTTTGTTAATTGTTTCCTTTGCTGTGCAGAAGCTTTTTATTTTAATGTAGTTTTGCTTTGTTTCTCTTGCCTCAGGAAACATATCTAGAAAAAAGTTGCTACAGCTGATGTCAGAGAAGTTACTGTCTGTTCTCTTCTAGGGTTTCTATGGTTTCAGGTCTTACATTTAGGTCTTTAATCCATTTTGAATTTATTTTTGTTTGATGTAAGAAAGGGGTCCAGTTTCATTGTCTTGCATGTTGTTGTTCAGTTTTCCCAACACCATTTGTTGGAAAGACTTTTTCCCATTGGATACACTTTCCTGCTTTGATGAAGATTAATTTACCATATAGTTGTGGGTTTATTTCTGGGTTTTCTATTCTATTCCACTGATTTATGTGTCTCTTTTACAGCTTTGTAATACAACTCGAAGTCCAGAATTGTGATGCCTCAAGCTTTGCTTTTCTTTTTCAAGATTGCTTTGGCTATTTGGAGTTTTTTTGATACTGTAGAAATTTTAGGAATGTTTGTTCCAGTTCTGTGAAAAATTCTGTTGGTATTTTGATAGGGATTGCATTAAATGTGTAGATTGCTTCATGTAGCATAGACATTTTAACAATGATTGTTCTTCCAATGTGTGAGCATAGAATGTCTTTCCATTTCTTTGTGGTATCTTCAGTTTCTTTCATCAGTGTTTTATAGTTTTCAGAGTACAGGTCTTTTTTTTTCTTTTTTTCTTTTTTTTAATAACAATAATTTTTTATTATATTATGTTAGTCACGATACAGTACATCCCTAGTTTTTTGATGTAAAGTTCCATGATTCATTACTTGCGGATAACACCCAGTGCACCATGCAATACGTGCCCTCCTTAATACCCATCACCAGCCTATCAGAATACAGGTCTTTTACTTCTTTGGCTAGGTTTATTCCTGGTATCTTATTATTTTGGTGCAATTGTAATTGGGATTGTTTTCTTAATTTTTCTTTCTGCTGTTTCATTATTAATGTATAGAAATGCAACAGATTTCTGTTAATTGATTTTGTATTCTGTGACTTTACTGAATTTATCAGTTCTAACAGGGTTTTTTTTTTTTTTAAGACTTTATTTATTTATTTATTTGAGACAGAGAGTGAGCAAGAGAGCACAAGCAGGGGAGAAGCAGACTCAAGGAGCCTGATGCAGGGCTCAATCCCAGGACCATGGGATCATGACCTGAGCCTAAGGCAGTTGCTTAACCAACTGAGACACCTAGGTGCCCCTTTTCTAGCAGTTTTTTGGTGAAGTCTTTCAGATTTTCTATGTAGAGTATCATGTCATCCACAAATAGTGAAAGTTTTGCTTCTTCCGTATCAATTTGGATGACTTTTGTTTCTTTTTGTTGTCTGATTGCTATGGCTAGGATTTCCAGTCAATGTGACAGTAACTTTTTAATGAGAATGCTATTATCCCCCATCTCTCCCATTTATCCGGCTCTAGTTTCATGATCATTTATGTCTAAAACTTGGGCAAATGTTGATTTGCTCTGAAATACTTAATAGCTTTTTTGTAAAAGAGTTACAGGTAAGTCCTGAACTTACTTCTTAAAGAAGTTATGCAAATCGACTCTTTCACCATCCCTCACATTAGTGAAATCTTTATATAATTCGAACATCTCAAATGAAACAATACAATGAGTTTGTCATATTTCCTTCCAGTAACTCTAGTAAGAGAGAATAGCCCCATGTTGCTCCATTTATAATAAAAGATACATGTCTATATAAACACTTTATAGTCTGCCCTTTGCAACTTAAATCCATATAGGTAAAAGGTCCTCAGTGGAGGTCAGGAATATGGAAAGACTTTATTAATTCAAATGTTGCTTGTTTAGAAGTGTGATAAGTTAGCCTCATTGTATGCCATTATTATGAACATATTTACTGAAAAAATATTATATTGACATATAAAGGAAAAAAATACTAAACTGAAAAGGACTCATGAGATTTTTAAACATTTATGTATACTGTTTTCTCCTAATTAAATGCAATTAATGTTATTTACTCACTCATTTCACAAATTAGGGCATTATAATTGGATGTCATTTCAGAATATTTAATTTCCACAACCTTCAGACTTTGTTTATAACTTATTTAAAACCCCCGTTTTTTTGTACTATGTGATTGTTCAATATAATTGAAAGATTCTAAAATTTTTAAGAGAATATAAATTAGTAAATTTTCCATATTATACTAGCTTTTAAAAAATGGTCTCCTTTTCCATAAACTAATGGCCATGCATCTTGGTCTGTATTAGTCTAACAAGCCAGCATGTCTCTCCAACCCACCTGTATCTTTATCTTTGTCATGTCAGTTAGACACTGCTAGGATGGTAGGACCACCCCTGTAGTGATTGTCTGAGCTTTCTGCCTGCCTAGCCTGACTTCTTCCTCCTTTGGTACCCATATCCCCTTTAGGAAACTTTAGGAAACTTCTTCCATTATTTATAGTTTAGGAAACTCCTTCCATTTATAGTTCATGTGGATTGTGGTGTCTTTACTTGGACTCTTCAGAAAGCAGAACCTGAGACAAATGTCTTATGTGCCACTATATTATTAGGATGCGCAGTCCCAGGGACAAGCAGGAAAGGAAGGAGAACTAATATAAGAATGTGCTATCAAGCTGTCCTCCAATAAGCCATTTAAATAGTGATCTTAGGAGTGTGTCTCCTGGAGGAGAAAACAGAAAGAATTTATCCATCAGCTTCCGTTTCTTTTAGGTTAAAGGTTTGCCCAAGGTTACATAACAAGAATGATGGGTCAAAAATTCAAATTCAGGAAGTCTGGCTCTAGAGCCCAAGCTCTTAGCCTCTTCAGGAGATGCTCTTCGGAATGTTAGTCAATGATAGGTGTGAAGAACACAATAGAAGCAAGGATAGGAGGTAGGGGATGTTGTGGGGGGTGGGTGAGGCAGGACAGGATTTGGAATTTTTGATTGACCTGGGAAGGCTTCATTGAGGTGATACTTGAGCAAAAACCTGTAAAACAAGCAGCTCTCTTGACATGACAAGAAATACAAATAACCTGAAATGATGTCTTTGAGGAACAATGAGGTAAATATGGCAACAGTAGCATGAGTAGGGGGAAGAGCAGCAGGAGATAAGACCAGAGAGAAAAGATGAGATACAGATTCTGCAGAGCCTTGTATGCCATTTTAAAACATTTGGCTCTTATTAAAATGGGAAGCCACTGGAGGGTTTGGAACAGAGCAGTCAGAGGAGTGATGTGCTCTGACTTAAGCATTAGTAAGATCATTATGATAATGGAGTAGAAAGTGGCTAAGGTGGAAGTAGGAATAAGTAGTTAGAAGGCTTTTGCCATTTGTAGGTGAGAGAAACTAGTGGACCAGGGTGGTGGAGGTGATGAAGAGTAGATGGGTCGTAGGTATATTTTGAAAGTGGAAGCAGGTTTTGCTGATGGATTAGGTTAAAAATAAATAAATAAATAGTCCCTATATTGGGACATTTAAATAGACATTTTAACTCATGGGACAAAGAAGAAATCATGACGAACATTTTAAAAGGAAATACTGTATTTAGAATGAAAGCAAATTTTGTAAGATGCAGCTAGATTGTACTTGAAGGAAATGTTTAACCTTAAATACTTAAATTGCAGAAGAGGAGAGGCTAAAAATTAATTTTATAAGCTTCCAATTTGAAAGATTAGGAAAATAATAGCAGAATGAACTCAAAGAATTAGAAGGAAGGAAATAGGAATTACAAAAACAGAAATTGGTACAGTATGTGATACGTACAAAACAGAATCAACAAAGTAAAAAATTGGTTGTTTTGAAAACATTAATAAAATGGATATACCTGGCCACACTGATTAAGAAATAAAGGTAAATAATGTTTAAAAAAGGAAAGATACAAATACAGATACTGAGAGATTAAGAAGATAATAAGGATATTATAAGTAACTTTATGCTAATAAATATTATAATTTAGATAAATAGAATGGACAAGTTCGCACACTTAAGTAACTTAGAATGGAATCAAGAAGAAACAGAAAGCCTGAATAATCCAATAATCGTAGAAGAAATAGAATCAATAGTTAAAATCTCCCCACAAAGAGAACACCAATACCAAACAGTTTTATTGGCAAATTCTACCAAATGTATAAGAAGCTGAGTATTTCAGAATATAAAAAAGCAGCAACACTTTCTAACTCATTTCATGAGGCTGGGATAAACTTAATACCAAACCTGACACGATTCGTATAAGAAAATTGCACTTTAATTTCATTTCAAAAATCCTAAAGAAAATATTAGCAAGTTTAATTCTACAATCTATTAAAAAAAATACAATTTCCAAAGAAGAATAATAAGGTGGGGAGAGTTTCCTATCAAATATCAAAACTTGTT
The DNA here is from genome assembly GCF_002007445.2 of Ailuropoda melanoleuca. Classification (NCBI taxonomy): domain Eukaryota; kingdom Metazoa; phylum Chordata; class Mammalia; order Carnivora; family Ursidae; genus Ailuropoda; species Ailuropoda melanoleuca. The sequence goes on along the minus strand of NC_048233.1, from coordinate 61,798,621 downwards.
AGATATAAAGGTAATGTAATCACTGTGGCACTGTGGCACCGTACAGGGTAGGAAAATCAACAATTGAAGAGAAAAGAATGCATAGAAACAGATGCACACTTATATGGAATTGTGATGTTTTACAGGATGGTCATTGCAGATTAGTCGGGGATTAATTGCTGCCAGGACAATTGTTTTTGCAGATAGAAAAAAATGAAACAATTGAGATCTTGCCTAACGACATCATCTCTGATCATCTGTTGCCCCATTTACGCTTCTTCCACAAACGTTTATTTTTGTGACTGGCCATACCATCCACCCAGTTGCTCAAACTACAAATCTGGGAGCCATTAATCCTTCCGTCTCTTTATCCCCAAGATGCCATGTTCTGTTAATCCTTAAGTCTCGTACATGCACTCTGCCCTGTCCTTTTACCTTTCCTTTACTGCCCTAACTCCTACTGAGGCTTCAGCTCCACTACATGGCATTTCAGAGTTAGGTTCTTCTCCTGTGTCATCCCATCACACCCAGTACTCTGTTGCTATTAGACTTATACTATTGTAATTGCCAGTTTATTTCTAGTTAAGTTTCTGAAGATCTGCTGGAAATTCCTTGTGGAAAAGTATTCTGTCTTGTTCAGTTTTATTTCCAGTGCCTACCACTGTGTCTGGAATATAGTAAACCATCAATCAATATTTAGAAAATTCATGAATTAATAAATAAATGAATGGAAGATACACAGTAAGGTGAGTTCTGCGACTGAAACATAGGAAATTTGCCTAAGTTCTTTTGTCATCTCATTCTGGTTTTTGGAGAGTTCCTCAAATGTATTCTTTGCCAAAAGATCTAGTTTAAGATAATACTATTTCAGGCTATGATACCACTTTTCATGCATTCTTCACATTGAGTAAAGGTACTTCACATACAAGCAAAAACCATCGTAAGTTAATTCAGTTTTATTGTTTTAGAATGATGATTCTCTAAGAGGAACTAAGTCTTTTATGTTGTAACAAACATTTTAAAAACTACTAATCTTAAAATTCTTCCTTTTTAGTTAAATAAAACATCAATTAGAATTGTCTGGAACATCTTAGATGCGCAATACGTATTTTGATGCATGAATGAAAAATTAAGAGTACAAGTTTTGTGTTTAATATTTTTCTATATGTAGAAATGACTCTTCTTACTAATCATCACGTTCTTTGTCATTTCTTTCTGAAGGAGTTTGATTGGCCAATAGAAGGACTGCTTATTCCAAACAGTCCTCCCATGAGGAAAACCATCTGTAAGACCCCGGAGCTGTGTGTCCCTGTGAGGCTCAGAGTTTTGCGGAACGGAGACAAGAACAAAAACAGAGCCTTTGTTATAATTGGTCCAGATGTCTCACCTGGACGGAAAATGCAGTAAGAACACTTTGCTCATACTTCTTGTTTCTAATTTCTACAAATTTTTGTCTTCATTATGGATGTGTTTCTGAAAGGAGTCTGTGTTTATTTTTAAAAAGGGCTCCCGGGGCACCTGGGTGGTTCTGTTGGTTATTACCAACTCTTGATTTTGGCCCTAGTTATGATCTCAGGGTTATGGGATCCTGGGATTGAGCCCCGCCTCACGCTCTGCTCTCAGTGGGGAGTCTGCTTGAGATTCTCTCTCTCTCCCTCTCCCTTAGCTCCTCCCTCTGCTCACTCTCTCTCTCTCTCTCTAATAAATAAATAAATCTTTAAAATAAATAAATTAATTAGTAAATAAAAAGGGCTCCCATATTCATATTTGGAGATAAAAAGAGAGACTGAGATTTAATTAAAACTTGTCACGAACTTAATTTTAACTCTTCTGATTGAGGCTAAGCACAGGAGAAAATAATGAGTTCAAAATAGGTAATTCTGATCAAAAAAAGTTCTGAGATTAATGTCTATTTTGAATTAGCATTTTTGTTAAGTTTTGTTAATGTATTTCAAAATAACTGAGTTCATAAATTGCTTCTTATATATAATTGTGTAATTCCTTATTTAAATGATTGTTGTACATTATTATTTACATTAAGATCTTTGGCATATTTAACAAGCAAATATATTTCTCAAAATACAATTTCATATAATTTATTTCTCTGCTTTGGAATAACATTTTAAAAGCTTATCATTCTAGAAAAACATCAATCTGCACTTTAGCATGTGTTATAAAGTTGGAAAAAAATCTACCCACACAGCCAATATTTCTCCAACATCGGAGAAAAATCACTTGCTGTATTTTCATTACATTTTATGACAAAAGAAATCATAGACCAGTGCAAAGCTGTGATGTAAAGAATGACTTAAATACATTGTTTCTCATATTATTAGCAGTGATGTTACCTCCTGACCTTTCTTTTGAGATGTTTAGAATATTTGAGGCTGCTGATAATCGTTTAATATGACTTTCTTCACATTGATTAAATATACTTCATACATCGCTGAACAATGAGTAACATTCAGATCGGCTGTCCACTGAACTGCCTGTAAAGATGATAAAGTAAAAAATTAATCTTCAAAGTAAAGTCAAGCCTGAAATTGAAATCTTTGACGCATACATTTCATAATTAGCTCATTCTGCTAGATGTAAAATGTGAGGGTAATGCCCTTAAAGTAGCATATGACTTTTTTAACATCCAAAGTTAACAAATAATTTTTGTACTTTCCTACCTTTATTTTTTTACACTATACCTTTCACTGGGGTTCAAAATTATATACGGATTTTATCTTTTCACATTAATGTTTTAAAATACATAGTTCAATCAGGTAATCCAAACATAATTTGAGAGATTTGTTAATTTGGACAACTATTCCAGCGGAAAGTATGTGAAACCCTCCGTTATGCTCATGGAACGGTGTGCCCTAATTAATCAAATATTCACTTTGTTCACTACACGAATTAATTACTCCCCCAAAATTAAAGTACACTGGCATACACTTGACATTAAACTCTTCTAAATATACATGAACTTTTCTTGGTTGTTTCTGAAAATTTTCTGCAGGATCATCAATACCACTTTTTGCCCCAGAGCTGTATGTAAATACTGGTTAACAGAAGGTTCAAATGGAAAGAGTTTTGGCTAACATTACTGGGCAGCTGCATTGCCCCATTCCGGAGGACACTTTGTGTTCTATATGAATGGCATCCCAGAGTTGTGCAAAGTAGGAGTCCTGCTGTGCTACTTTTCATATATCCAAGCTAAATATTTTCTCTTTCAGAAGAAATAAAATGCTAATGACGTGTAGGGGTACATTATTTGTATTAACTTGAAACCTGTTTTTAAGAAGAAAGATAGTTGGGCTATTTCCTGTCTTTCAAGCAAAATCAAGCTAGATGATGAAATATAGATCTGTTTTAACCAAATCCTATCCTGGTAGCATGCTGTCCTTTAGTGATTTAATAATTCATTCTAGACAGTTTTGAGGGAAATTTGTTGTTGCTGGTTCCTCTATCTACAAAGCCAAAGGAAGATCAAATATCATTTGTTTGTGATTTAGTTGATCGTTACTCTTGGTGAGTAACAAGATCTTGTCAGTTAATCTTGAATAGTGGCTGTCAAATTCAAATAAATTAAAACCATTGTGACTTTCAGGTGAATTTCATCTCTCAGAATAGCAAGTTGAACAAGGAGAATTTTATAAGTGGTGTTTTAAGGAATTGTAAGAGGAAAGGCTCAATTTGAAGCTATGTGATAAAATTAATATTTTCATAATTTTAATGAGTAAGTTATTGGTAAGTTATGATCCCTGGACTCACTCAAGCACCTTAATATAGCTTTTAAGGCCCTTTGTGAATTGTTCTTCCATATTTTTCTAGCTCTATCTCTTACCAACACTCTCTCCAATTCCCACTCGTAAGCCCCAGCCACTCCCCAACACCTTCCATCTGCCTTAAAATAATAAAGGTGTTGCAAGATTGAGTTTGGACTTCATTTCTAGATGTTGACCCCGAACTTGACACTTCTCTACCCACCCCTGAATTTGCTGTAACTTCTGTTTTCTCCATTGCTCTGATCACCATGGGCTTTTCCTCAGCATAATTCCTACCACTCTGTGTTGTGATTATCTGCTTATGCTTCCACCCATGAGACAGGGATGATGTGTTATTCATCCATATATGTGCTTTCTGCTATGGTCTGGTCATGGGACAGTGTGTCCTCATTAATCACGCACTAAGCCATTTTATTTACCAGAGGATATAGGGCCCATAATAGGTCCTAAATTAATGCTTATTGAATTCATTCATTCATTCATTTATTTATTTATGATTAACTACACTTGATTACCATATTTCGTGAATGAATGACTATATTTGACCACTATTTCTTTCATTCAATAAAATATAGAGATTCTAAAAATATACCAGATAGTTTTCTTTTTTTTTTTTTTTTAAGATTTTATTTATTTATTTGACAGATAGAGACAGCCAGTGAGAGAGGGAACACAAGCANGAGGGAACACAAGTAGAGGGAGTGGGAGAGGAAGAAGCAGGCTCCCAACACAGCAGGGAGCCCGATACCGGGCTCTATCCCAGGACCCTGGGATCACTCCCTGAGCGGAAGGCAGACGCTTAACGACTGAGCCACCCAGGCACCCCTACCAGATAGTTTTCTAACTTGAAAATTTGAGCAGATACATATTTCAATTAAGCATTTTTTTCTATGACTATCACAATCACTTTCCAGTTTTAAAATATTTAGGTTTGGATTGATAACCTAAATAATATATGAATAAATATATGAATATAAACAGTATATGAACATCACAGGCAAAATGAATGTAAACTCTGCATTTTCTTTAAAACTGATAAATTCAGGGGCGCCTGGGTAGCGCAGTCATTAAGCGACTGCCTTCGGGCTCAAGGCGTGATCCCGGCGTTCCGGGATCAAGTCCCACATCGGGCTCCTCTGCTGGGAGCCTGTTTCTTCCTCTCCCACTCCCCTGCTGTTTTCCCTCGCTCGCTGGCTATCTCTCTGTCAAATAAATAAATAAAATCTTAAAAAAAAACCCTGATAAATTCATACCTCAGAGTGTCCAGCATTATTAGAAGAGGATTAAAATACTGAAAATTCATTTTCTTATATAAATTGTTCATAGTATAAATGTTTATAAACTTAATAATTTAACTGTGACAGTTTTTAAAATCCTTTTTCTAAACTTTTTAAAAATTAAAAAAAATTTATTTATTCATTTATTTTTAGAGAGAGGGAGGAGAATGGGGGAGGGGGCAGAGAGGAAGGGAGTGAGAGAATTCCAAGCAGACCTTGCGCTGAGCGTGGAGACCTAACCAGGGCTCGATCTGACAACCCTGAGATCACCACCTCAGCCAAAATCAAGAGTCTGATGGTTAACCGACTGAGCCACCCAGGTACCCCTGAAATCATTTTTTTAAGAAGTCATATTATTTTAGGACAAATTATGGTAAATTAAAACCTCATGATTTTTCACATATTTAAAGATGAAAGGTAATTGATAACATATACTGACATATCAGTCAAATCTTGGATCATTTGTTTCAGAAATGTTGACGTTGAAAGGAAAAAGAATGCGAAAAACCACATTACTAAATATTTTGAAACAGAAACAATCCAGACTGAATTTCACCAACTTTTGGAGAGGTAAATACTTACTATCTTAAATGCAAAGGTATTTTCCATTCTAGTGCCTGAATAATTATGTATAACACATAATACAAAATACATACCTACGTGCGTAAGAGGGCTGTCGTTAATACAATGATTCTGGAGTTTTTAATCTGTGAAATATATAAACTATGTAACTTTATGATAGCAGTGCTAATTAATAAATGTTTGCCCCAAATGTCAAGGGCTGGCAATTTCCCCTAGCTTCTGAACTGCCAACTCTGTAAATATGCATTATTCCTATTTAAAAAATATTTCACAATTGTACAGCACTTTTCTTTGGTTTACAGTTGTTTGAATCGAAATCAGTAGTTATCTACTTTAAACTAAATTTTAAATGTCATCAATCCATATCATATTTGTGATATATGTTGTAATTTTCTTTTGAATAATATTTTCCTATCAAAACAAGAATTGTTTTCATAGAATTTGATAACTACTTAAAGGTAAAGCACCAGGTATAAACATTTTTTACAAAATACGTCTTGTTGAATATGAGGGGGCAATCTTACCGGATGTAAGGAAAATTATGCTAATTTTTATTTAATAATTCACTCCAGACAATTTTGATGGTCTTTTCTCGGTGGTGGTGGTTCTTCCACCTCCAAAGCCAAAGGAAGATCTAGTAGCATAACAAGCATTATTTTAAGACAGTAAGTATGGAATTTTTTTTGCTGATACTTAAAGTTGCAGGCAACATGGAGTATTGGAAATACCAATGAATTAAGAGTCAAGGGGATTGATTTTAACCCCAGGTTTGTCATTAATTAACTAGAAAATTTCGGCAGAGCACTCCCCTTCTCTGAGCCCCAGTTTCCTCTTTGTTAAACAGGATTGGATGAAGATCTAAGAGGAAAGCAGAAAAGAATTTGGTTCTTTTCAATATCTGTTGTGTTCATGTCATGTGCATAACTGGTGTTGGATATTCTTCTGGAGATTAAAAAAGGGTGGCGGGCAAGACATTCTTTGCTCTCAGGAAACTCCTAACTTGTTGGGAAGACAGTTTGCTTAGTGAAACAGTCAGAAAGCCACAGAGGGCAGTATATAATTGTGCAGAAGTAAAAATAATTAAGGGACCATTTTATAGATGACCAGGAAGGAGGAAGAACCTGGTGAGGGGCAGCTGTTAGGGAAGTCCACATGGAGAAGAAATGAGAGAGATCTAAAAAGACAGAGATAAAAGCAAGAAGATAAAGAAAAGAAGAAAGCATGTATCCATAGCTTCTGTATATTTTGTCACTGTTCTGAAAAAACTAGAAGGATGTGGTGGGGCTCCTGGGATGGGTGTCCTGGCGAGTGATTGAAGGAAGGAAGTCCCCACTCTTACAGAGCGGTAGCGATCTGCAGACCTGGGAGACATACTTGCTTCCTGCTACCCCTGCCCTTTTCTCCCAGGGCAACCCAGGTTGTATTGAAATACAGCCCTCAAGGTACCAGCTGCACCTGCCACTTCTCTTCCACTCTAGCACTGACAGAACACAGAGATAAGACTCTACTTTTCTGGCTCCCTATAAATCTGAATAGGCCACATTGTTGCCAGTCCTAACTCCTGGTGTGAGTCAAAGGATCTTATTTCTAGGACCTTTGCCTCCACATGACAGAGAAACCCTGGACTGCTTCCTCAGCACCTTAGCCTCAGTCCCCTCACTCTGTAGATCAACTATCTCATTATTCTATGACGATGGCCTCTCAGGCAGAGGGGGGCAGGTGCCTTCAATGTTGTGAAGGACTCAGATTTAGGTTTGAATTTCAGCTTTCCTACTTGCTAGCTGTGCAATCTTGGGCAAGGAAATTAACCTCCAGGTTCAGTTTCCTCATCAGTAAAATGGGCCTCTCAGGAATGATGTGAGAATTAAGTAAGAGTAGCCATGAAATGCTTGCAGTGCTTGATCCATTGTGATAATGTGTTGCTGACTGTTTATGTGTCAGGTGGTTTACAGATATCCACACATTCAATCTGTAAAATATCACTGTGAGATAAGTACTACTGTATCTGTCTTTTACTGATGGGGCAAATGAAGCTCAGAGAAATTAAGGGACTTTTTCAAGGTTACACAACCAGAACAGGAGGGCTAGAATTTGAACCCAGGCAATCTGACTCCAGAGTCCACATTCCTCCTTAGGCACTTTAACAGCCAATTCTTTTCTTCTCTCTCCATTTTTGTTAACTGGCATATGAACAAGTTACAGGAATTAAATAGAAAGGAAAAATCTTATTCCAGTCCTCTCTAGCCCATCTACATGGGCCAATTAAATTCAGCACTATTAAAACCAAGGTTTCAAAAGGAAGGCAGACTTACCAACCACCCATTCCTTCTATTCTCCCACTCATTGTCCTAAAACAGGATATTCCCATTGTCCAAATGTTCTCCAGGAAAATGTGAGTAGGAGCAGATATGATAATCCTAACTCTTCTTAGGTCATGCTATAACTGCCTGGACCCACAAAGATACCCATTCAGGGAAAGTAGAAGGAATCAGGTTAGGTCTTTGGGCAGCAAAGAAAGAGAATCAGGCACATCTTGTGACTGGGGGCTCAATCTTCTTATAGTTCCTTCCCACTCCCTCCCCATCAACTCCTTTGGTCCACCAGCTTCCAGAGCTGTGACACAAGAGGCAGAGACTTAGCTCCCTTTGGCTTATTTCCTTCTAAGACCTCTCAGAGAAATGGAGGGCCTAATTATTTGCTCAATTGCTTTATCCCGTCTAAGGAAATGAAATTGAGAAATATTCTTCATACAGTTTAGCCTTCCTGATCAGCATAAAGTCACTTCTAATTCACTTACTATAGACAGTACGTTCTAATGTAAAATATAGTTAGCAAGAATCCTTCGCTTTCCTCGTTCCAAAGGCGGGATCGTCTGAACAGTCTTCTCAATGGCCCCATCACATTCCCTTACCCCTCCCTTCTCTTCCCCCACAATCCGGTCTCCTCGCCGCTCTCTTCAGCTGGCTCTGTAACTTCCAGACTGTCCTACTTCAGTCCATCTTCCATCTGTCGGACAGCTAACTTTCTAAAGAGCAGCTCTGATAACACCACACCTTTACTCTCCTACCTTCAGTGACTTCCTGTTTATGGGATAGAGGCCCAGTTTTCTTAGTCTGGTATCTTACGTGCTTTCCATGAGTTCCTGTCTTCTTTTCCAGCTTCATCTGGCTCCTACTCCTGTCCATACACTCGGCTCCAGTCATAGAAAATTTCTCTAAGTCCTAATCCTTCTTGACCAACTCCTATTCATCTGAAAAGGCCCAACCCAAATGTCACTTCCTTTGATAAGGTTCCCTTGAGGAATTCATCATTTTGTTTTTCTTGCGTTCAAAGCACCCTGGCCAGGTGCTTATGACAGCACCCACTCCTGCATATTATACTTCAGTTGCTGACCTGTCTCTCCCCCCATGAGAGAGGGAGCTCCTCAGGGAACAAGAAAATATTATCATTCATTTTGATATCCGAAGGGCAGGCCAAATGCTTGTTTGAGGCCTGGGGGTGGAAATCACTGTCGAATGGTTAACCAGGCTAAAAATTCCCATTTGAAAGGGAGTTAAAAGGCTATGGAGATCACTTCTAGTGGAGGGAGATGAGAAACTGCTTGGTGATGGATATGACTCTAGGGAGAGAATAGAACGTGAACAGAAAAAGCCAAGAAAAGTGTTTTAGGTGGAAGGAAGAGCATGAGCAAAGGCACAGAAGTAGAAAGTGTACGGCATATTGAAGAATGAAAAATCAATAATGATATGCCTACTTATTTGTTGATCAGTCCTGGCACTGTGCTAACCACTTTTCAAAATCAGCCTTTAATCCTCAGTAAAACCCTGGAAGATAAGAAATCGAGGCTTAGAGAGGTTAAGTAATTTGCCCAAGTCCCACAATTTGGACAGGGGGATTGAGACTCTAAAGGGGTCTGATGAGCTCCAGGGCCCACCTCTGGATGGTTTCACAGGTCTGCAGCAGGAGTGGGCCTTGATGGTACAGACCCTTGATTTCTCATATTTTCTCTCTTCTCTGCTGGAAACCTTCTATCTACAAGCTCAATTTTTGTATCTCTTATTACAGGTGCACTGAAATTTTAAATTTACCTTCTGCAGCTCGGAGATTGTTCAATGAAAAGGGAAAGGAAATCTTTGCCCTAAAAGACCTTCAAAGGGATGAACTGGTAAAGACATGAATGTGAAACTGGAAATATGAGTACACACATACAACTAAAAGACAAATGTTTTAAAATACAAGACTTCAAACACTCCTTCCCCCCTTATTTTCTCTCAGAGTTAGCCTTACTCAGCAACCCTTAGAAATTCATACTAATAGCTGGCTGTTGAGAGCTACTGTCAGGCATGATTTTCAGGGCTTTCTAAGAATGAGCTCATTTGAGGCTCAGCACCACCCCACGAGATGGATGCTTTTATGATCCCCGCTTTAGAAATGAGGGTGGAAACTAGACAAGACCAGATCATTAACCACTTGTGATTTCTGTCTCCTACTCTGAAAGAAGTAGTTCATCTCCTCTTTTTGAGGCCTTCAAAATATCATTAGTGATTTCTTACTAAGTGATAATTTCACTCTTTCAGAAAAAAAAGCCTATTTGGGTGGCTAGAGATAACTGAGAAGGACTTGAGCAGCCAACCCTTTCTCCCATTTATGGAATTTGAGGTGTCAGCTCGAAAAGAAAACTTGCCTGACCCATGCCTGAAATTCTTTGAACAGAGAACCGAGCTTGCACTGTATTATCAGAACTCATCCCAGGCTCTGAATGTAAAGACTCCTTGAGCGAGTCTTAAACCATAGTACCAATGACCAGCATCGGAAGCAGCATGGCAGAGGGGAAAGTCTGTGCTCTTGGAATTGGGAAGATCTCTTTTGAATTCTAACACTATCACTTCCAAGGTTTTAGTTTGTTGGTTTTCTGCTTTTGCTGCTGTGTTAATTCACTGTTATTTTAGAAAGAATTCAAGGTAGATTGCATTAAAACATAGGATATAAAAAGATAAATCTAATGTAAAGATAAGTAGATGAGGCCACCAAGGTGAAGGGAGTGTGAGAGAAAGGAAGATAAGGTGGAGCTGGGAGTGAGTGTTAAAAGATCCTGCGTATTTGCTAGAAACAAACTTACCACTGTTCTGAGCAGCCAACCCAGAGACCAGAACATCAACTGTTACATGATCAAGTGTGTCCAGAGGAAAAAAGTAAGCCTGTTGTTCAAACAGAAGAAATTTTTGAGAAAGTTTTCCCCGAGTCGTCATACAGAGGGTGTGTATAATCACCAGTGTGGGGTCACAGAAAAGCACCGAGTGACATTTTTCTTTCTACTGAGTGGTCTCAATATATCAGTCTATTTTTTCTTACTTCAGAGAAATACGAATTCATTTAAGAAATAAATATAAGCAGCGTGAAGAACAGGTATCATCCATAATCTCAGCATATAGAAATAGCCACATTAACATATTACAAGTTCATTTATACCAGTGGTTTTGTCAAACTTCTGTAAAAGATCAGTTAGTAAATATTTACAGACCATATGATCTCTAATGAAACATCAACTCTTGCCATTGTAAGCACAAAAGCAGTCACAGACAGCATGTAACTGGGTTCTAATAAAACTCTATTTACACAAACAGGCAGCAGGCCAGATTTGGGCCTCAGCCATAGTTTACAAAGCCCTAATTTATACCTACCTCCCCTTCCTTCCTCCCTCCTCTTCTCTCTCCCTCCTTTCCTTACTTTCTTCTTTCTTTCCTTCCTTTAAAAAATTGTTTTATAAAACTTTATTTTGAAAAAAATTATAGATTCACAGGAAGTTGCAAAGGTAGTATGAAGAAGTATTTCTTCTTCTTCTTTTTTTTTTGTATAAAACCCTTGTGATCCTTCACGTTTATCAACAGTTTTGCCTTTTTATCACTGAGTATTAGTCTAGGTATTAGTCGAGTGTTAGTATGGTGTCACAGTTTGTTTAACCATTTGCCTATTATCGGACATTTTCTTTGCACTTCTCGCTGGTTTTGGCTATTCCTAATAACGCTGCTGTGAACAGTTGTACATGGGATCAGAGATTCACTTCTTTGCTAGGTATATGTTTCATGTGGAGAACATTGGATCAATCCTGATGTGTCCATTGCTCAGCAAAAGAAGCAAATCTTCCTGAGGAACTTAGCATCAGATATTTATAAAATTCAAGCTTTCTGCAGTATACATAAAATAGAGGGTAAGCATTGGAATTATTTACCATAATATATATGGCCAAAATGAAATGCCTAATATTGCTTTTTTTAAATTAAGTTTGTTTAAATAGGTTCTATATCACCCCTATATCCTGCTGTTTAGCTCTTTAGACAAAGTTATATATTTAACAGGATTGCATGCGTATTTTAATTCACACTACACTTTGGGTGTGTAAAGAAAACGTAATTTATTTTGTCTTTAACAAATCAGGTCTTCTTTGTTTTCTATTAAGGAAAGCATAAAATGTCCAGTCAGGTTTAAATTTTACCTCATCCATTAATTTATATAGTCCCTTTAGGGAAATCTTTCAGGTTTCCCAGTCCCCAGATTTTCTCTTTAGTTCCTCCCTCAGTTGGAAGGGAAGAACTTGGGGTACAGAATCTCTTGCTTTCTGGGTCTTGGTGGGTGCTGTCCATGGCTGGGTGACTGTGTTCCATTCTTTTGGCCCAGACAGTGCTTTGGGCGGGTGATGCTTCCTGCCTGACTCAGACTCTTCTCTGCTCCCTTAGCTGCCCAGGCCTGGCTGTGGCTGAGTGGTCATCTCTGAACTCCTTATTATAGGACCCCTTCACCCCTCCTTGGCAACCACTTCTGGAAAGCTCTCTAGCATGACCCAGCAAATCTTGGGTCATGGCTGCACCTCTCAGAAACCAGATTCAGGTTGACATGGCTGTGCCTCAGATTGGAGTGGTGAGGGCAACGTGAGAGGTGATTTGTCACGATGTTCTGAATAATGAACAGTGTCCTCAGTGTTTCCTTGGTGTGGCTTAGATACCGTAAGTGAAGCCTGTAAGTGGAATCATAACATCCAGTGCTGGTTTTCTGCCTTCCTCTGTCTTCTGTTTCAAATTCCCTCAGGCCCAGAAATGGTGGGTTTTCTCCAAGTCAACCTTGGGTTAAAGCTTTGATATGCTAATTTGGAGCTAACAGCATTTAGAAAAATCCTAAATCATGATAGTGTCATCCTGATTTACATGACCCCAGTGGCATATGGTGTGCTTGGGTGTCAAAACTATCTTTGTACTTTCGCTTTCCTTTGTAACATTTCTCATCAACTCAAGGTCTTCCTCCTTCCCTTAAGGCTGCCCCAGGAAAGGACAAAGGTCCTATACATAGACCATGGAAAGTCAAAAGAGAAAAACCATTAATATGATTTAAAACATTTCCCTATTACATATATTGAATGCTGTGCAGTAAGTTTTACATGTATCTTTCAAGGCATTAGAGGAATTTGCTATCCTCGAGAATGTTCTAGAGACATATATCTAAATAATATGCCCATTTGAATGGTTAGAATTTATAATAATTAACATTTTTTTAGAAAGACTTATCCTTTAGTACTTTTTTTTTTCTCTTAGGCTTTTTTAAAATTGAAGGGTAATTGACGTATGATGCTATATTTGTTTCAGATATATAACAGTGATTTGATATTTATGTACTTTATGAAACAGTCATTGCAATAAATCTAGTTACCATTTGTCACCATACAAAGTTGTTGCAACATTATTGACTATATTCCCTATGCCGTACATTACCTCCCAATGTCTGATTTTTCTTATAAATCGAAGATTATACCTCTTAATCCCCTTCATCTATTTGATCCATCCCTCTACGCTTCTGACAATTATCAGTTTGTTCTCTGTATCTATAAGTCTGTTTCAGTTTTATTTGTTTTGTTTTTTAGATATAAGTGAAATGTAAGTGAAATAATACAGTATGTCTTTCTGTCTGACTTATTTTACTTTGCAAAATATCCTCAAGTTACCCCATGTTGACACAATGGCAAGATTTCATTTTTTATGACCAAATAATATTCTGTTATCACCACTTCTTTATCCATTTTTTCTGTTGATGAACACTTAGATTGTTTCCATATCTTGTCTATGGTAAATAATGCTGTGATGGACATAGGGGTGCATATGTCTTTTCAAATTAGTGTTTTCATTTTCTTTGGATGAATACCTAGAAGTGGAATTGCTGGATCATACGGTAGTTCTATTTTTAATTTTTTGAGGAGCCTCCATACTGTTTTCTATAGTGGGCACACCGATCGTACATCACCAATGTGCACGAGAGCTCCCTTTTCTCAACATCTTTTTTTGCTTTTTTTTGTTGTTGTTAATAGCCGTTCTGACAGGTGTGAGGGGATATCTCACTGTGATTTTGATTGGATTGGATTTGCTTTTCCTTGATGCTTAGTGATGCTCATCATCTTTCCATGTGTAGGTTGGCCATCTGTATGGTCTCTGGAAGAATGTCTATGCAGGTTCTCTGCCCGTTTTTTTTTTTTTTTTAAGATTTTATTTATTTATTTGACAGAGATAGAGACAGCCAGGGAGAGGGGGAACACAAGCAGGGGGAGTGGGAGAGGAAGAAGCAGGCTCCCAGCAGAGGAGCCTGATGTGGGGCTCGATCCCATAACGCCAGGATCACGCCCTGAGCCGAAGGCAGACGCTTAACCGCTGTGCCACCCAGGTGCCCCTCTGCCCGTTTTTTAATCAGATTGTTTTAGGTACTGAATTTTATGAGTTCTTTGTATATTTTAGATGCTAACCCCTATTTTTAGTACTTTTGACTACAAATATGTTGGGGGGAAGAATCTATAAAAATTAAGTGAAATCCAGTTTATTAAAGAAAACTATCAATTATACTTAGAATGTGTTCTCTTAGACCAAATAGCTGAAAGTTGTCAGCATTCTTATTTTACCATGTGTTTTCAAATTCCTGGTGTTCTGCGATCATAACTAATATGTCCTTGCAATTTGCACATTTCTGCTCAGCTCTTGTTTTAGAAGTCCAAAGTGACATTGTATCTGGAGCCAAGCTTGCTGTGCATAAACCTGTAGCAATTTTTGGAGAAGAGAAGCAAATGATAGGACCAAAGGAAAAGCAAATGCAAAAAAATGCTTTAACCACGGAAAAGGCTTTCAGTGAAGTTCTGTAAGTAATCAGCATGGCCAGAAAAACTACCTGGTTCCTATTTGAACTCAGCTCATTAGCTCAATAACAGCACAGAGCCCATGCGGGGAACCCTTACATTTGTGATATAGATGTCAGGTGAAGAGCTAGTATTTAATTAGTTTTCTGGCAAAAAGATCAAGTTGGAGCTTCCTTGTTCAGCCATCACAATGATCTACTTTCAGTAATTTTATTATTATACTATTTTTAAAAAACCAGAATTTTGGAATTGCAAATTATTTGAGGAATCCATCATGTTTTGTTTTCATTAAAGTCGATGCCAGGAACAATTAAATTAATGTAGGTTCAAGCTGGATGCATGTTAACATACAGTCATCGTCCTGGGTCACTGAAGTGCTTTCTGGATTGGTCTCTCTCTCTCTCTCTTTTCTCCTCCTTCCAATTCACCTCGAAGTTCCATCTGTAGACAATTGTCTTTCTAAAACATAATTCTTTTTACACAGTTCTTCAGTAGCTACCTACTGCAGATAGAAAAAACATTTAGTCTAATCCCAAGCCCTTCTCACCCGAGTCCAGGCCTGTCACTGACCCTCATTTGTACCCCCACGCCCTCCTCCACTGCACACTTTTACTTCCTGACACAAGAACTAAGCTCTAGCTTGGCAGCGACAGGCTGCTGCTGAATGTGTCATATTCCGTTTATGCACCATTGCAGGCCTCTGAGCCACTTACTTGTTTCTCTCTGCCTGAAGTGCCTTGACCTGCCCAGGACTCACGTGTGGAATGATTCTTCGTCATTGAAACCAGTCATGGTAATGACTGTACACAGAGCTGTGCTTATCAGCTCCCTCCCCCGCTCGCTCCCCACACCCACCCCTAGCCTGGGAATTCCTTGAGGGCAAAAACCCTTGTCACTGTCTTCTGTGAAGACCAGGGTAGCTGACTTTAATCATCCTATACTGAATAAATGAAGGAATGATTGAATGAGTTTCCAAATTCTAAAACCATATATAGCTAATAGACTACCATTGTGATAACGGTGAAAACTAATTTACATATCATTTGAAACTATTTTACAAACCATATTAAAAGACTGCTTCTATCCTCTATTATAAGAACATCAAATCTTATTTTAGGAAACAAACCCCTCATTTTGATGAGTGATTCATCTGGTCTCATGGTGCCCACAAAGGCACCAGAAGGCCTTTTTGAGAGAGCACTGATTTGGCCTACATGGTGTATTCCTCAAAGGCTAGAGAATTTCTGAGGAATGTATCATCTGGCCTCTGAATTATTAGACTGCACATGGGAAAAAATAAACAGAAAGTAAGAAAAAAAAAAGAACATCTTTGAGAGCAAAGATCCACATTGTTCTAATTTATAGATTTCATCAAGGCCTGGAGTTCTTGAGTCCACTCAAAACACACTCCAGGCAGACTCATCTCTTGTTGAACACTCATAATAACAGGGAGATCACTGTTTCGCAGGGCAGCCCATTCTAATGTTGCAATTACTTAGAACGGCTCCATCCTACGATTTCCTTTGTTTCTGTTTCCATCCATTACTCTTCTACTTAAGTCCTTAAAATATGCAAAGTTCATCATCATCAGGCTAACTTTCACTAGTTCTTTGAACCACTTCTGATGACTCAATCCTAAATAATCTTATATTAGAGAGTCACTTTAAGATTTCCCCAGAATTTCTCAGATATGTTTGTTTGGAAGTTTTACATACTTGAAAAGTGGGATGATTTAAGGAGGGATATCCATAAAGCAAGAGAGTAAAGACCTAGAAAACATCTAGATCTAGAAGGAACCCTTTTGATAGTTGGGTTTTGTGTAAAGATTTCTGGTAATAAAAGTAAGCAAAATGTAAAAGAAACTCTGGGAATGCTCACCTCAGCTTTGCTGCTTTGTGAAAGAAAAGGCTTTTTGAGCATGGAGCTCAGGGAGAGTTTCCTATTTCCTTACTGAATTACAGGCTGGCCCTGCCCACTTCTTTTTTTTTTTAATAATATTTATTTTGTTGTATTAGTCACCATACACCCAGTGCACCATGCAATTCGTGCCCTCCTTAATACCCATCACCGGCCTATCCCAACCCCCCACTCCCTTCCCCTATGAAGCCCTCAGTTTGTTTCCCAGAGTCCACAGTCTCTCATGGTTCATTCCCCCCTCTGTTTACCCCCCCTTCCTTCTTCCCTTCCTTCTCCTACTAATCTTCCTATTTCTTATGTTCCATAAATAAGTGAAACCATATGATAATTGTCTTTCTCTGTTTGACTTATTTCACTTAGCATAATCTCCTCCAGTCCCGTCCATGTTGCAACAAATGTTGAGAAATCGTTCTTTCTGATAGCTGAGTAATATTCCATTGTATATCTGGACCACATCTTCTTAATCCAGTCATCTGTTGAAGGGCATCTCGGCTCCTTCCACCATTTAGCTATTGTGGACAATGCTGCTATGAACATTGGGATGCATATGGCCCTTCTCTTCACTACGTCTGTATCTTTGGGGTAAAATACCCAGTAGTGCAATGGCTGGATCATAGGGTAGCTCAATTTTTAACTTTTTAAGGGACCTCCACACTGTTTTCCAAAGTGGTTGTACCAACTTGCATTCCACCAACAGTGTAAGAGGGATCCCCTTTCTCCACATCCTCTCCAACATTTGTTGTTCCCTGCCTTGTCAATTTTTGCCATTCTAACTGGTGTAAGGTGGTATCTCAAGGTGGTTTTGATTTGAATTTCCTTGATGGCTAATGATTTTGAACACTTTTTCATGGGTCTGTTAGCCATTTCTATGTCTTCATTGGAAAAGTGTCTGTTCATATATTCTGCCCATTTATTGATTTGATTATTTGAATGACGAGAAGGAGAAATCCCTCCCAGCAAAGAAAAGATAATGAGTCTGTGGCCTCTGCCACAGAACTGATGGATATGGACATAACCAAATTGTCAGAAATGGGGCCCTGCCCACTTCTTATGCCTCTTCATGTACTACCTTTTTCACTCATTGCACACCTGTCACATCAGTGTCTTTCTGTTCCTCAAATGAAACAAGCATATTCTTGCTTCAGAGCCTTTCCATTTATTCTCTTTGCCCAGAATGCTCTCTATCTAGAACCTCACATGGCTGGCTCCTTCCCATTCTCCAGGTCTCAACTCAAACATTGTCTCTCAGAGAGCCTTCTCTGACTCCATTGCTTAAGTAGACCCCACCCCACCCTGGCTAGTTTCTATCACAATATCTTGTTTTATTCCACTTATGTCACTTAAATTATTATTCATTCATTGACCTGTCTGTTATCTCTCTTCCCCCACTAGAATGTAATCTACAGCTACATGAACCCTGAGAACTTACCTGTTTTGTTCATCACTGTATCCCCAACACTTAGAACTCTGTGCCTTTCATGTAGCAGATGTTCCAGAAATATCAGTTAAAGGAATGAGTAACTAACTATGGAATGATTAGTTATATGAGTGAACGGACAAATGAATGAATTAATAAAGCAAGGTATATTTAAAAAGGGCTATTCTAAAGTGTCTAGACTGTACTTCATTTGCCTGGAAGCCAAAGAGAATACAGATGAATTCCAAGTTAGAAAATTAAACATCTGGACTTGGGAGAAGAATCTTGTTTACACTTTGCTGAATATGTTATAACTAAGAATGACATTTTTGTTTTCTGTTTTCCTCAAAGAAATAGAGTTGGTGGGAAAGCTGTGTTTTTTATTTTTAACACTAGATGGCACTGTTGTTTTTTAACTGCTGGGAAGATATTTGACTTGAGAAGCCGCTGGTGCACAATTTTGAATGAGGCAGCTGTTACCCTCCAATTTCATATCCATATATCATACTTGTGTTACATTTGAAAAGTGTATGGTCTGCTGTGCCAACACAGGAATTGACCCCGAAGATTTTGGTAATTTGATATTGCTTTTCCAGTTATATCAAATACCACGAGCACCTTGGTGATCACAGCCTACCCACTCCCCACCAGCTTTATTTACACATATGCATATTTAGAGTTCTGGAATATGCTCACTGCTTTGCCTGTATATTTATCCTGCCTTGCACGGAGCAGGCTTCATATTGTGTTGTGATCCCATGGAAGCAAATGTACCCTCAACAGTGCTCCAGAACATGATATGTATAGGTCTGTGTGGTGGCTATGCTCCTGTTCACATCTTCATCTTAATGAGAAGCCAGAAGGCTGACTGACTCAGTTATTCAAGCTAAGACTATTTAAGTGTCTTAGTACACTATTCTCTATCAAAAGCTGGCACGTCTGTGCCAATGCTATTTGAGCCTCTCTAGATTTGAGAGGAAAAGTTAAGTTAATTAAGATTTCTTAACATTGTCTAATGAGTAAACTTTATGAAATGCAGTAATCTAGGCTGTCCTGTCCCAGACAGAATTATGACCCACTTATGGAGTAGGCAAAAGGAATCTCATTACACATTCATTATGAATTTCTTAAACTACTAAGTAGTCTTAATCTTGCAGTTTTTTTTTTTTTTAGAGGGAGGGAGGGTCAGAGGGAGAGAGAGAAAGAGAATCTTAAGCAGGCTCAATGCCAAGTGTGGGCAGACCATGATGCGGGTCTCGATCTCATAACCCTGAGATCATAACCTGACCTGAAATCAAGAGTCTGATGCTTAACTGATTGAGCCACCCAGGCACCCCAATCTTGCAGTTTTTGAAATATAATACATGACCCCATTTTTTCCTGAATAAATAATAGTAAAGATGAATGCTGTTTATTATGTAATTAGGGAATTTTACCTCTAGTCCTATATTAAAAGATCTAAATTATGTATTAGTAGGTGGTGGATTTGCAATGCTAGGTACCACCATGGAAATACAATTTACAGATCAATATTCTTCAGGATATGATCAGACTATACCTCAGAGAAAATTCTGTGAGTAAAAATCAGAATTCTTAGACTTGTGTTTGCTTCTGAACCTTGATAGAGATTCACATGCAAGAGCCCATCTCCGAATGAAAGCTTGTCACACACTTCTCAGGTACACCTGGCAGGAAACTCCTCAGGACTTTGATGAGGATGACAGTCTTCCAAAGAAAATGGAAGAAGAACTCTTTGAAAATGAGGAATCACTGAAGAAATACAGGTAAAAAGTTGCAAGGAATTCTTGTTAGAGATTTCTGCATGGTCTTAGATTTGTCACTTCGGGGCAAAATGATTCCTGAGAGTTTGCATTGCTGTGAGCCGCCAATTACATTAACATACACATTTGTGTCTTTCCTGTGTTTTTGACTAAGTATTTACAAGTACTTGTGGGAAGGCCCTTCTCCCTTTAGCTTATTTTGTGCCATGTAATGCAATTTCTTATTCACTGGTGTGTCTTTTCTAGTAAGCAGTAAGCTCATCCACCTTTGCCTCCTGATGATGTAACACAAAGCCTATGTATCTGTTGAATGAGTGTGTGAATGAACTTAAGAATAAGCATGTAAGATGCCCTGATGTCTTTAAGAAATTAGTGAAATGTAGTTTCTTCCTTTTTAATTTTATTTTTTTCTGGTCTATGTCCAATGAAACAACAGGAATTTATAGTACTTTATATTATTCCATAACCTTTAGACATTTGCTTAACATTTTAGCGTTTTGTGTAAATCAAGCGGCTTTTGGCATTTCAACAGTTAGCATTGCCACGTGCACATACTAGGGGCTTCGTAGATGTTTATAAATTAATTTAACTGACAGTGCGTTGTGATGTCTAATATATTTCATAAGTCTGCTTATTGCCTTGAGCTCCTTAAGCAAAAGATTCCTTTGAATTAACTTATTAGCATATCATTCTTCTTTATGATATTCTATGAGTTGTTAGGGAAGATTGAAAAACTTGGAGAATGGCCTTCTATTTGCCAGGGAGACTGTAGATAGAAGCTAGAAACAGCCATGATTTGAACACCTTTGTTTCTCCCTCTTCCATTTCTATAGGGCCCTCTCCTTCTCCTACTCCTTTTCCTCTTTAATCAAATTCTCTCTTCAACTCAATTTCTTTTTGCTATGCTAATGAGTTTCTCATATTCTCTTGGATAGACATTTATTCCCGTTACAGAATAAACTCAGAATTCTACTCTTTACATCTGCCTGGCGGTGAAGGCAAACAGCAGTGCTGCTGTCCCTATGATAATGCCTCCCTATTATCAGTGAATTCGGTTCACAGCGGGTCTCTCGCCAACAGAACTTGCAGTCTCCAACACATCCAGTGCACAGGACATTCTTCGGCCTCTAATGGGATTTTCTTTATCTCAGCCATTCTCCAAAGCAGAATAAATTGCAGAAGCTTTGCCACCAGCAGTTTGAATACAGAAATGGGCAAATTATAAGCTGTGCCGCTCCTCAGCTAGTTTTGGGAGTTCGAGGCCCTGATGTGCGCTCAGGCATGGAGGTAGTTTTGGTGGAGAAAAAAGTGGATGATTGTCATCAACGGTGGATGCACAAGGAAGGCAGCAGGTAAACCCATTATATTGGGTGTGAATATAGCAACATATATCAATGGCAGCCTAAGAGATTTGGTTTGGTCCCCACAGAGCAGGCAGGGGTATATGTGAGTACTTTGGGTTTTCTATGTAAGGTAGCCAATAATTTTTTTTATCTTACTCAAAGAAAAGAAAGAGAGTGAAATCAGATGTAAATGCTCAGTAGTCTATCCACAACTTATTCACTGTCAATTCAGACAAGAAATATGAAATCTGACCTAGTGGGTACATAGTTTTAACTGGCTATGGAACTTAAGAGAAAACTGGGCTGCCATCTAATTCTATTTTTATGATTTGAAAGGATCAAGTAAGAACTTAAAGAGTCCCCATTTTAAAAAGTTTGCAGTACTTTTCATTAACTCAATCTCCTGCCCCTCCCCACATGCATCATGCATGACTTTCTTCTGTTCCCTATTTCCATCAGATAACCAACTGATACGGCTTCTGCTTACACAGTGAAAATGAATTCTTACCTTAACAAATATATCAGTCCAATCTAACCTAATGGCTGGTCCTCATTTGTATCCAGATTCAAACAACCACTATCAAAGGTTATTTCTAAGACAATCAGAGGAAATTTAAATGTCTGGGTCCCAGATGATACAAAAGAAGCCTTATTAATTTTGTTGGGTGTCTTAATAGTTTAATGGCTATGTTAAAAAAAGAAAAGAAAAGTTCTGACCACTAAGATATATATTGTAGTATTTACAGATAAAATTAAGAGGTAGGTCAGATTTGCATTAAAATATTCCAGCAAAAAGCAAAAATGTAAAAAGTTGGAAATGGATAAAATGAGAATGGCAAAATGTTGATATGACAGCTGTTGAGTAGTTATGGCTTCTTAGAGTTTTCTGTCTGTTTTTATTCATATATGAACATGTATCTAACCAGGAAGAAAACAACTCCTTGATTTTTAGATTGGGTTGCTTCAAATTCTGCCATTAGTCTTGTATGGTGGGGTTTTAGGGGCTTCTTCAATCTTCTGACATCTGTGTGATACTTTTTTTTTTTTTTCTGGGAAAGAGCTGTGATTTGCACTGGATTCTCAAAAGGTGTATGATGTGAAAGGTTTAGGAATTGCTGCTTTGACGGAGATTGTGTAAGCTTTAGTGGGCAGCCCCAGCGGCCCAGCATGGGCAGGAAGAGAGCTAGTCTTACCGTTCACTGAGATGAGCCAAGTGCCAGCAAGGAACACTTACTGGGCTTGTTTTCGAGAAGACTGAAAAGCCAACCTGTAGATAGACCTGTGAGTGTGTTCCTTTGCCCCATTCATCCTATCTAAGCTAATTTTATGACAGGGATCTAAGAAGCAGGTTTTTGTCCCTGTGAATGATTTGCTATTTGGAACCAGAATTCATTCATTCTGCTGCAAAGGAAATTAAGGGCGGTGTTTTAGGTGCTGCTGCTTTAGCTAAGAACAAAACAGATGAAAATCCCCGCCCCTGCAGGGCTAGTGCTACCCGGCCTACATTTCTGGAATTTAGCAGTACATCTTACTGCTTTAGCTTACTGTATTAGAGTGGAGGTCCCCCTTGAACCCAAGTTGGAATTTGCCCGATACACTCACTTGGTTTCTAGACACACAGAAGAAAGGTCCAGGTCAACTTTTGAGTTAACCTGGCATCATTCTCCCATTTTCAACTAATCAATCTGAATTAATCATTTGGCTTCCAAAGGGAAATATTAAAACAATGCTTAGGGATGAAAATCCCCTCAATGGGACCCAGAATTATACAGGGGAAAATACAGTGTCATGGAATTTGGAGCTACAAGAGATCTTGAAAATTTCCTTGTCTTAATCACTTGATTTCAAAACTAGGCACAGTGAGGCGTGGGAGATTGACTTGCAAGCACTCATCCCCTGGATTTGTGGAAGGGGCTGTAGTATTGTGCTGGGTATTCCAGGGACACAGAATAAGTCTCACACTGCCATTTGGCACATAGTGGTTTTAATGTACAGGTCCATAAACTCAAGTTCCTGCAAAATTTAAGCACTCCTGCCACTTGACTGTACTGTTCAAAAACTAAAGGGAAAACCAACACTATCATGGCTGAGCATGGCACTGAAGCATGGGAGAAGTTGCTGTGGCTGTTCTAAGCAGCAGAACACAGATAGCTAGGCAACTAGTCTTGGCATCTCAGTAGGTCATTGCAGGAGATGTATGATCATTCATTCATATGAATAATATTGAGTATCAATAAAAATGCAAGACCCAACTTATGCAAATGATGAGGTTACACAGGTGAATAATAGAGAATAACAGCTCTCGTGCAGGGCCCAGTTTTGATAAATGCTAAAAAGGTATTTGATGAGATCCAATACCTGTTTTTTAATTTAAAATGATACATCATTAATTAATGATAGAAGGGAGAAATACATTGCAAGATTAATAGTGATTATCTTGTAGTAATATAAGTGTTGTTTAAAATTCTGTTATAATTTTTACTCTATTTTCCAGTACTTTGTTAATTCCCTACAGTGAGGTTATATTGTTCTATATTTATTTATAGTACAGAAGTTTAAATTAGATATCTGGAATTTTTTAAGTCTTGAAAGGAGAAATATATTACTCTCATAACAGACCGTCTCTCACCTTCTCTCCCCTGCACTCCCCCACCATTAAATTTTATAGGACGAGTTATATTTTCCACAGCAGGAATGCCACTGCTGGTGTGTAATGTAACTATGTTGACAGACATAAAGAATTGGCTTTTTCTATACAGACAAGTTCCTTGAATATTTGGCTTATTTTGCTTTTAAGTGATGCAAGGAAAAGAATTTGAGGGTTTTAGCTCAATAATTTTCTTTCCTTCTTTCAGTCAAAGAAGCTTTATGTGAGCTCCTATATAAGACAACTTAACAATATTCAACATATATCTTGGACTTTTAGGGAATACTCCTTTAGAAAAAGAGAATTGGAGGAGAAGCTATAAAAAAAATCACAACCATTAATAATAGTAGCCCAAGTGACGTGTGCCAGGCAATATTCTATGCATTTTCTGTGCATTAATTCATTTCATTCCCACAAGAGTCCTTTGAGGCACCATTAGCCTATCTTACAGATGAGGAAACGGAGGTGCGGGGTTGTTAAGCAAAGCCATATAGCTACTGCGAAGCAGATTCAGGATTCACACTTGAGCACTGTGGCTCCGGAATCCATGTTCTTAATCATCTGCCACAGTGCCTCTCATAATAAATAGCAGGAGGTGAGGAGGGTGTATCAGTCTGGGTTCAATTTGGAGACAGAAACCACACAGTGATTTAAAGGAGATGTGTAACATAAAGAATTATTAAACAATAATAAAAGAGTAACTATCAGATGTTTAAAAAAAATCCTCTATATGGTGCTCTGGGGCGGAGGGAGTTGAGGACAAACTTAAATTGGGCCCTTTCCCAAGGCTGGAGTTCAGAACTCATTAGAAAAGGAATGGATACAGCTAACTGGATGGCAAAAATCTGTTGCTTTGCCTGGCCAGACCTGGTCTGAGGTTGCTCTGCAAGCAGGAAGTAGCCCTCTGGAACATATGCAAGGGTGCGGCTGGTTTGGGGGCAGACGGGTATGAAAAGGGATTGGGAGTGGTGGGAGGCAGAAGGTTTAGAGCATGTGATGTCCATGTCAGGAGGGCCACGAGCAAATGATTACCAGGCTGGGGCTGTGAGGCTTCCCAGGGGCCACACATCCTGTGCAACTGGTTAGGGCAGAGCATCACTCGGTATCCTCACTCCCAACTGCTGACCGCATGCAACAGCCAGGAAGAGCAAGAGAACCCCTTCCTCCTTCAGTGTTCCTCCATCACTCTCTATGGAGAAAGCTTAACATTGTGCTTCTGTGGGGGAGAAATCCTTAAAGGATTCATGTCCATTATCACAGAGCATGCACAGAGCATGCACGAGGCATTATCACAGAGCATGCACAGATTCATGTCCATTATCACAGAGCATGCACTTACCAGTACTCTGGTAAGTGGCACAGAGGGAGCTCTGATCTGGTTATGCTACTTGATAACAAGCCTAATCCTGTTTTCCCAAAGGACCTTTCACCTGGTGGGTAACCCAGACCTTGTGCTGGCAGTGTCTATGACCAAAACAAGAAATGAAGTCTGTGGCTATCCAGTTATTGTTCAGGTAAGATATATATATATATAGGCTAAGTCGTAATCATGGCCCTTTATTTCCAGTTAAGTAAAGCTCTATGCTTCCTTGTTGTGGAGAAAGATAATGGCTGTCATAGAAACCTATTTTGAATGCCATTGTTAAAATATTTACAATAGTCTGCCTAGATTTCAAATTCAACATGTTCATGTAGCTCTTAATTTAGTTGAATCCAACAGATGGTGATTGTGGGCTTGCTGCATGTCAGGAGCTATGCTAGTTACTTAAATCAAATCCAAGGGCAAGCACGAGAAATTATCCTAGTAGCATGCATACAGACTCAGTGGTGGGTGCGGTCAAGTGAATAGCTATCAGAGGCACGTGTTTTAAGCTCAGTGATTGGGACATATGCAAGTCCCCTCTTACCTGGTGATGGAGGGAAAGAGCATGATCAGAGTGGTCTTCCTGAAGGATGTAAACTCATCAATGCTAATTCTACTAAGATACTCATTTGAAATATGCTTAACATACTTTAGCAAATGCTTGTAGCAGCCAAATAGCTTTTAGAGACTCCAGAGAAATCTGGGTTCGTTTGAGTTTTGGGTAAAGATCTATGGAGTTCTTTTTTCCTGTTTATCTGTCATCCTTACTTGTAACCAAAGACACTCCTAAATGGATATGTGTTTTTCCTTGTCAGGAAGGAAGAAAGTTTAGGAGCACCCCTGCTTTGAACTTTTCTATATCCTCCATAGTATTTATCATCCTTTTGTTGAACAGAATATATTATCCCCAAAGTAAATTTGTTTTATTCCATGTTTTTAATAGCAACAAGGCAGCTTGTTTTGTAGGTCCTGAATCCATAATTGGGATATAACAATCTGGACAAATATCAAAGCTTAATTAAGTCTTTTATCCTGCTGATGAATATGGACTAAAAAGTAATTCTAGGAGACATTGTATCTATAACATCACATTCTTCCCTGTCAGGTGCCTCTTTGGCACGGGCCACAGTGAGATTCAAACCTCATGCAGATGCAAATTTTGTACCTTAATCAGTTTCATAAATTTGCAGATATTGACATTTTCCCCTAAGGTTCCCATTTTTAAGAAATAAGTATGATCTCAAGGTAATTTGTATTACCGTTCAAGATTTTTTCTTTGCTGATGTTTCATTTTTATTTCTTGAAGCAATCAGTTTGTGAGAAAATATTAAAGTTCATGTAAAGTAATAAAAATGAGGCATGTTAGGTTAATGTTACTAGACCCCCCACTGTCTGTTCTTTGAAATATAGTTTTTGTTTTCCATGCCTCTGAGGGATGCTCTACTGTCTGACCCATTAAATCAATTCTTAAGACCCATTTATTTTCCTCTTTACTATCAATCTCTCCTTGGTAAAGTAAGTGCTATTCATTATAAAGTTCCTTGAGGTGTCATGATATGTTTGGTTGGAACTAATCTACTTGTTTAAATTCTCTAAAATTGAAACTACTCATTTCTTTACTTATGCTTGAGCCAAGTTTGTAATTAGAATAAATGTGCTGTTTCTGTTACATATAAAACTGCCTGTACTCATTTTTTTTTAAAAAAAAACCTTCTCAATAACCAGGGAAACATAAATTAAAATAGCAACAAGAAACATTTTTCATTTATTAAATTGATGATGTTTGGGCAAGAATGTGAGGCAAACAGACCATATCATACACTATTGGTGTAAGTATAAACTAGAATAACCTTTCTAGAAAGCGTTTTGATATGATAAAGCTTAATATGATGTCTCATAATATTTAAAAATGATCATGTTATTTTATCAGCAATTGTACTTGAGGAGTTTGTTCTAAGGAATTTTTCATGGATTTACATAAAAATTTATTTATATGATTATTCATTGCTTTTTTTATTATAATAAGGAAAATTTGAGAAACAATCTACGTGTTTACCTATTGGAGATTGATAAAATATCACTAAGATCAAATAGTATGTATCCTTTAACAATGTTAGGGAAATGTTTGTAGAATATTCTTCTTAAAAAAACTAATCCAGTTACCAAATTTTATGCATTTTGTGATTTCATTTTGTAAATCAAAGGATGCATATTTATAAATACAAAAATGTTGCACACAGAATTATCAAATATAAGTAATAGTTATTACTGCATAGTAGAATTATGAGTAATTATCTATACTTTCTGAATTTATGCAACAAAACTGTGACAGCTATAATCAAATCATAAACTTTCCTGTTTGACTCCATATTTTCTCCTTTTTTCAGAAATATAAACCATATAACAATGGGACGGCCAATCAAAAGTGGAATTTTGTGGAAAACATCAAAGCTTTTATGGCCTTTTATAGCACTGCACTGGATAAGGAGATCACAGCAGCAAATTATGCTGGTATTTGTACATCCTCTGTGATTAAAGGGGAAAACATTGATCAACCAGTAAGTGGTTATTTTCAACTAAGGATAAAAGAAAAATAGGGGGAAAATGGAGTAATTTAATATAGCTAGAACTTTTTTTTCCCTAGAAAACGTTATGTTCACACAAATTAAGCACTGACTCTGTGATTCTGGTTAGGAAACAATGAAGGAATATTGGTATTACCCTCTGCTTATATTGTTTCAATGGCTCCCTATCATCGGCACCACTTTTGGTCCATCATCAATTCACCAGCACTCTCATAAGTGAGGATAATCACACATACTAGACTCCCACAGGTGTGCCTGCCACACTAGATGTCACTCGACTCCAGAAAGCATATTAAGATGCAAATGATTGTAAGTGACTTTAACTATATTACATTATACCAAGCATAGGTCTAAATCTGAATACCTATACTCTGATTTTTAGAGAAAATAATTTTTCAAATGTGGTCCTGTAGTTTTTATTAGTAAGGAATTTCTGCATACTTTACAGATACCTGAGGTATTTGTGGGTCTGTATGT
The DNA here is from genome assembly GCF_002007445.2 of Ailuropoda melanoleuca. NCBI lineage: Eukaryota > Metazoa > Chordata > Mammalia > Carnivora > Ursidae > Ailuropoda > Ailuropoda melanoleuca. Next base: position 61,770,314 of record NC_048233.1, on the reverse strand, counting down.
CAAACTGCCTTGCTTTTGTTGATTACTGTTATTAGTTAATTTTATTTCATAGCCATCTTGTGACTTTTTGGCTATTTTCCCTACAGGACTTTAAAACTTGGTTGCGTTTTAGTAAATCTAGACAAAATTTAGATAATTTTTGTTAACTTTTATTAACTTCCAGATAGTAATTTAGAAGCCGAGTATGGGTTCATGGGGATCACTATGCTATTTTTGTATGATTGAAATATTTTATAATAAAAAAGGGAAGAAAGGAGACCTATAGTTTAGGCCTCAATGATTTTAAAATTAGTGACTTTCTTTAACCATATAATCAAGATGTTCTTTTTTATGTTAACCAAAATACAACTTCCCAGTTCCTAACAATTATTTGTTCTAAAAGATTATAATTTTATTTTCTCAATAGTTAAATGGTAGCCTATCTGATAGGAGTTAATATGACTAACCTGAAGAGTACAATAATATATCAATTCCAAGATTCATAGATTAAAAACCCCTCCTGGGCCTGGGAGAAATTACTCATTGTACAAAGGCTCTAGGCCAGTGGTTAGTCCTTAACCTTTTTGGAGATACAGACTTCTTTGAGAGTTTCATGAAAATTATGGATATTCTTTTCCCCAAAAATGCATGTATGTATACAAACACGTTTTGTGTAAGTTTTAGGGAGTTTATAAACTCCCCCTGAAATTCATTTTGGATGTAGGGTAAGAACTCCTTTCCTAGACCTCATCCTAAGGGATAGCTTAAAAAAGAAAACTAATATGAAGTAACTTTGATAGCTACTGTATGTTACATACTGATCAATCTTAGTGATTTTCATATATGGTATCTCATTTAAATAATAAATATGGTGAAGACACTGAATAATTTATTCACAATCACATTAGCTACTATACAATAGTTAATGGTCGTTATTGATCAGACTAACCCCCTGTAATAGACCATATATCTGTAAGGCCAAATGAACAGATCATGTTATTCATTTCAATAAATCAAGGAAAATTTTATGGAGAAAAGAATTAGTCAAATCAATTGCCTGATATTCTGGACAGAATACCAGTGGCTGATTTAGTGAACTTTTAAACTCTGTTTGCATTCTACAGGCATACTTAACCTGGGAACTCCCCAAATGTATTGCCTTTTTCTTTCCATCGGCAGTTTCAAAACAATATTAAATGTGAATGAATTAATCAAAGATCTAGTTTACACTGTGTACACGCACCATTGCCAAAATAGAACAATTCAGAGATCATCAAACCTGTAGCACCACGGTCATGGGGATTGATGTTTCAATGAAAAAATACATTTTCTGGATACTTTTCAATGGGCTTCTTTGGTATAATAAGGAAAATAATTGGCATGCAATTCGTCATGAAGTACATGTTTTTCTATAGAAATGATTCTGCTCATAATATTCATTCAATTCCATCTAAGCAGGGATATTTTAATGTTCTGCCTTTCAGTAATGTGTAGAAAAATGGAAACTGTATGTGCATATAGAGAAATCTGTAGTGGAATTTAAGAATTTCATCTTCAAAAGCATCATCTAAGTGTTGGCTTTGAATTAAGGTAGCTCTACCTACTTGAAGGGAGTAGTTGAAGCAATATGAGTAAGGTAAAAAAACCAAGAACTTGGAATCAGAAGTCAGTTTTATATTTCAATTCTGCCATGTGCTACTCAAGTATCCTTAGATGAAAGCTCCCTCTCTCAGCTCTTGTTTTCTCATCTGTAAATTGAGTGAGAATGATACTAATTCTGGCTGTACTTAACTTTTAGCTTTGGGAGGACCAAAGCAAATTAGAGAGTCTATATAAAAGTACTTTAAAATTTTATTATGGAAATTTTCATACATAGAATAGTATAATATAGAATAGTATATACTAAGATATACTATACTATTCTATACTAAAAATAGAAATAGTATAATGAAAAAATAGAATAGTATAATGAACCTGATATACTTTTCATCCAAATTCAACTATTATCAAGGTTTTGCAACCTTTACAAACCCCAGACATGGTATCATTTTCTTACATAATCATTATACCATTATGACATCTAGCAAAATTAACAATAATCCTTTGGCTATCAATCAAGTACCCCGTTCTTAATCAAATTTTCTAGGTTTTTCTAAAAAATTCTTCTTATGATTAGTTGATGTGAGTCAGGATTCAAGCAAGGTCCTTATATGATATTTGGTTGTAGACTCTAGAATTGTCCTATAGAATGCCCCTTATTTGGATTTGTCTCTTTACTTCCTACGGCATTTTTAAATTTGTTACTCACACCCCTATGATTCCTATAAAAGGAATTTAACACTAGAGTTGTGATTAGATTTATGATCAACATTTTTTGACAAGAATCATCATGGGTTTATGGTATATTTCATATTGATCATTTATGCAGGAATACAATGTCTAGATTTCCCATTTTTAGTGATAATGAGTATCGGTGGGCATGATTAGAACCTAAACTCACACTTAACAAATCTCCCAATGACCTTTTCATCTAGTGTCACTCTTCAGTGATCTTTGCCTAAATCAATTATTTCACAATAGTTTCAAAAGTGTCAATTTTATCTATCATTTCCCCCAACATTTATTAGCTGAACTTTTAATATAAGGAAGAACTTCAACGAGGTTCATCTTCTTCAACTAGGTGTTTGACTACCCAAAAATATGGTTTGTAAGGGATGGTAGGATAAATGTTAATTCTTTCTATCCACTCACTTATCTATTGTGGTATAATAAACAACCTGAAAATTTAGTCGGTTAAACCAAGAACCACTTTTTTTACTCTGTGCGCCAAAAATTTAATCTGGGCTCAGTGGGGCCGCTCTGCTGGTCTTACCCAGTGTTAGTAATGTGACCCAAATATGAGGTCATCTGGTGGTATGCCAGTAGTTTGGTGGTTCTGTGGGACTGGATGGTTAAAGATGGTTTCCCTTACATGTCTGGAAATTAGCAGGCTGTTAGCTGGGGGCCTTGGTCCTCCTCAAGGCTTCTTAAGTAAGCTAGCTCAAGTTTGTTCACATAGTAGTCTCAGGGTTCCCATTGAAGCCAAAAGAAAAACCTCCAATGTGCAAGCTTGTCTTACACATCTACTTGCCTCGCGTTTCCTAATGCTACATTGGCCAAAGCAAGTCACAATGTCTTGCTCAGATTCAAGGAAAGGACAAGAGAAAGATTTCTTGTTTGGGGGAGCAGCAAAGTCACATTTCAGAACGACATGCAAACCAGGATGAGATGGTTTTCTTGTGGCCATCTCTGCAAATAATCAGCCACACTTTCTGATGGCCGGGCTTCCGAGTTATAAATTGGTGCCAGTTTACTTACAAGCATTTTTAGCATCATGATGAGCTCATGGGACTTTATATTTTTAAGCATACCCAAAGTGTTTTGGTTATCGTTCTTTTTGTTGTTCCCAAATTGTCTCACTTGGGCCAGTGGAGGCTCCTTCATGTTGTTGGTTCTTGTGTCTTTTAAAATGATTCCTTTACTCTTGGATGGCTTCTCTTCTTCCCAGGCACCACAAGACATCACTTGGTCACCTTACATATTTCTTGCCCCAAATCTGGAACTGGCCATTCCTCCAGGAATCCCTGATCCTTGACATAAGTTATACTCATCGATGTTGAATTGTCATTGCCTCTAGCCTTTTTCAGTGAACAGAATTTGGAAGTGTGTTTTTTAAAAATGTATTATTATTAGGGAGCAAAATGATGCATTCATGTTGAGATTTCAAATTTAGCATTTGGGGATTATAAAAATGCTCTATTTGTATTGTAAAGTATTCTACAAAAACACTATCATAATTTAGATGTGCGTACATAAAACCATCTTTGTTCCCTTTTTTAGGGATACTATTATGTCTCACTCACTGGAAAGAACAAAACAATGCTCTGCTTAGCATGTGGACGATCCCTGAGAGCAGAGAAGGGGCTGAAACCATTGCTTCCAGGGCTACCATTCTTCTGTGCCTCAGGCTCCAAGACCCGGAAGCCGCTCTCACGAGGGCCTTTCAAGGTCATCAGTGTGGCAAAGGTGTGTAATGACCTGAGCTCTGCTAATACATGTGTGGCATCATTTTGGAAACTTCGATGCATTCATTATCCACCTTGCACTCAAGTTCATCTCCACTCATCCAATTCATCTTCCTCTGATGCACGTTCACCATTCCACCTGCATTGATTTCCTCTTCCCCATTGTAATTTAAAATACATTGTCTATTAATAGTTCGATACACTCTCTGAAGTTAATTGGGCACTTCTGCGGCTTTAATCATCTACTAACACCTTCCACTGCTCTCTGTGTTGCTTTTAGATGAGGAAGTAACTGCACGTCTTTACTTAGTGGAGCAAATTTTTGCCTACATTCACAGGACAAACTTCTTTTTACTAGTACGGAACATTTCAGGGGAAATTTGACGTCTCGTTAATGGCTGTTCAGGTTGGGTGCCTGAATTCATGCATCCATGTCTAATACTATCTATAGCTCATGGAGAGAAAAAAAAATATCTGCCACTTTCCTGTGATCTTAATTTAAAATGGCACCATTTAAGAAGTCCTCTCCTTCAAGTTTAGAGTAGGATGTGCTACCGGGATCTTACACACCTATACAAAAAGGAGCAATTTAAGGGAAACTTCCAATTTGGTGTGCTCTCCAGGACTCGGTCTCTCCATTTCCAGATCTTTCTCCTCGTTCTCCCAAACTGGATCCACAGTGTAGGGTGGGAGGGGTTGGAGGGGATAAGAACAGCTGTAATAAACATTAAGTGCCATAGTAACTCTGAAGGTGAAAAGAAGTCAGTCCTCGGGGGAAGTCTGAAGGCATTTGGCTTTGCTTTAGTGATGGTGGGGTTAAGGAGGTGCTGGTGCACTGATTGGAAAGAGTCCCCAGGGTTAAAGCATCTCAGACAGAGTTTTTCCTTCAAAGCAGCATCCTGAGTAGGGATGGAAAGGGAAAGGTTTGTGGTGTTCACCACCCTCATTAGCGTGTAGATTAGGACTGCACGCATTCCCCTCCCCATTCATCAATATCTGCCACCACATCCTCAAGTTAAAGATGAAGAGATTATCTGTAGTGCCAGCATCCCATTACTTCGAGGCCAGGCTTTCTCTGGCCCCGGCATCCTTCTCCCCCAACTCCTGTCACAGGAGAAGGCTGAGTAGAAAACAGAAGGCCAGAAACACAAGCCAGAGGCCGACAGTCACCTAGAGACTCAGTGACAGGGTAGGAAGAGAACTGAGTTCTGACCCCATGTTCTTCCCACTGTGGTATCCAATACCTATAGCATGTGGAGTGAACATCTCAAAATTCAGATACCACATACAGGTACATGCAAATATTTATTAAATTAAGAGACTGAAATACACCAAAATAACGAACACTAAAAGAAAAAGCTTGAGTAGACCTCTGTGGTTTTTTGTTTTTGTTTTTTTTAATCAGGCTGATTTATCTTCTTATGAGGCTGAGAAAACACTAAGTTATTATGAAGAACGTCTGTTATCTTTACGGATGAAGACCTGCACGCAAGTTGTATCTCGTAGTGGTATGGCAGCTACGCACCAGCAGGCGGTGAAAATAATTGCATACAAAAATGGAGATGGATATCGAAATGGGAAGTTAATTGTGGCTGGAACATTCCCCACAGTAAGTGGCTATCACTTAAACGTTCCTTGCATCCTCTGAGGTAATGATAATAGTGATTCCTCTGACAAGAAAAAAGCAATGGGATTGAATGATAAATGTCCCTGGCCAGTTTCACCAATTTAGGCTGATGAGATCAAGATCTCTGTTTTCTTAAAGATATTCTTTTTTATTGTATTTCTTTGGATACAGACTTAGAAAAAATGAGAAACCAGAATATGGTTTTTAGCTTGGCTCCAGAGCAAAGATACATAGAAGCAGGCGGAAAACAAAGCTACCAGATTTTCTTCACTTGTGTGATAGAGAGAATGCCCCCCCCTTTTATTTTGCCTTCCTTCCCGTTCCAGCTTCAAGTCGTATGTCATCTGAATATTCTAAGAGATGCCACCTCATTTATCATTTGAAAAATCTGAGCACTTATTTGCTGACAGGTTGTTTCATTTCATTCTCAAATCGAAGAAGCAAGAGTTGTGTTAAGAAGGAACATGTGGTTTCTGTCGGAGAGGCTGCTCTGTGCAGGAAGGAAGGAGAGCTCAGAGTGTCCAGACCCAGCTTTGTCCTTGCTTTGCTTGGTGATTATCTTATCTATACATTCTGGCCAGTGCCAGTAACAGCATATTTTATAAGCAACATTAAATATGATGTGGGCTTACCCTGGAGACTTCCTTGCAAACACACACTCACACACACACCCTCGTTCGCTCACCTTTTCGGTTAACTACAAGTAGCCTTTTTATTAAGATATTGTTAAGTGAACTAAGCAAATCACAAAAGTTAGCAATTCCAAGATTCACCCTGAGCTCCACAGCTGGGTTCTGTAGTCTTGGACAAAATGTTAACCTTTCAGCCTGTTTTCCTATCTGCGAAATGGAGGTAATAATATGTGTTAGTGTGGGTTTGAAAGTCAACTACTCATTTGTTTTAAAGCAGTTCATCAAAACGAGTGTTACAATTTTATACCTTATAAAGCAACAAAGTTGAAAGAGGGTCTCTAAATTGAACACTGCTTAGGAAATAAATACTCTGATGATAAAATGTATTAACATACGGCAGCTGCTGTGTTAAATTTTTGGAGCAAATTTTCACAGTTTGAGTGGACTAATTTTGTGAGATTATGTAGGACAGTCTGATACCAAAAATTGTCTCTAATCAAAGATCAACTCAGGAGTTATTTAGCTTTCTATTTTCCCAAATTAATGGATTTTCTCAAATTTCTAAAATAATAAGCTCCTCACAATTGTTCCCAGCCCTATCACTTTGTCTCAACAGTTCCTTACAATCTGTGTTATTTAGCTTCTTACAGAATGCACGGAGCAACTTGGTCTCCCCAGAGCAGCCTCCAAAGTATATGTCAAAGATGGGACCACGATCCTTTCCTTACGTGATTTGGTTTTATGGGCACTAGAAGAATCTTTTATCCAGAGAAACACTGAGAAACAAAAGAAAGAGGCAGTCCCAATTCGAACAAAGGAGACAACAATTACAAGTATGAAAGGTTGGTTACATTCTGTAGGATTTAGCTGATTCTACTTATTTTTCATCATAAAAAATTTACATGTGATTCTGTGACTCAGTCACCCCTTCTAGAATTACAAAATCACAGGAAGCTGCTCTCATGTGAGATTCTCGGATTGTTTTTACCTTGCTGAATGAGAAGAAAAAGCTAAAAAATAATGTAATAAATAAAGTGCCCCAAATTTATAAAATATGTTTGACAATTTAGCTACTTTATGTAACATGAGCAGCTCTTGTAAAATTTAAAACCAAACCGAACTGGAGACCACTTAAGAAGGTGGGGCTGGATCAATGCAAATCTCTTTCTATTATTTGAAGAGAAAATGTCCTCTCTATACCCTGCCCACTAGCTGCCCTTACCTGCCCCTGCCCATCTCCACTGCTCCCAGAGCACCAATGAAAGGACCTGCATTGCCACTCCTAACACACTGCATTATAATTATCTGTTTACATTTTTGTGTGTCTCATCGAACTATGTACAAGTTGAGGGCAGGAACGGTGTCCCCAGCAACAGTTTGTTAAACACAAATGAGTCTTAACTGACAGTGATTCAGCAGAGTGATCTCAGCTTTCCACTGTTGTACTGAGAGTCACTCTCTACCTGGTTATAGCATCAGATCCCACAGGTTAAGAGCTCAGTCCCACAATACTGCTCCCTGCTCCAACCCCCACTTCAGATGTCCAGACCTGTTTCTGACCAATTGGCTTAAATTGGAGATTCCCATGATTCCTTCTTTCAGTTTGATTAATTTGCTAGAGCAGCTCACAGAACTCAAGGAAAAGGTCTACTGACTGTCTACTGGTTTATTATAAAAGGATATGATAAAGGATACAGATAAGCATCCAGGTGGAAGAGATGAGTAGGGCAAGGTGTGTGGGAAGGGGCACAGAACTTCTCTGCTCTCTCCAAGCCCATTACTCTCCTACCATCTCCATGCATTCACCAATCCAGAGGGGCTCCAAACCCTGTACTTTTGGTTTTTTTATGGATATTTCATCATGTAGTTATGATTGTTCACTAATTCCATTTCCAGCATCTCTCCCTTCTCTGGAGAATAAAGGGTAGGGTGGAAAATTCCAAGGTTCTTATCATGGCTTGGTCTTTCTGGTGACCAGCCTTCATCCAAGAGTCCGCCAAAAGTCATCTCATTAGAAAACAAGATACTGCTATCATCCAGGAAATTCCAAAGGATTTAGGAGCTCTGCATCAGGAACCAGGATCAAAGACAAAATATTAGTATAAAAGATGCCCCTGTACTCTTATCATTTAGAAAATGACCAGAATTTTAGAAGCTCTCTGCCAGGAACTTAGGGCAGAGACCAATATATATATTTTCTATTATTTCACAATGATGTTATTTGTCCTGTTTTCTAATGAGTTTTTTAAAATAATTATGTCAACATTTAATTCCTAGCTAATCATTAAAGCATATAGTTTGGCCTTTACTTGGCATATAGAATATCTGATCTCCAGGTTCTGGAAGATTACAATCTTAAAGGCTCTTCTTTCAAATTGTTACTTAAAACTTGACTGGAAGTAACGTTATTCATGCTGGAGTGCTAAAAAGGTATGGCCATCCCTTCCCATCTATAATCTAGAGGTTATCCTTGAATCAGGCTGGTCCCTTAGTGGGTTGCCCCCTTTTACTGAATCGTGGCTTGTGTTATGCCATCAGTTTGCATTGACTAACTTGAAAAAAACAGGCATCAGTCAGAAACTCAGTATCATGTTTGCGGTGGAGATAGTGGTTAAGGGCACAGGCTCTGGAGGCATATGGCCTAGGTTCTAATCCTAACTCTGCCACTACCTAGCTATGTGATTAAACCTCAGTTCCTTTGTAAAAGAGGAATGGACCTATCTCGGAGTATCATTTTGAGACTCACCTGAGATAATGTATGCAGAGGTCTTAATGAAATGCCCAGCATGTTGTAAATTCTCAATTTTGTTCATTTCTGTTATAGGATACTGTTTGCTACCTCACAAATAACCCCCTTATGAAGACCCTGAAATAAATTTCTCTCAGATCTCAGGACCAGGAAAGTTGTATCTTCTGCGGAATTTCTCTCTCTGTGTGGGCCATGTGAACCTTGAACTTGTGTTTTCTTCTTTGCTTGGGCCACTATAATGCTCAGAACCCAAACTGTGCTTTAACTCCATGAAAATGAAAAGTATGGCTTTCATGTCCATTCAATATCAAAATATTTATCTAGCATTTTTTGGATGCTCGTCCAATCAAATAGACCAAACACCATTTATTCTAAGCACTTTCATTTTTTTTCTTTTAATCTTCCCAACAGCAGAATGAGATAGATACTATTGTTCATTTAAAAGATGAAGACACTGAAGCATTTTATCTCTGGCTTTAGTCTATTGCTATACTTCTTTCCTCCTGTCCTTAGTTTTCTTATTCTCTATTTTATTCCTCTTCGGAGTTGGTATTTTAGTAAGCCACCTCAGATTTCTTTCATAATTAGTAAAGCATAAGAAAGGAATTTAAAAGTATATTTACAATCAGATTAGTTTAAATTATTTGGTTGCATATGAAGTTTCTGATCATATTTATGTATTTGCATCTGGTTTAGGTATTACCTGTTTAAATCAAGTCATTAATGAGAACGGAAATATTTTGAATAAAAAAATAAATTCAGGAGGCAAATTTATTCATTATTCATTGTGCATTGGTCAATGTGCCATTTGTTTCCTAGAAAACCCAAGAATGAAAGTGAACACCAAATTGTTTCCAAAGTCTGTGACATCTGATAGTTTGGATGGTATAGATAAGTCTTTGCTTACTCTTGTCCTCAGAAATCCCATTGCCATCTGGGTATCTTGCGGTGAACCATTTCTATCTCCGAAGGGTAAGTTTTTTGTTTTTGCTTGCTTTCAAACAAGTATATAAAGGAGAGAGAGAAATAAATTTTATGTCACCATAAGAAAAGAATTAAATGTGTATAATGCCAACATAATAACATCACATTTATGCAAAGAACAGGAGATCCATCAATTAACATGTGCCCAAGGAGAGCTATACTCTTGTATTTGCTCAGTTGCCTGTTTTTTCTTACTGGAATGGAGTATTCTGCATGGAAAAATGTCTAATTCAGTTGATAAAGAGATCCTCGGTCTATAAGACTGAGAATAATGGTATACATTAGAAAATAACAAATGAGTTTAATTCACACTGAAGACGACCTGTCTGCACATTTTCATTTTTAAGAATTGCACCCTTTAGGCAGTAGGTGGATGTTTAAAAAATGAATGGTTCCAAGCCAGGCTTTCATCACCTCCAAATAGTTTGTGGAAGTGGAAAATGAAATATGGCTATTGCATATGGTAAATCTATATAATAAAACAGCACTGTTCTTCTTCCCCCGCTTCTCCATTCCATAAAGAAATGCCTTAAGCCCTGTCATCTTTCAAATGAGGTTTCTTTTAATGACCCTTACCTTTTAATTACTTATTTCTAATTGAATCTATTTCTTGGAGCAGAAAGTTCTTTATAAATTATTGGCTTGCATGATAAATTACTGTTGATAACACAATGCAAGATAAAATATCACGTATTTTTTTCTAGCTTTGCAGAAAGCAGAAAAGTTAGAAAAACGGAACTGGCTAAAAAAGGACAAAATTTTGGCTGATCTAGACACCATGAAACACAAAATGAGACAGTTAAAAGGTCAGTATGAACTAAATCAAGTATCACCATGTTTAATTCTAAATGTAACCCCAATTTGCCAGAAGTTTTTTCCTACTCTTAGATACCAGATGTTTAACTGAGTACTATAAATATTGTGTCACAAAAGTCACTTGAGCAAGTCTAAAACCTAATAATACATCTTTCAGTATTGATTTTATATTTGTAACTTTTATATTTAAATTAATACCATATGAATTATATGTAAATTTTTTAAAATTAGGAAAGTGCCTGGGTCATGTAACCCCTATGTTGGGATTGAAACAGCCTCTGAACTAACATTTTGTGGGCTTTGAAATTAGTCCTTAAATAAAACTCTTGGTCCATTCCTTGGGTATTGCTGGGGAAGTTTGGGGGTGGTTTTTTGTGTTTGTTTGTTTTGTTTTATTTTGTTGTTTTTTTTTTTAAAGATTTGTTTATTTATTTGAGAGAGCATGAGCAGGTGCACAGGGTAGGGGCAGAGGGAGAGGGAGAGAGTCTTTTTTTGTTTGTTTATTTGAGAGATAGAGAGAGAGAGAGAGAGAGAGAGAAAGTGAGCATGAGCTGAGGAGGGGCAAAGGGTGAGGGAGAAGCGGAGTCCCTGCTGAGCAGAGATCCTGATGCTCCATGTCAGGACCCTGGAATCATGACCTGAGCTGAAGGCAGACGCTTAAGAGACTGAGCCACTCAGGCACCCCTGTTTATGTTATAGTCTGAGTGAGGAAGTGCTGAATTTTTCAAAGGTCAATATTAATATCTCAGAAGGGTTTCTTCGTGTTAGGCAGCATAAGATATGCTATTCATAGTCAAAGTAATCAATTGACAATATTTACTCTCCTCTTTCATTCTCTTTGTCACAGAATCTTAGGTTCCAGACCTTATACTATTCCTAACACTTGAGATACCAGATGGTTCTTTGGGGAGAAACAGTGTATTATGGACTTTAGTCTAGAAAGGAATACATTTCAGGATCTGTAATTGCCATAACAGAATTTCAGCTCTTAAGTATGCACACTGTCTGTTGTCAAAAGCACGTGAATTTTACTTCAATAAGCAGCATAATTAGTTGTAAGTGCACTAGACAGAACTCTGGGTTGAAATGACTATTATTCAGTTCTTTCCAAAAGAATAATTGGGTGTACATGAAAAACATCTATCATGACTGGTAATTTCTGCTATTCCAACTACTACACATTTTCACTATAATGTCCCAAGGGCATGTCTAAAACTAAAGGGTTCATATCACCAGTCCAGTATCTCCTTCATTTCTTCTAGCCGTGGACCCTACCACCATCCACCCAGGTGTTCCATCTTAGAAACCTGGGAGTTATCCTTGGCATTGATCTCTCTCTCACTTTCTCTAAGCAAATATCAGTAAGCCTTGTTGCTTTCAATCTATCTTCTCAAATGAATTTGGTCTCCATCCCCAACTGTATTATCTAAATTCTAGCTATTGTCATCTATTGCTTGGATTACTGGAACAGCTTTGTTACTTGAATCCCTGCTTCCAGTCTTGACAGTAGTTTCTATTCTATGCATAATGGTGACATTCTGAAGCTGGAGTGATCAGGCGAAAATACAAAGGTGTTATGGTACTCCAGGCATAAAACCTTTCAAAGCTCCCCATTATCTTTAGGACAAAGATGAAACTCCTCTGTGGTCTTTCATGATCTGGTTCTGTATGAGCTGCTCTCTTTCCTTGTCCTCTCCACTCCACCAGTTGGACTCTTTTTCAGTCCCCGAGACATATCAGGCGCTTTCTTAACTCTGAGCTTTTGGCACAATTTAGTTTCTTCTGCCTCAAACGTTTCTTTCCCTTGTCCTTTTGGATTGCTTCTACCGATTAAATACTTTTCAGCTTACTTGTTTCTTCTTAAAAGCCTTCCCTTTCCCATGTTAGGAATAATGTGGTTTATCATACCTTGAACTTCCCCTATGATAATCGTTACTACATTAATATAATTACCTGATCATGTGACTGTCTTCCCTATGTTACATTATAAATTCTACTACCTTCTTATTTGCACTGTGAATACTTGTAGAATGATTGAACTAAAGAATGAATGGAATTTCAACCATTCATTCCACTGAGTTTTCTAAGGTCTATTCCTGTATCAAACTAAATCAATAAAAAGCAACATACTGAAAATAGCACCAGGCAGAGCTGCCTTTACCGTATTCTGATTTTATATCATGTCTTCAGCTTTTATTATAATTAAGTATTAAAAAGGCATTTATTAAAAAAAAAGCATTTAAAGTTCAGTTGGTATCATCTGCAGTATCACTGTTGATAGATGTCAGATGGAGTCCATTATGGAGGAATCCATTAATGAAATTTCTCTTAGAATTTAACGCTAAGATAAATCTTGTTTCTACTGACAAACTGTTATATTTTCTGCTATTAAATGTAAATTCAATGCATACGTATAAAATACCTACTCTGAGGAAGAACTTGTCTAGTTGTTGGGATTATGAAGATAAATAAGAACAAGTCAAAGTTCAGTAACCTGCAGATCCTGCTGGATGGTGAGCTTCTTGAGGATTGGATGACAAAGGAGGTATGGGAGGTGTAAAAGTGGCTAAGTAGATTATTTTCCATTGTCATAGCCATTGGTGAATGCAACAAATGCTTATTAAGCATCTATAAAGTACTGTGCCAAGCTGATTTTACATTTGTAAGTATGGTCATTGCTAATATTAATCACAATACTAGTAATAACTTCGTAGGGTTTTTATGATGAAGTAACAAATGTCAAGTATTTACTGCATATGTAGCACCTAATAAATACTCAGGAAATATTAAATAAGGGTAAATAAGGGTTCCTAAGAAAGCAGCCCATTTTCTGACTTGGGGTCTTAAAAGCTGATCAATGAAATGAAGAAATGGCAGATTAGGCCAAAGTAACATCTTTGTTACTTAGAAAGGCAATGCTGGAGCATTTTATTTAGTGTGAGAGCTAAATGGATTTGGCAGCTAAAACCTCAAATGAGATGGGCTTACCTACCCAGGCATAGATAATGGTGAAACAGGGTGGGCCTCTGATCAAGGGAGGAGCTGTCTGGGTGAGATTTATAGTTTGAAAGAACAGCAAAGCATTTACGTTCTCTAGTTTTCCCCATTAATTGTTAGCTGTTATCGTTGCTTTCCCCGGATCTCATACGAAATAAAATAGAATATATGGAGAATGTAATAAGAAAATAAAAAATAATTTAATCAATACATTTTTGCTTGGTTTCAATTTGTGTTCTTACCTACATAAATAGTAGTTTGTTATGAACATCTTTCCCTGAACCAAAACCTTTTGTGATAAATTTATGTCTCTTTATGAAAATTATAGTGCAAATGCATTCATTTTTTTTAAAGACCATTAGAAGCAAGTTGACAAAAAACAAATAATGCATAATGGTTTTTGCTCTTTTCCTACATTCAAATCCTGGCTCTTAAGAGAGTAAATGATAAACTATTGCTGAGCTCTCCATTGTGGAGCAAAGTTTTACTGTTCAAAAGGCACTATAAATAAAATACTTATGTGTCATAAATTAATGTTGTCTCCCCTTATGAATAGAGTAGGCTAAAAACTATATTTGCGTAAATTTGTGTTATGTATTTTTCTTGTACCACTGTGGTCTTCTCCAAAGCACATAACCTAATGACGTTGCCACTGTAACTCATTGGCTGACTGATTCAATTATGTTTTCTCCACATCCATAAATTGCATAGAGTGCTTATTAGGTACGTAGAATTCTGGTTTCCCTGAAAAGTCATTGCTGCCACTTATTTTTATTGCTGGATCTATTTCCACAAACTTGAGCTCACAAGAGCACAAATGCTTTATTCTCTGCAAATACTGAATTGTTTTCAAAGAGTTTTGTTTGTAGTCATGGTCTGAAAATCTGCATATTAAGACTCCCGTGGTGGCAAAATTAGGACTCAACTTCATGTTAGTATTTCTATTATTTTATCCACCTCAGCTTTACTTTTGCAGAGAAGCCTTCTATGGCACTTCAGGCTAGGGCGGAGGCCCCTGTTAGATGCTTTTATGTAGATCCTGTACTTCTCTGGTGTAGCATGATTGCAATCAATTATTGGTGTAATCATTAAGACAAGGACTAAATCTTGAACATATTTGTATTGGCCTTATCTAGCATGATGCCTGACTGATAGCTGTGCTCAACATAAATTTCTAGAAGCAACATGCAAAAGAAAGCATTATTTTTACTTAAGAAGTTTAGAGATCAGTATGAGACTCAGTGTGAGTTTATCTTCAACATGGAAAAAAGAAACAATTCCATAAGTATGATTTTTAAATCTTTTATAATGATTTAATATAATGATTTAATGATAGCTGTGCTCAACATAAATTTCTAGAAGCAACATGCAAAAGAAAGCATTATTTTTACTTAAGAAGTTTAGAGATCAGTGTTGAGTTTATCTTCAACATGGAAAAAAGAAACAATTCCATAAGTATGATTTTTAAATCTTTTATAATGATTTAACGTGGACTAGTTGAAAGAATGCATACATTCAAATCAACACACTTATTAAATTATTCTTTGGAGTACAGTATTCCAATAAATATTTTCTCTTACCACAGCTTTTTAACAACCTAAAGGGCATAGCAGAGGTGTCAGAAACTAATCGTGCTTGCGGGTATTATTAGATAGAAAAAAAGGCCTCCTGTCTCTTGGGTTAATATTATTTTAGAAGTACTTAATCCCCAGGCTGCTAAGCTAATTGTTGGGGAAAGGCTTATTATTAGTGAAGAGAACAAAACATATGTTCCATGACTGGAAGAGATGATGGGCTATATAGGTCATGGATTCTATTTGACTAAATTACCACTGAACCATATCGTGCAGGAGAGGCCGGGGCCAGTGTGGAAGTCAGCATGTTATCTTTCTTTTCCATCTGTACAGTGAATATGCATATCCTGGCTATTTGAAGCCTCAAGGTCCCATATGAAGAGGCATTGTTAGATATTATTACCTTAGGCATCTTTGCTTTTATGATATATTTAGTATTTTAGCCTATGCTCCCAAGCGGGATGATTTATGCATAGGACGCCAAACCAATTTATTTGAAATCTGAAAGCCCATCTTCAGAAACAACATTACCAGGGACTTCTTTCCCCAGGGCGGCGAGTAGCAGCATGTCAGCCGGCCTCCATGGTTCCCAACAAAAGCCCCGTGCAGCCGGTGGTGGTGGAGGGAGGCTGGACTGAGCAGACTCAAGAGGAAATTAAACTCATGGAACTCATAAGACATACAGAGGTATGCTCTTCAAGACTTCAGACATTAAACACTCTGCCTCTTTAATAAGGTTTTAAAAGTATAGTATTGAATTTTAAAATTACGCTATTAATATATCCTCAGCATCTGGTCAGTTATGACCACATAAGCATATGCCAAGCCTTGAGTTGGCATTTGGAGAGTAGTTATCTAAAAGACAGCCAGCTCATATGAAAGTCTGTTTTGTTTGAATGGAGACCAGAAATTATGACCTTAGCAAAGAAGAGAAAAAGGCCCAGTGGATATGTACAAAGGTAATTATAATAAGTGTAGTCAAGTTGAGCCTTATGGCTTCATTGCTCATCACTCCTAAGGGTATGTCTCAATATGTAGAAAGAGCAAGGAGCAAAATACTAATTGCAATGGAGACATTCAGGAGTGAGGAATTCAAAAAGCAGTTTCAGTCCAATTGGTTAATCAGTCAGGATTGCCAGACATAAAAAAGTCGAGAAGAGAAAGGTCAGCTGTTGAGAGAGGACTGGGGATAGAGACCTGGGAAAACTTTTTGCTTTGTGAAGTTTTTCATCAAAATGATATGTTCTTATTTAATAGGGTTTCTCAAATCGTGAAATGTGTTCAATCTAAATCTTAGGCGTGCGCCCAAGTCAAGGTTACTAGAAAAAAAAGAAATTGACATTGCTAGAAATATGACTTCTTGCCAAGCTGAGAAGGATAAATCACTGACCAGGGAATGAATGCAAAGCATTGAACTAGGACATGCTTGAAGTAGGATGAAAAGCTGCCTGGCAGGGATCTGGCAAAGTATAAGGGTGGCTGCTGTATTTTAAAAGACAGAGAGTGAAGATTCAAACAACAGTCATGCACATTCCCTTAAGCATTTCTTGGTTAAAGAAAATGATGTTGCGATTCTAATCAAAAACTCATTTGTTAGATGCAGAGAAATTGCTCAGTAGGAGAAACACCACACAGAAATCCAAAAACACATCTCCATTCATTTCTCCAAATTATAAATGAAAGTTAAGTGCTTTGCCAAAATAAGTGCCTTATTATTATTACTTTAATGGTTATTATTGCCTTTGGTGACTCATTGAAGCAAGGGGAATTTACGAAAGAGTCAGTGACAAGAAAGGGTAATACACTTCCAAAAATTTTTTTAATATAATTTGCAATTGTAAGTATTTCTGCTTCATCACGTTCTTCATACACACACTAACCAGGAAGTTCTCTAACCCCGGTATTCTCTGGGCTCTTCTTACCAGGCGCACCTTTTAGCAGTTCAAGAACTGCAAGCCGAGAGAAATCCTCCAGTTGAAACTAAACCTATCGCCCTAGGGCAGAGCAGCCTGTATAAGCAACCGGATGCAAAACGAGTATGGATTTATCTAAACGGAGGCAGACCTGAAGAAGGCACTTATGCCTGGGGCAAAACTATTTCAGAGGTAAATCTAGTGTGAAAGGAGATTGCTTCATCCGCCTGGATTCAAATCCCAGCTCTAGCATTTCTAGATTATAAGGTTAGGCAAATTATTTTACCTCTCTAAACCTCATTTTCCATCTGTAAAATGGGAATATTACTTTGCTCACAGTGGATATAATGATTAAATGAGCTCAATGCTGTCTGACATGTGTGTGAATCAGAATATGACACTTGGCCAGGAGGGACCAATGATAATTAAATTCACTGTAGTGAAAGAGGAAAATCTAAACTTTAAAAGAGTAAATAGTTTTCCTGTTGTGTTTAAAACCCGATTCATAAAAGAGTGATTTATTTCCCCATCAGGAATTATTCACTAGATATGTTTTCTGTAGGGAAAACAACAGTATTCTTAGAGAAAACTTATCATATTCTTACTACCCAGGGTCCTGGAACTGTGGCAAACTTTCCACTTTCCAAAGTTAAAACATTGACTAAGGAAGCAATAAGTAGCAGTTCATTTATTTTTGTAATATCAGGGATATAGTTGGAGTGCCTGGGTGGGTCAGTCGGTTAAGCCTCTGACTTTTGATTTTGGCTCAGGTCATGATCTCAGGGTCGTGAGATTGAGCCTCATGTCTGCTTGTCCCTTTCCCTCTGCTCCTCTCCCCACTTGTACCCTCTCTCTCTCAATCTCTCTCAAATAAATAAATAAATAAATAAGGATATAGTCCTAATATTTGACATTTTGCCTTATTCTTTACATGAAAACCTTAGGCAACTACTAAATGGATTTTGGTAGACTTTTTAAAGTCTTGTCTTGTGGTTAAATAATTGCTTTTTTAATTTTGTGAAATGTTTTCATATAATTTTTTCTGGGCCAATAAGAAGTCATATAAAAATGAGATGTTGTTTGGAGGGAAAGGCAAGACAGGGCAGTAGATTGACCTGGAGGAGTTCACGGAAGCTGATAAGGCTGCATAGAGTAGGAGGTGCACCCCAGAAGAGTTCTAGAACTTTATCCAGGGATTTTTACTGAATTTATGCAAAGGTTTTTGGGTAAGAGTATTTATCACAGGATATTTGTAACACAAATATATTAGGAAAAAAACCCCAGATATATTGGAAATAATTTAAACAGTCATCAATGGGGAGTTGGTTAAATGAATTATAGTACATAGGATAGAATATTATGACTCAATTAAAATCAACTTTGGAAAGAATAATGACTACTGTCCATGTTCCAGACTAAGTGAAAGAAACATAGCATAAAGCACGCGGAGTTGGATTCTGTATATGCATATGCATACACTTGGAATCAAAGATGTATTTTATTTTTGAAAGTATTTACTGGATGGTCTGGTTGTCGGTGAGCTAATAAAGGTTACCACCTTCTTTCTTGTGTATTTTTCTCTGTGCTTCATATTTTGTAATGATGAATACAGATTGTAAGAAAAATGTGTTAGCTAAGGGATCTGACATTCCTCTCAGAGAAGTACTAACAGCATGTGATAAAGGTCAAATTAGTAGTGCAGGCAGGAAGTTCAGTAGGAGTTCAGAGAGGGGAACACTGCCCACCTAGGGTGAAGGAGAAAGGCTCCACAGAGGAATCAATCAGGACCTCTGAAGAAACTTGAGAAATGGGTAAGACTCAATATCTTAATGCTTCAGAAAAAGCATTAATAAGGATGAGGGGCACTGAACATAAAGGGGTGTCGTTGTTAGGATTCATAAATCATATGACATAGACAGTGCTCAGACTCAGAAATAGGGAGAGATACATACTACTGGAGAGATAGTTTAGAAGCATATGGTGGACCCCTCATGCTATCTGTATTAGTCTACTTGGGCTGCCATAACAAAATATCGCAGCCTGGGTGGCTTAAACAACAGGAATTTACTTTACATAGTCCTAGAGGCCAAGATCAAGGTGCCATCAGCGTTGGTTTCTGAAAAGGACTCTCCAGCTTGTGCATGGGCACACCTCACCACTGTGTGTCCTCACATAGCTTTTCCTCTGTGCATATGTGGAGAGAGAGATCTCTAGTGCCTCAAACTCTTTTAATAAGGCCAGTCTTGTCTTATTAGTGCCCAACCCTTATGGCCTCATTTAATCTTGATTACCTCCTTAAAGGACTTTTCTCCAAATACAAGCATAACAGGGGTTTAGGGCTTCTCCCTATGAGTTTTGGGGAGGACACAGTTCAGTCCATTACACTATCCCAGATAAAAGTGTTTGAACCACTAGCTTTCTCTGAATAAGGTAATGGCATGGTACAAGCAATGTTACAGAGATTAATGTGGTCTCAGTATATAGAAAGATACTTAGGAAATGTCTAGAAAGTTTCTGAGTATTGTTTCTTTCTTTGCTTTATTTTTTTTTAAAAAATGTTCTTTCCCATATCTGTCCTTTTCTTTTCCATGCTGTCTGTTTTTGTATTTGGGAACTTGCGTGAGATCCTTTGTGACCCGNTAAAAAAATGTTCTTTCTGATATCTGTCCTTTTCTTTTCCATGCTGTCTGTTTTTGTATTTGGGAACTTGCGTGAGATCCTTTGTGACCCGTTAGAAATGTTTCTGTTCAGCCTATCAGGCTATAAAGAATATGTCTGGAGAGTGCACTGTGTGTGAAACAAATAGACAACAGGAAGAGTAGGACTCAGATTTCACTGGGGAGTCTGGCTAACACCACCAGTTCCAAAGAAAGCCCGTTTCAATGGTTGGTACTTTTACCAGAGAAATGAGGAACAGAACACATTTCAAAGTGCTTCACTCGACTTTCTGTAATAAAACCCCCAGATGGTATTTGAATCCCATCTAATGCGGACTTTCTCTCGGCTTCTTTCACTGCTGTGGCTATTCTGGATGATTTAACCACATTCTTCCTACCCACTCTTTGAACATTGCTAGTGCAACTCTCATCTCCAGCCGGCGCAGGCTCATCTGTCATCAGTGCGCTAAGGCGCCTCCCTCCCCAGGGTTAGTGGGTCTTTCCTCAGGGCCAGCATCTTTCTCTGATTTATGGCTGCCCGGCCCCTCCTTCTATGGTCCTGACGCGTTTGTCTTCTCCATCCCTGCAACATCCCTTTGATTCTACAGAATCTCAAAACCAGTGTGTTCTCTCTCAGCCGCACACAGTTCTCCATGCATAAGCGAAGCCGAAAGGAGGGGAACAGGTCCTTCTGATTGTCAAGGCAAGTACCTCATGCCTGCAGGGCATTTGCGGTAGTTCTGTGATGCCCGCGTGCCCTATCCTGAGAGGACTAGTCTGTGAAAGCTAAACCCACAAAATAGATTGTGGGTAAGGAATTATGCACAGAACATTTTTCCCCTATTATGAGCTTTGGTATTGCAAAAATCACATGATTTAGATGACCCGCTGTGAAGAAGATACTTGAGTAAGTTTAGATACTTTTGAANAATTATGCACAGAACATTTTTCCCCTATTATGAGCTTTTGTTATTGCAAAAATCACATGATTTAGATGACCCGCTGTGAAGAAGATACTTGAGTAAGTTTAGATACTTTTGAAAAACCAAGAATTTAAGAACGTCATTGAAGGTCATAAGCTGACCAAATATTTTAGAGACTTTTTGTACTGAAAGTGCCTTATTTCACCATTTTTCTTGAAAGAATTTTGTGAACTTATTAGCTTTGTCTCGTGTAAATAGATCTTTGTGAAAATCAAGTGAAATAGCTATGTATTTAAGTCACATTTTGCATTTAGTATATGCTTTTTATTAAATAACATTCATTTTCTAATTATAAACAGCACACACAATCTTAATAAATAAAATAGTGATATTTTAGTGGTAAAGTCCGGAAAAACATTAAATTACCTTTATGTAGGATCTTTTCAAGGTGCAGGAGTTTTTCTCAGAGACCTATCCATACATATTTTAGGGCAGTTTCCCATTGCTCCCACCCCAGATAGAAACCCTGTTGTGAACTTGTTGGTTGTCTTAAAGCAGAAAAGCAAATTAACTGCTATGGACTGAATTGTGCCCCCCACCCCCAAATTTTTATGCTGAAGCCCTAACTCCCATGTGGCTGTATTTAGAAATATGGCTTTTAGGAGGCAATTAAGGTTAAATGAGGTCACAAGGGTGGAGTCCTAACCTGATAGGATTTGTGGCCTTTGTAAGAAGAAGAAATGAGGGCCCTCTCTTCTCCCACCATGTAAGGACCCAACAAAGAGCCAGGGAGCTGTCACCAGAAACTGAATTGGCCACCACCTTACTCTTGGATTTCCCAGCTTCCAGAACTGTGAGAAGTAAATGCCTGTTGTTTAAGCTGCCCAGTCTATAATATTTATTTTGGTGGTTTGAGCAGACTAAGATAGTGACTACTATTATGGAAAATCCAGAAACATCACAAAGAAAACCCATGTGAATCCATTGTAATCTCTATGAATTTTTTGATTATTTGAATCACATTTATTCTGTTTTCAAATTATATAAAAACATGTAGTCACTGAATTAAAATTAGAAAAAGAAAAAGGGCAAAAAAGGAAATGAAAATTCTATCACTCACAAATAACCAGTTATAATTTTAGTGGCTATGTTTCTATGGTTGCTATATAGTTACAAATTTTTTTTTGCCATTGTGATCATAGCAGATCACATGGTATATATAATTTTGCAGCCTGCATTATTCACCTAACAAACTATTGTAACTTCCCCCCATATATTTAACATTATTTAACAAAAGAATTATTTTTAATGGCATGGTAATCCATCAAATGGACAGATTATTATTTATTCATCCAGCTTTCTATTGGTTTTCATTTTAGTTGTTTCTAATTTTTTGCTGTCATAGAGCATGTTCCATGTATATGACATATATTTTATATCATATAATATATAAAATATAATTATACATATATATGTATTTAATATTCTGATTATTTCCCCAAATAAATTCTTAGAAGGATTGCTGGGTCAAATTATGTAAACATGCTTGAGAATTTTGGTAGCTATTGCCAACAGTGAATGAGAGTTTCTACCTACCTGTTGTATACATGAGGTGTTAACAATGCTAAATGCAGTCATTTAGAAACATGTATTTGCAGGTTTGACAGGAGGGAATGTTATTTTCATGCTTTAGTTTATATGTCTTTAATTGCTTGTATAAGTGGTTTTGATTTGATTTGACTTGATTTATCATTTATTAGTCATCCACGAATTTCCTGTTAAATCCTTTGCTATTTTTCTATTGGACGTATTTTTCACACTGATACAAAGTTTCTTTTTTTAAAGTAATAAGCCCTACTACATGTAACTTTATCAGATTTATTGTAACAAATTTGCCATTGTGTCTATGGGTTTTTTAATGTATAGAAATTAATATATTTTAAAAGTTTGTTCTTTTGCTTTTAAATGTTCTTTTTTTTTTTTTTAAGATTTTATTTGTTTATTTGACAGAGACAGCCAGCGAGAGAGGGAACACAAGCAGGGGGAGTGGGAGAGGAAGAAGCAGGCTCCTAGCAGAGGAGCCTGACGTGGGGCTTGATCCCAGAATCCTGGAATCACGCCCTGAGCCGAAGGCAGACGCTTAACGACTGAGGCACCCAGGCGCCCCTGCTTTTAAATGTTCTGATAGTCTTTTACTATCCTGAGGTCATACAAAGATTCATCAGATATTCTTCAAATTTTTTATAATTTTGTTTTTCTCTTTTACTTTTCAAACTGTGTGAAACTCTCTTCTAGTGTAAAATTTGAGTGAAGCTGGTCTCTGCTTTATTTGTTGGCTTTAAATTATTATCTCACCCCTACTTACTAACTAATCCGAGCTGAGTTGAAATATAAACGTTTAACATACTAAATTCTTCATTAGCTTCTGCTCTTAAACAATCTAATATAGCCAATACTTCTTGAATTATTATAGCTTTATATTATATTTTAATATCTGATAGAAATTGCCTATCATATTTTGTTTTCAAATTTCACTTGAATATCCTTGCCTGTTGATGCTTATAGATGAATTTGGAATTGCATTTCAAAACCCGAAAATCATCCTGCAGGGGTTTTGACTGTAATTGTGTTAGGCTATTAATTAATTTCATAAAAATCAACACCTTTTATGATATTCAATCTTCACAGCCAGATTGAATTCTGTGGCATTGTTTTTTATGTGTGTATATATATGTATATATTCATATATATGCCTTTTTTTATCCTTCAGTAAAATTTTGTAATTTTTAAAAAAGATTTATCTATTTATTTTAGAGAGAGAGAGAGAGTGCATGGGGGTGGGCAGTGCAGGGGCAGAGGGAAAGGGAGAGAGAGAATCTCGAGCAGACTCTGTGCTGAGTGGGGAGCTCCACATGGGCCTTGATCTCACAACCCTGAGATAATGACCTGAGCCGAAATCAAGAGTAGGACCCTTAACCAACTAAGCCACCCAGGAGCCCCGCATCTCACATCTTAAAATAAATGTCATTCCTAATTGGTTTTGCTGTTAGGTTGAGTTTCCCCCCACTCTATTTTCTAAATGCCTATTTTTGTGAACAAAAAAACTATCAATGTTTTATAGTTTATTTTGTTCTTGGCCACTTTATTAAACATTTTTCTCTTGTTATTAATATTTGATTCACATAAATTTTCTAAGAATAAAATCATATTAAGTTCACATAATGATTTTGTTTATTCCTATAGATGAACTATTTCTCTTATTCTGATTTTAGGTTTTATTGCATTGGTTCTAATCATAAAAATGAATGTTCTTAACAAAGGAAAACAAAAAAACAGCATTTTTTGACCTCATGAATAACTAGAAAGTTGGAATGGAAAGTTGGTTTTCTTTTCTTTGCCCATGTCTCTTTTTGATGATGCTTTGCATTTTTACTTTTTTTTTTTCTCTATGAAGACCTTAAAATTTTTAATTCATTTATTTTCTGGCCATTTATTTATTTATTTATTTATGGTAGCAGTTATATCATGTTCTAGTGGTCTCACTGCTTACTATTAGTCATTTTGTATTATGACTTTCCCATAGTGAAGGAANTTATTTTTGGTAGCAGTTATATCATGTTCTAGTGGTCTCACTGCTTACTATTAGTCATTTTGTATTATGACTTTCCCATAGTGAAGGAATTTCATTCATTCCTTAATAATCTGAAATGTATGTGGGTGATATGTTTTCTGAGCTTTTGTATACATGAGGTTATCTTTTGTTCCCTGTAACCAAAAGTAATAATTCAGCTGGATACAGAATTCTTATGTTAAAAATTTTTCCTAAAAAGTTCACATTTTATTCCATTTTCTTTGGCATTCATTTTTTCAGGAAACAGGTCGAAATATAACTGAATTTTCCCCCGTGTCTGAAATGCACACTTTTCTTTTTTTTTTTTTTTAAGATTTTATTTATTTATGTGACAGAGAGACAGCCAGCGAGAGAGGGAACACAGCAGGGAGAGTGGAAGAGGAAGAAGCAGGCTCCCAGCGGAGGAGCCCGATGTGGGACTCTATCCCCAGAACGCCAGGATCACGCCCTAAGCTGAAGGCAGACGCTTTAACGGCTGCGCTACCCAGGCGCCCCTGAAATGCATATGTTTCAACTCAATTATATTTAAAAATGTGTTAGTCATTTTTTCATTAACTTTGCCTTGTCCTGAGTTAGCCTATTTGGTCTGAAGACATGGGTCTTTGTTGGGACAGGAAAGTTTCCTTCAATTTTTTTTTTTTGATAGTTGCTTAAGTTTAATTTATTCTGAATTCCTCTCCAGTAACACCAATAATGTATAGGTTTAATATCTGATGTCTTGACATTCCAGATGTTTAACTTTTCTCTCATAAAATTTATGTCTTATGCTTTCTCTATATCCTATGAGATTTTCTCAAGTTAGTCCTCCCTAATACTGATTTGATTTTCTACAATATTCAGTCTGCTCTTTTTCTGCTTTCAAGACAGATTTTAATTCAACTATTGAGTCTTTTATTTCCTTACCTTCTCTCCTCTTTTCATTTAGCTCTCTATTCATCCCAGTTTGAAACCCGGTTCCTTCTCTTACTAGCTCTGTGACCTGGGTTAGGATATTTGATCTCTGCTCTCCAATTTTGTCATCAATAAAATGGAGATAATAACTCTTCCCATAGAATGAAATCAATTGTCCTTGGAAACTTTCAGTAAAGTTTTTATCCCATAGAAATGTGTCAATAAATGTTAACTGCTATTGTTACCATCACTATCATAACCATCATTTTCATCATTTCTGCCTGTATCTCAGTGATACTTCTTTCCTTTAAACTGCTGTCATCCCATTTCTGTGTGTGTGTGTGTGTGTGTGTGTGTGTTTACAGAAGTCATGTTTTACTGAGTTTTGGGAAAACCCAATACAGATATTCTCTAAAATGTATTCCTGCTGTAAATCTTTTTCGAATTCTTCACCTTGAGTGCAGGGTAAAATGTACAGCTTTTTATGTTGTAGTATACTTTCTTAAGCCTCATGTTGTTGCTGTTGTTAAGTTTTAATCTATACCCCCTTATACAAGGAGAGATCTTTTGGCAGAAGACAGGATAGATCAGTTCTCTTTGGTTGCCCTAAGTTTTGACTAGGAAGCCGTCAGGATCCTCTACTGGCTGTTAAGTCCCTGAGCTGGTTCATACGCACAGTATGGAGTCAGACTGCCACTGACCAGCTGTTACCTTGCAGGACGGCTAGGGTGGCACTTGAGACCACTCTCCCACTGCTCTTCTCTGACGATCCACAGAAGGGAATCTCTTCTTGGGTATTTTCAATTCTTATTCATCCCTTGCCTGAAGTAGTGGGTGGAATCTGCACTCTCTGATTGCTTCGTCTCATCGCTGTCTTGTCTTGCTTCACATTATTGATTCATTTTCCATATGCAAGGTGTCATTATGTGCCCAGTTCTGCCCCCTGCCAGGCTGCACTGTCGTGAGTGATAGCCCCTAAATAGATCTATATTTGGAGCTCGTGTGGACCTGGCTCCTGCATTTTGGCGGAACAGGCATTTGGCATGTATGGGAGGAAAAAGTCATACAGGCAAGTGTGTAGAAACCTCTAATTTTCCTCCTCCTTGCTTTTATTATTCTGTCTTAAAGTCTTATTCACACATTCATGGAACTGCCCTTAGGGGTCTGGCAACATGTTGACTAATCTTTCTAGTACCATTGACACTTCACATCTGTATATGTATTTTTATGAATATTTCAAGGAAAATTGAGAGAAACTGAATAAGGCTCTTACAGATAGTTTTTAAATTTTCCAAGTTAAAAAGGAAAAAAAAAAGACTTTCTAATGAGAGAGTTGAAGAGGTCTTAGACCAAAACTTTGATTTTGATTTTATAGTTGAAGAGACTCTTTTCATAGACAAGTTGCCCGACTAGTCTGAGGGCAGACACAGGCCAGAGGCCCAGGTTTCCCCACCTGTGAGTCAGTGCTTTTGTCCTGTGGGTTCCTTGCTTGTTGAAAAAATATATATATTTTCTGCTATTCTGACAAGTCTAGAATCTTCAGCCAGGGTCTTTCATATTTAGGAGTTTTTTAAACAGCAAGAAGCCTTCTTCCATGTGGAAATAGAATTACAAGGAAAAATCCACTAAGAACGCTGAAGTTCCTCATTGTTAAGGCACTTTGGGGAACTTTTATATGCTCCTCTTCCCACCTCCTTCTATAACTCTTTCTAAAAATCACAGTGAAATAAATAATCAACCTGAGATAATAGTTCTCTTAAAGGGGTTGATTCTTTAAGACTCAATTATGTGGTAACATTTCACATTCCATTACGTCCGTCCGTTTATGTTTCAGCTGCTGGATGACTGCTCCTTTCGTCTTAAGCTGGCCCGCCCAGCCAGAGCCCTGTACACCCCTGATGGAGAACCAGTCCTCTCGTGGGACGGCATAGAGAGGGACATGGTCATCTGCGTGTCCACAGGACCTGGCTTTATAACTCAAGGAGGTATGGGGGACAATCTCTTTTCCATCAAGTTTTTGAAGAATTAAAACATTCAGTTTTTTCTTCAAAGAGCTTGCTTTCTGAATTTTATATCCCATTGTGATGCTATTTAATAATTATCTTCCTTCACACTTTTCTACTCCATGTTACTAATGTTAAATTTATATACTTCTGTGCTGGAAACTCACTGTTGACATTGTTTGCACTCAAGAATTCAATCAAAGTTCTGTTAGTCTTGAGCCTTATCCAAGGGACTTATTTGCAGAAATTCTAAATGGCCTCATTTGAAAGTATTCCCTTAGCATGAACCCTGAGGAAAGGAGGCTCTGTTGACTTCCTACTTTCAAGTTATTTAAAACTTAATGGTTTCTTAATAGCATCTATACAGTTTGCAGATTTCTTTTTTTTTTTTTAAGATTTTATTTATTTATTTATTTGAGAGAGAGAGCATGAGCAGGGGGATGAGGGGCAGAGGGAGAGGGACAAGCAGAGTCTGAGCTGAGCAGGGAGCCCGAAGAGGGGCTTGATCCCAGGACTCTGAGATCATGACCTGGGCCAAAGTTAGACACTTAACTGACCAAGTTACCCAGGTGCCTCAGCAGATTTCTTTTTTTAATAATAAGGATGTATATGGTCATTTTATAACATTATCTATTCTTTGCTAATTTTCTTTTAGAAGTGCTAGAAATGGAAAAGAACATATATTTGTTATTAAACCAATTCTTGTCCTTTATCCTGTTTGCCTGAGGAATTTAAAGCCCCTTTCTGGGGGTAGGTATCCATTAACAAAGACATAATTTTCAGGAATTCTGAAGAACATGATATCACTTTAAAGGAAATCAAAAGATCAGGAAGTGAATTACCTGGGATCCCTAAAAGAATTAATACTAGATTATTTCTTTTAAAAGTCTCCATAAAATTGTTATTACTATATTATATGTAAGGTACAGAAACCAGAACCTTTTAAAATAGTTGCAATCGTATCTTTACCTTTAGCCCAGAACAAAAATATAGGAATAAAGACTGAAATGTAGGAAGACAAGGATTTATTGGGATACCTAGCACTGCTGTGGGGGATGCCACAGCTACTCTTCCAACGCCATCCTACATCAAGAGGCTCTAATCGTTGTATTCTTTGTAGGCTGTTGTCTCCATCATTTACCATTACCCCCCACCCCAGCTCTTGGTGGCCCTCATTATGTGGTTGCTTAGAAGAACATACCAATGATGGGGTTCTTATCATTAGTGAGTATTAGTTGACAGTTTTCTGTGTTCCCAAACTACGTAGCCCTATAAAAGAAATATAAGCCAAGGTTCCTTCCCCAAAAGAGTTTTTGATCTAAGTAGGTATATGACACACTTGAAATATTGCAGTACAATTGAATAGTAAACAAACAACTGGTGCAGTAGGAGGTATTTTTCCGGTTTCTTCAGCGTTTATGCTTAACCTTTTATACTCTTGGGATGGTCTCTTGTTGCCTGGCCCCTACCCTTCTGTCCTCACTGTGTTCATTGGACCTTTCTGATAAATAAATCTAAGTATGCTTCGGGCAAGTAGCCAAAAGGATATCCAAAACACAGAGAGAAATGTAGGCCCCCTTGCCAGATAGCAAGCATGTGACCAAGAAAAATTGAAGGAGAGAGAGAAAATAGGAAATGCAGGTATTACTTTCCCTACCATTTTCCTCCATGTTAGTTCTGTGGTCAAAGGACAAGGCTGTGTAGACAAACATTTATTTTTACATCTTTAATTCTGTGACCACATGGATTACTATGATGTGAAAGTTGATTCTTTTCCTCTGGAAGTAGGTTCCCATGTTCACCTTCATGGTGAAAATGTTAGTGGTTTTCCCCAATTGTCTAAGTTCTTTTCCATGGGTGATATGTATCCTAGGAAATCTGACTGGTAGAAGAGTTTAATTAAGTTGTTCTTCAGAAATTTGTTTTATTATATGAGCTGCCGTTTATTGTTTTTCCTGAAATAAGTAAGTTAGAAATGATAATTAAGTAGAAATCTAAATATTCAGAATATTTTTAAAAAGAGAGAGAAATGCTACTAGCGTGCACGTGCACACACGCATACACACACATTTATTTATTTATGAAGAGACAAGTAATCATCCCGTTCAAAATTTTGCTGTGACCTATTGGCTTAACTATGTGGTGGAAAATAAGGCAGCCTGGGAGTTTCAAAACTAACCAGTGTATAATAACTTATTTTATGTGCTATAGAGTACAAATATTTAGCATGTGAAAGTTAGTCCTCAAAGAATCACACTGAGTTTTTGAAAAATGGATTTGTTTTGGCAAAACAAATCAGATGCTGTTAGAATGGTTTCTTTCACACAAACCCCCAACGAAATTAAAAGAGTGCTTTATGCCATTTGTCATCGAATTGGAACACTGTTCTCACTGCTGTGTTTACCGTCTTTTCACTGGGTTCAATTTCTAGGCCACTCCCAGGTTAGCCTCCAATTCAGGCTTTGTACAAAGCCTGGAAGGAAGCCCTCTCCAGAACTGCTATTCTGTGGAAACCCAAAGAATGTTAACACGTATCTGATGTGATAAGCAAGTCAAGTGTGTAATGAGGGAGTCCGGCGTGGGAGTCAAGGATTTCTGAGCGATCTTCGAGTTTTCATCTTGGACTTTTAATTACTTTCTATAAATACATTGACACGTCTCTCAAAATAATCTTTTTAACAGAGTTAAAGCAACTGATGGAGGTCAGAGCGAATTATGCCAGAATCCGAAGGCAGCAGGGCCCTGAAGCCACAAACATTGTGGTGTCACAACCTGACAAGCTGCAGTTTCCGGTACAACTACACGGTTAATTTCTATGAGAGCCATCGCATTTTGTGCTGTATTTTGCTGGGATAACTATGTGTATACACTCACATGCTTGCTATGATATGACAATTATTCATCCTTTCTAATTTTGTATAACATCTTTAAAAAAGTTATTACCCTCCACGTTTTACATAGAATGGCATTTGATGCCTCAAATATGTTCTTAGAAAGGCAACAAAACTAGACAAAATAATGTCAGTAAAATAACTATCTTAGATGTATTTTCTTCCAGAAAAAAACCAGGAATCTATTATTATTATTATTATTATTGAAAAATAATTTAGTGGAGTCAAGTAATATTATATATATATTTACATATATATATACACACACACATATACACACATGTAACTTTTATTTATTATAAATACATCGTGTGTATTTATATATATAATTTAGTGGGGTCAAGTAGTGTGTGTATACATGTATTTATGTAATTCCATAATAAAATAGACTATTTGACCACCTAACACTAAATTTGACCCAAACTGACATTTTTCCGTTTCACCCACCATATTTTCCAAACCTTCATATTAAAATCCTACATTTACTGATTAAAAATGAAATGGCTGGAGACCACTGAATAACACGTGAATCAATCTTTCCTCCTCCAGTTTCCCTTCGGTTTGGCCTGTGGTAGCAACGCAGGGCTCTTTATGGGGCACAGCTACAGAACATGTTGGGCACAAAAGTGAAGCTAGGTAATTCCAGACTAAGCTCAGTAAGCAAAAGTCATAGACTGTATCGTCAACACAGAACTTAGAGAAAGGATCTACGCACTGTTAAAAAGAAAAGTCACATAAGGAATCAAGGGAAATCCCTAGCAATCTTAGAAAGCAACACTACAGGAAGAGAAGAGAAAAACTTATCTGTTAGTTTCTTCCTGCAAAGAAGAAAGAATCTGTTGTTGTTGTTGTTGTTGTTGTTTTACATAGCAGTGACAAAGCAGAGTTTGGTTTCCGATCCTGGTCGAAAATTTCAAGAGAACTCTTCATCTCTCTCTTCCTCTGAAAGCCACTCACAGCTCTGCCTGAATATAAATTGCAACCTGGCTAGGTGTGTACAGAATGGCTCAGCTGGCTCGCTCCTCAATCCACCACTTTAATGTGATGCAGTAGATCATGTCTACTAAAGGGGGGCTCTTGGTAATCTCTGCAAAAGGCCTAGTATTTACTCCCAGTCTGCAAATCAGTAGGGCTGCATGAATAAATTCCTGCTGCTTCCAACACCACTAAGAGGAGAGCACATCGAGGTGAAATTTCACATGTTAAATCCACAGCAATTTGCCCTTTTAGACACTGTTGTGCAATGTTAGAGATGTGAAGGCTTCCCAGAACAGCCTTGTGACACCTAGGAGAAAAAGATTGCATGTGACCCCCATTTTTCTTTTTCTTTTCTTTCTTTCTTTCTTTCTTTCTTTCTTTCTTTCTTTCTTTCTTTCTTTCTTTTTTTNTTCATTTTTCTTTTTCTTTTCTTTCTTTCTTTCTTTCTTTCTTTTTTTTTTTTTAAGCAAGTAAGTCAAAATAAGAAATGTTAAGGAATGTGCTCCAGGTCAGAAAGCAGGACAACAGGATTCTTACCTGCTCGGCCTCTGCTTAGAATGACTAGATCACAATCCCCGCAGACAAAGAACTTTTTATTTTTTATTTTTTTCACAATTCCTTGAAAACAAAGGCATTTCTCTAGGTGCAAAAGTACCTATCATTTTGCTGCCAAAGAAAAGTTGATTTGCTATGAAAATGGCATAATTTCACCCTGGATCAAATGTGCAAATTCTTGTGAAGTCTTCACTGCTGCATGTGAATACGCCTGAAGCGAAAATTGGCAATATCACACAACGCTCTATCAAGCACCAGGAGACATAAGGCAAAACTCTTAACTGAACTTTTCTATTACTAGTAAATGGGATTTTAGATGTAATATAACAGTCATCAACACATCACATTTTAGCAGCAAGGCAGCGACACGTACTTTGTGGACGACGGCTCGCGCGGGGTATCTCGGCAGTTCATAGCCACTTTTAACTTAGACCAAGGACAGCCCTGCTCTTTCCTTATTATTGACCTTCCTCCTTGGTTGGTTGCAAGGTGGACTGGGGAGCGGTTACCTCAGCAAGGACTATTGGATAAGACTACTGCAATTCTGTTCAGCCTCCCTAGGCTTTTAATAAACCCAGTAATTTCCTTTGGGGACATGTTTATCAAATATGAATCAGCTTCGTATATATAAGTCACATTTCAATATTTTCCTATCAACTGGAAACCATTTATTATTAAATACTAAAACAACCATCCTTAAGTCCATGGCCTTCCCCAGAAATTTATTTCCTGCTGGTTCACAAACACCCTTAAGGTGATCCAGATGTTAATCAACAGCATGCTGGCATCTGTGATTGTCTTCAGGAGGAGTTTTCCGGATGTTTCCGCCCCTTCTCTAGCTTTTGCTGCCTGACGAAGTGTTGGGGGGAAGCTGCATGTTTCTAAGCCTGCTGACTAAAAGTAACAAGCCCGAAAGTTTGACAGACATTTTGAGATTAACTGAGAGTGTTTTATAAACAAGAAAAATTTATCTGGGTACTTACGTCAGTTTGCAAAACAGGACACATTAGTAAGGATTCAAAATGCAAAGGTAGTTTTATAGACAATAACCCTGAATTACCATTTCTTTCTTGATTGTTCCTAATAACTATTTTTTGTGTGTGGATTAAGGAAGCAGAGGAAAAAACAACAGAAAGGGAAAGATAAACGTGTTCTCTTTACAAGAGAATCACTTAGAAATTGTGGCTAGTGGCTGTTGCTGTGTTTACTAGTAACAGCCCAGGTGTGCTGAGTGTCGTTGACATTTGTGACTCACCCAGGCAGCAGTTGTTTAGTTTTTTGCTGCTGCTTCTTTTTTTTTTCTGGCATCATTTGGAAGAGAGCGATCAAAGCCCACAGATCTGTTACTCTAGGTCATCCCGAATCAGATGCAAATGTCCTCAATTAAATGGAATTTGGACCCATTGTTGATCCTCAGTTGTTTCTATTAAACCAATGGTTCCAGTTCCCTCTCGCCTCTGAGCACATCTCAACGCCTAAGGCTAGGTAAGCAGGAAGAGCAGCAGTTTTGTTTGGTCTCCATGCGATAAACTAAAATTCTTCATAAATGGCATGGCTGGGGGCTGCTTGGCCATAAGCAACTGCAAAGAAGATCAGCAAAGACCACCACTCAGGTAAGGGCTGATGAAAGTAAATGGTCGGACTGTGTAACAAGGCTGTACGGTGGGTGCCTGCTGCCAGCTACAGTATTTTCTCATTCCGTGAGGCTGTAATATGAAACTACTACCGGTAGGCTGTCACCCCGAACCGAACGTGCAAATAGAAATATACGAGGGGAGAGGAAGTGCTTACTCCCATGGTGCGACTGGGCCGGGGGAGGGAGAAAGAAAGAAGACAAGAAATTATATTTATGTGGCAAGTAAAATGGTGATTCTGAATTGGATGTGCTATCGCTCCTTGTCTGCTGTATTCCGTGCCAGTTTAAGGGTAGATAGAAGGATCAGTCAACCTCTGGATCCATTAGGTCCTGGCTTTTCAGTCCTAGAAGTTTCAAACCTGGGAATGAATACTGGGATTTTAGCCATAGTGTAGATTCTCAGGATGTCACCTCTGCCAGACCAACTGAAGCAGTTGGGCAGTCCGACTCTATGTGCCACCAGCAGCAGCTGTGTT
This sequence comes from Ailuropoda melanoleuca, assembly GCF_002007445.2. Classification (NCBI taxonomy): domain Eukaryota; kingdom Metazoa; phylum Chordata; class Mammalia; order Carnivora; family Ursidae; genus Ailuropoda; species Ailuropoda melanoleuca. Next base: position 61,736,338 of record NC_048233.1, on the reverse strand, counting down.
TTAGAGGAAATTTCCCAAAGTCATACTCTCCATAAGTAACCTGCAGACTGGGTTGGACCGGAATGGAGGAGAGGAGGGAATCTTCCAGAACTTCTAGGGTTGGTGCCCCCAAAGTATGAGATCAGATTATTTCTCTCTCTTCTTTTCTGCCTCTTTCCCCTATTCCTTCCTTTCTTCTCTCTCCTTACCTGTTGGTCTTCTCCGTCTCCCCTGGTTTTCTCTTCTAAGGGCCTTTAAATTTCACCTTTTATTTTAAAAACAATCCTTTCTGGAGCAATTTGTGGATCAGCAGGGCTGATTCTCAAAGTTTCATGTGCACAAGGATCACCTGGGGAGCTTGGTAAAACACAGTCCCGGGCTAATCCCAGATGTTCTTATTCTGTGTGCCTGGGGAGGGTCAGGCGGTCTGTACTTAATAAGCCCCGGGGATGGAGAGCAGTTAGCTGGCCACACTTTGAGGAGCTTGGCCAGGAATTCTGTGACCATCAGCTGCGCATGGCTCAAGTGCGGAGGACCAGTTTCAAGAACACTGGGATATGAAGGCAGAGAAGCCCCTGCTGCGTGTATGACGGCTGAGTCTCCATGTCCTCATGTTTTCTTATCACTATTTGCTTAAGAAATAATGGAAATGTTCTTGGGTCAGGACTAACCACCCAGAGATTATAACCAGGACCCAGACCTGGGAGGCAAAACAAGTGAGTCTGAGGTCCTGGAGCTTCTCATGCTAATTAAGCTGCCTTCAATGCTGATGCCATCTGGCTGCTTTAAAGGTCACAGGAATAATGCCTGGGCTCTGTGCACATATCAAGGAGCAGAGTAATTTTGAGGGTGGGGAAAAATAGCAAGCTTCTTGGAGTTTTCTTGTGGATTTCTCTATGTACAGAGACAGAGAACTTTAGAACAAGGATGGGGTTCTATTTGCCAACGTGACACTTTCCTCACTGAGGGAGCTGCTTGCTAGAGGGGGGAGGCCAAACCTCTTTATGCTTGCTCTAAGTCTAGTTAACACGGAAGCCGGAGCCACCCACATCCCTGGCAGGCTCATCTAAGAGTGTGAAATTCCACAGGATATTATATCAGTTCAATAACAAGTGCTCTTAGAAAAATTAATTTCCAAGACGGTTCCGTTGCTCCCTAAATGAAATCCATATAGGCTGGGAGACAGACACTTTCCTTAGAAGACAGAAAATACAAAGAAAATTAGTTCTTTGAAGAACTTATTCATATAAATGTATTTATAGCCAGGCACTCTCTGTTGTGTTCTGGGTGCTGGGCATGCAAAGGTGTGTGACTACTTGGATAGTGCAGCGGCCTAGACTGTTGGATTAATAGCCATAAGGTGAGGTGGGAGGAGTGGGCATGAAATTGTGGAGGGCCTCGTAGGTCATGCTAAGGAGTTTGGATTTTTCTTTTTTGAGTGCAGTGGGAAACCATTAAAGAGAACTAACATGAAAGCTGGATTAGATATTGTGTATTAAATTAAGCCCACTCAGGTTACCAGTTATAGAGACATACTCAATTTACCTCTAGTGATGGGGATTTGTTGGGAGGATTAACAAGGATGTAAGAACGCACAGCGATACAGCATACAAGCTTCATGGTGGTCGCTGTTCAAGATGCATGGCCTGTCTTTGTCCAAATGGCCACCCAGTAGCCTACCATTCCTGCTCTTGACTTGGTTGTTTCTTGGTGCTTCTTGCTTCTACTGTGAATTTTCCACTTCTCCACAGGCCCTTCTGCTCTACACTAAGACGCTCACTTGTTTGCTCTGCTCATAGACTCTGCTGCTTTGTGGCTTCTGTTTCCTGTCTCTCTTTATATTTCTTTTGGCTCCAGGGCCTCTTTACCATCTGAATTACTTTCTTTGTATCTTCTAATGGAAGAGTGAATGGCCCGAGGCCAGCCTTTTAGTCATTCCTTTAGATTAGGATGTCAGGGAACACGTGATACAAAGTACAGCTTGCCTGTTGAAGTAACAGTGTGGGTTGGTTTCCTCAGGAAGCTGTGGACATGGCTGCCATCTGGGGCTCAAGGCATTTTCAGTATAGACCATAGTTCTGCCATTGTTATGGTCCTTTTCCCTCTTCACCACTGAGGGATGAAATTAACAATGGAATTTCTCTTTAGTCCCTGAGAGGCTTGCCCTTGGGTACATCCTCAAAGTTGGCCTTGAAGGGGAGATCTTTGCTATACAGGCAACACAAACATGAGACTGGAATCTGTGACTTTGGTTACAATATCAGGATGGATATCAGTTGGACCCACAAGTTATACTTCTTAATACAACCAACTCTGAGGAAGTGGATCTTGCAGGGATATCCATGGCACTCTGTCATCCAGGCAATTTTTCCAAATCAGTTTAGAATGCCAAGTCCTTACCAGACCTTTCCTTGACTCTTATTTCATGCAGTCATTTTGATAGGCTGAATTCTATTGTGGATTTTGATTTTTTATTACCATTTCTCCCCCTCCCTCCACTCTGCAAGGTGAACCTGGTTAACAACTTTCTCAGTGTTGAAATGTGAGTTCTGCTCAGTGGGCCTGACAGTGGTCTGCTGTGTTTGAGTCGTAAATCCTTGTTATGCTCCAGGACACCCATGGAGTAGTATTATCTGTTAGATAATGCGCAGTTCCCATGAAAAAGTTGATATGGGCCACAACTAGATATGGAGCTAAAGCTGTGTGCTTAAGAGGCTTCTCAGGGAGGAGTTCTCACCAGCAGTGAGGAGGAGGGCCGCAGCTGCACAGAAAGGATCAACAGTACCCTGCACTCCAGGTCCTCGCTCGGGAAATGACTGAACAACAAAGGGCAATTTTCATTGCACCAATTTCCAACTGTTGTTATGAAGAAAGAAGGGATTCATTTGTGGGATTTTTAAGTCTTTTGAAGTTATTTACTTAAACTATCTTAACTGCGGGCCACGGCGGTGCTCACATGGCTGATCCTGATGGTTTTTTAACTAGCCGTTGTACAACCCCAGCCTTCTTCCTCTCCAATTTTTTATCCAAGTCGTAGCCAAGATGATTTCTTGAGAATGAAAATCATATCATGTTACTCTCTAGCTTAAAATCTTTCAGCAGTGCCTCGCCCCCACCTTTGTCAGCAAAGTAAAGAGCAAACCCAACACCCTTGGGAATATTGTGTCCATGAGCCCTGCAGTCTCTGTTTTCTCACCCTTTGCTCACAGCGATCTGCACCCCACTCATCCTAGAAATTCCCTCCATCCCCCCCACCCAAATCATGTGTTCTCTCTTATTTCCACACTTTTGCACATTCTTCTCCTATAGCCTTCTTGGGAAATTGTCTCTGACTACTCCCTACACCCATCTCTGCTAGAAACTTCCTTCCATATGCTCCCTTTTACCCTTTGCTTATCACTTATCACTGCTGATGTCTTTTTTTTTTTCTCCTACTGGTCTCTAAGCTTCTTGAAAGTAGGTCAGGCTTGCTCATACCTGTACTCCCAGTGCCTGAACATTCCTTGCTGTTGAGCAGGCTTAATGAATATTTGTTGAATGAATGTAAGATTTATGGTAATTGATGGGTTAAAAACCTGCTTTTTAATATACGCATTGAATCAGAGTTTGACTTTTTGTAGAACTTTCTTGTCTTCATATGCACTGGTTTGGACTGAGTGTTCCCCTAAAGTTTATATGTTGAAACCCTGTGCCCCAATATGATGGTATCAGAAGGTAATTAGGAGCAGACTAGGTCATGAGGATGGAGCCCTCATGAATGGAACTAGTGTCCTTATACGGTCATCTGCTCTGCTCTCTGCCCTATGAGGATACAATGAGAAGTCAGTAGTTTGCAACCCAGAAGAGGGCTCTCACCAGAACATGACTATGCTGGCATTCTGATCTCAGACATCAGGTTCCAGACCCGTGAGAAATAAATGTCCATTGTTTCTGAGCCTGTAGTGCTTCATTGTAGCAAACTGAGCTAGGACATGCGTTATTACATCAATCTATAACATACCACATAAACTTCTTATAAAACAAGTCTTGTACTTGTTAAGACAGTATAGCCTGACTGAGTTTCCTCCATCACAAGGCAAACCAAAACGAAGTTGATCATGATCTCTTGTTTGCCAACTGTAACCTTCAAAATGCTCCTGAGGTCTGAAGGAGTAGAAAACACTGTTCTCCCATCAGTGCCCAGATGAACCCTTAACTGCCCAGCTGCCTCTGCTGCAGGCAGCCTGGCTTGGAAGGGAAGACACGTCACCCCCCTTTCACAAGTGTGATGATTTGTGGCTGAGAAGAGAGAGCCTGCTCTCTGAACCACATGCCCCCTGGTGAGGGCAGGCCTAGGAAAGATGAATGGCATTATAAGACAGACATCTGAATGTTTGGTATTAAATTAGTCCCACAGAGTGCCTAGAATTCTCATTCCATAAATCACAAAGTAAAGTAAACTCACTCCCAGGTTAGATTGCCGTGACTTTGGCCTGTGGTGTCATAGATAATCTGAGAATAGTTAAACATTTGTTTGAAATAGTAATAATTTCCAGCATATTTACTCAGTGACATAGAAGTGACCCAGACTGCTCTCTGTTGCCGGAAACAGCATGTCAATGGGAGTCAGCCAGTTCAGGAGATTTCCAAACAAGGGTCAGTGCTCCTCACCTCCCCTGCCTGCTCTGCACCTGCCATGGGCTTCTTCAGGGGCTGCGAGGTGCTGGGGGCTGAGATGAGCAAACTTCACTTCCTCCAGAGTACGTACCAAAAGCACTGATGTGCCCCATCCTTTGCCCAAATGGCAGTTGCAGCACCATTTTGAAATCTACTTTCACTTTGCCTTGGTCTAAGTATGATAGAGCTAGGAAGGACCTTGATTCCACTAAAGCCATATTTCTCTTCAATGGTAAATGTTTATTCTGAGAATACTTTACATAGCCTTGGATCTATTCTGGTTCTTCCATTTCTGGGCTAACATTGTGATTAATGGGAACACAATAGAATGGAAGGAATGTTAGACCATGGTTCATAAGACTGTTCAGTTCCATGCTAATTGGCCAAGGGCCCATCCGAACTGCTGCTACCTCTTCTATAAAATAAGGAAAGTAGACTCTTAACAGCTCCAAAATTCTACCCAACTTTAAAAGTCTGATTATGATTCAGTTGTGAGATACAATTGGGCAACAAGAGTTGGGACAGCCAGAATTGGAACTGACCCCAGGAAGTCTACCCATCTGTTTGGTAAGGCTTTGTTATAGGTATTCACTAGGACCTGCATCCAGATCATCTTCACCCTCAGACGCCCAGTCCACATTTCACCAGAGCAACAGAGGGAGGCCTTGGCATAGCTTAGTGGAGGCCAAGGGCTGAAGGTGGTTCCTTCCAGGGAAGGATCTTTGGACATGGTGTCAAAGGCCTGAATTGAGTCTTGCCTCCTGCACTGTTGGGCAAGTTGTTTCTTTCTTTCTTTTTCTTTCTTTCTTTCTTTTTCTTTTTCTTTCTTTTTTTTTAGATTTTATTTATTTATTTGACAGAGAGAGAAATAGCCAGCGAGAGAGGGAACACAAGCAGGGGGAGTGGGAGAGGAAGAAGCAGGCTCCCAGCGGAGCAGGAAGCCTGATGCGGGGCTTGATCCGGGCCTTGGGATCACACCCTGGGCTGAAGGCAGATGCTTGACAACTGAGCCACCCAGGCACCCCGGGCAAGTTGTTTCATATTTGGTATATGGATCAATAAGAACATAAATGTCGAAGGGGAAGGGCACTAATGCTGGTAAAATGTCTACAAATGCCAAGTACCATGTTGGACTTTTACACTCGTGTTGTCATCTGTTTCATTCCATACTCATGGCCACCNGATTTTATTTATTTATTTGACAGAGAGAGAAACAGCCAGCGAGAGAGGGAACACAAGCAGGGGGAGTGGGAGAGGAAGAAGCAGGCTCCCAGCGGAGCAGGAAGCCTGATGCGGGGCTTGATCCCAGGGCCCTGGGATCACACCCTGGGCTGAAGGCAGATGCTTGACAACTGAGCCACCCAGGCACCCCGGGCAAGTTGTTTCATATTTGGTATATGGATCACTAAGAACATAAATGTCGAAGGGGAAGGGCACTAATGCTGGTAAAATGTCTACAAATGCCAAGTACCATGTTGGACTTTTACACTCGTGTTGTCATCTGTTTCATTCCATACTCATGACCACCCTTGGAAGTAAATACTTTTTCTACTTCAACTTTTGCAGTTTACAAATGAGGAAGCTAAGCTTCTAAGAGGTGAAATATCTTGCCCAAAGCTGGTGGGGGGATGGGTGAAATAGGTGATGGAGATTAAGGAGTGCACTCATTGTGATGAGCACTGGGTAATGCATGAGCTTGTTGAATCACTATATTGTACACCCAAAACTAATATAACAATGTATGTTAACTATATTGGAATTAAAATTTAATAAAAAATAATAAAAAATACATTGAGAAAAAAGCCAGCAGTCTATAAGTGGCAGAGCTGGGATTTGAACCTCAAAGCCTGTAGAAAGTTCAGGTTACTGGTATTAGTAATTCTGAAAGTGAGATTATTGGATGCCTTCAAGGAGCGATGGTTTAGTGGCTGCCTGTTTGGAAGATTTCCCCAATGACCACTACATTATGCAAAGTGAGCTACACTTGGTTGCCCAGCCCACAGTGGGAGCCGCACTGCCATATGCATGGGAGTGGCCCTCACCTACTCTTCAGAACATAACAAGTCATCTGGGGTCTTACTTCTCTACCCCAGTGGCTGTATTCACCCGTGTATTAGTTGCTAGGGCTCCCCTAACAAAGTAGCACAAACTGGGTGGTTTAAATAACAGAACTTTATTGTCTCACAGTTCTAGAAGCTAGACGTCCGAGATCAAGTTGGCAGCAGGTTTGGTTCCCTCTCTAGGATATAACAGAATGATTTGTGCCATGCCTCTGTCCTAGCTTCTGGTGGTTTCCAGACAATCTTTGTTGTTCCCTGGCTTGTAGAATCATCACGCCAATCTTTGCCTTCATCTTCACATGACATTCTCCCTGTGTGCCTATGTCCGGATGTCCCTCTTTCATAAAGATACCAGCCAAATTGGATTGGGGCCCACCCTAGTCCAGTATGACCTCATCTTAACTAATTACACCTGCAAAGACCCTATTTCCAAATAAGAACACGTTCTGAAATACTGAGGGCTAGGACTTTGATATATGAATTTTTTTGGGGGAAGGGGACACTATTCAAGCCATAACAGTCTGAAACAAAAGTCCCGCCCCTCACCCTCACAAGCACTTCCTCTGAGCTCAAGTGCTCTACCATTAAAGATCACAACATTCTTTCTTGATGGCATGTCTCTCTCCCTTTTATGTCTTTCTTGTTTCTTACTAACACTGAAGTCTGATATTAATGGAAAAACCATTAAAAAAAACTATTATCCTATGAGGTAAAGTGAATGCACTCAACTGTAAAAGGAAGACTTATCGATCAATTTCAGTTACACCTTGCTTGTCTGACACTTTGCAGTTAGGAATGTGTTTTTATTGCCTGGCCAGATAGTTCAGATTTCCGGTCAGTCTTAGTAAAGACCCCTTTTTATAACATTGATAAAATTTTATCACAGAGCTATGAAAACAAAATTAGATTTCATAACTCACATCAGGCCTTGAAGGGAATGCCTCTATAAATTTTACAAACCTTATCAAGTTTTAATGTACCTATTCTGATAGATATTTTTAAGATAGCAACTTCTACTGAACTTCATATATATGTGGTATATATAAATAAGTATATGTATGTATATATATATATGCACACATATATTTCTCTTTTTCTATCTTATAGGAAAGAAAACTTTCTTCACCTACTTGCAAACAGAGGGATGTGACAGAAAAGCCAATCATTCAGATTGCCGAAGACTCGAATTTAGGAAAATCTCCTTCTATGAAAGAAATCTATGTGGTTCATTTAGAAATTCAGTCTTAAAATTTATCTTTCAAAATAACTGGATTTTTCACGGACTGATTTTGAAGAATTACCAACACTACAAGTTATTTATAAATTAATAAGAAGGCATATAATAGTCAAATGCAGCATTAGCCATAGAGACTTCATATTCTAGTGAAATCTTGTATCTATTATCTAGTTTTTCCAGTCTACAGAGAGGCCTGTTGGAAAAAGTTGCATATATATTGAACACATGTTTTGTCTCCCCACTAGATAGCAAGTGCCTGGAGGGCAGAGACCCTTGTTTTTTGTTTACTCGGGACAGGGCTCTGCCCATAAAGACTCCGTGTGAATCCAGCAGTCCCAGTGCCAGAAAAAGGTTACGGGAAGGTGAGGCGAAGCCACCCTCCGCTCTTGTGCTGGACCACAGGCTGAAATTACAACAGGACAGTGGGGATAGAAGATCTGCTTTATAGAATTTCATTTCAGTCAGCTGTTCAGGAGCTATATCCTCAGAGTCAAATTAAATCGAGTTATAGTTGGATAGACCTTTCTGCTTTTCAGGGGCAAGAAACACTTCTCAAAATTGCACAAACAAAATAAATGTGATGGTGTAAACTAGGCATCTTATATTCTCAAAACATATCTTTGATGATTATACATTTTGGTTTAAAATGCAAGTTTAAAAAAAAATCTTTTTCTTAAAAAAGATTTTATTTTTTTTTTTAATCTTTTTTTTTATGAAGATTTTTTATTTATTTGACAGAGATAGAGACAGCCAGTGAGAGAGGGAACACAAGCAGGGGGAGTGCGAGAGGAAGAAGCAGGCTCATAGCAGAAGAGCCTGATGTGGGGCTCGATCCCAGAAC